>NW_027468630.1:4346445-4353945 GCF_046254945.1 Alosa pseudoharengus | reverse complement strand
CATGTCAAAAGAGTCATCTTTAGGCGTTTTTTTATCAATGTGCAGCCACTTTTGTTCTGAAAGACTGCAGGCAGATCCCGCGCATGTGATTTTTAAAAGTGAAATAGCCTATAGGCGCCTGTTTTGGGAAGGCACGTACGAAACGTGCATTTCAAATGCTTTTATCAACTTGAATTGCAGGCATATTATTTAGGATGTGTTACTGTAGAACATATTGTTACATATGCACGTGATGTTTATGAAAGGCCAATTCTGACCCGTGTCACCCCCGTGTCCGACCCGACCCGCACCCGCATCCGACACAGTAGAATATTTTTCACCCGTTTCATCAAAATGTGCGGGTCACCCGTCGGGTACCCGAACCCGTGCAGGACTCTGGCGGGCTCTGCCGTAGCCGTAGAGGGAGTAAGATGGCATTAATCAAACACATCCACGTTTTCCCTACTTAAATACAGTTGCACAAGTAGTTGATTAAAAATGTTAGGTCACACAACATGAAACGTGACGATTTTCCAAGCGAATAAACAGGAGAACTACAATGTCTGGCGCAATAGCACTTGGGAGTACTTCAACCTAGGTAGTAATATTAATTAACACCTAATTGTAGATCCTATCCACCACAGAGTTTAGAATCCATGCTTGATCGACCCCTCAGCCTCCCCCTCCCCTCTGAGCGAGAGAGAGGCACACACACTAGAGATGCGCTGATGGGCTATTATTATGACCGCCGCGCAGCGAAGCGGCGGTCATATAGGTTTAGGATAGGACTTTATTTGTCACATTCTTTTTCGCATGTCCAAATTTATGTCAATGATTCCCGGGACACTGAAAGACCGGGGTAGACGAAACTTGGTGGGCATGTAACCCCATATGGATAGCATGGAACCATCGTTTTTCGTTTTGATCTGTAGCCCCCCCGCTGGACTGCACCCCCCGAAAGGAGGGTAGGGCAGACACAGTTTTCTGTGAATATCTCGAGAACCGTAAGGTTTAGGAGGACCATTTTTTTTTTGTATGTTGATCTCAAGGGGCCATGTCAACCCATTCCATAACCACTCATTTCATGTATAGCGCCACCTAGTTAAACACAAAAAAGTAAAAATGAGGTGTTGTAATCGCAGGTATCTGTGACCTAACATAGTCAAAACTGCACGAAATTGGAAGTGTAGGATCATTATGACACCCTCTGAATGCACGCCAAGTTTCGTGGAATTCCGTTCATGGGGGGCCACACAATAAATTAATTTATGTTACTATACACCAACTGGCCTGTAGGTGGCCGGAGACAGTTTTCTGTGAATATCTCGAGAACCGTAGGGCCTAGGAGGTCCACCTTTTTTTTGTATGTTGATCTCAAGGGGCCATGTCAACCCATCCCATTACCACTTATTTCATGTATAGCGCCACCTAGTTAAAAATTAAAAAGCAAAAAATTAGGTGTTTTCATCACAATATCTCTGGCTGACATGGTCAAAACTGCACGAAATTGAAAGTGTAGGATCATTATGACACCCTCCGAATGCATGCCAAGTTTTGTGTACTTTCGTTCATGGGGGGCCTTACAATAAAACAATTGATGTGTACATTTAGTGACGTACACCAACAAGGATTCCCGGGACACTGAAAGACCGGGGTACACAAAACTTGGTGGGCATGTACCCCCACATGGATAGCATGGAACTGTCATTTTTCGTTTTGATCTGTAGCCCCCCCGCTGGACTGGACCCCCCGAAAGGAGGGTAGGCCAGACACAGTTCTCTGTGAATATCTTGAGAACTGTAGGGCCTGTAGGCCATTTTTTCCGTATATTTGCCTCCAGGGGTCATGTTAGCCCAGTTCATGTGCACACATGTGCACAAACAGATACACACACACACACACATTCACAGTAATCATGACACATACTCACACAGTAGACATATGTACCCTTCCATGCACAGGCACATACGCAGGCACGCGCACACACACACACACACACACACACACACACACACACACACACACACACACACACACACACACACACTCTCACACACACACACACACCCACACACATAACATAAACATAACACAAACAATCAAGAATTTCTCATAATTATGAACAGGCAAGATGGAGGTGGGGTTGTATAAAATGAATTTTACATGTGAAATCTATGAACTAATCATGTTTTGGTACTTGTTGTCTAGCAGATACCAGTGAGAATTGAGTGTGGATAATGCAATTTAGTGAGACAGTTAGAATCATATAGGCCTTTCAGCGTGATTTCTTTTTGTGGAAAAAATGTGCTGGACTGGGCGGCGGTCATATTTTGTACCGCTCTGCGGTACATCTAGTTTCTACCATAACTGCATAGCAAAACTTAATCCATCCATCAGCAAAGTTTTTTGACCAATTTTCAAAACCGCACCCACCCGCCATCCGCTGTGTTTTAATGTATATGGGATGCGGCGCTGTTGACGTGAGGCTAGAAAGCTCTTGCCTGTTCTTTCTAGAAAGACTGATCCAATGCAGCAAATATATTAAAAGGCTAAAGTCCTACATTGGCTATGTTGTAGCCTATCCCCAGAATATCAGCAGCAAACTCAGTCTCTGTCTCGCAAAACAGTCTCCAAATAAAACGCACATCGGCCTGTTGCCTAGCCTATTCTGTGTGCCAATATAGCCTATCGTCCAAAATCCTTGATTGCATTGCATTCTCCACATTTTTAGCTACATTTTCATGTACCACATCAGCATTTTTGTTCAGTGAATCTTTTGTAAATTGCTTTACAATTACCGCCGGGCCTATAGGCCTATTGCCAGGCTTGCCTCAGCTTCGGTCACGTCCTTTTACAATTTTATAATTGTAATAAAAAACGCAATTTGGCACATAATTTCAACATGCTGCTGGCCTACTAATTAATGCCTATTGTACTTTATTTTTTGCAAAAAGAAAGAAATCCTTGATAAAATAACAAGTCATTCACATTACTTTACGCACTGGCATGTCAGGGTGACACTATGACAAGCCTGTTCTGAAGACTCCCATTCATTTTGACTGCATGGGAAGAGAGCGCGTCTTTTTCAGACAGACAGCGCAATTCATGATGATCGGACAAACTAGCGCCTCGATATTAAAGAAACTCTGACTCCATTCATTCCGAAAGTCCACCGCACAACAGTGCAACGTGCATGTTCACATTATAACCGCCAAACTTGCTTGTTTGCCTTCTAAGTTTGAAGTCAACGTCAAGTTGGTTCTATTTACTGAGGTGAATGTGTGTGTGTGTGTGTGTGTGTAAACATCTTGTAGATGACTTAGAAATTACATCGGAAGAAGGAGTGAATAGTGGCAAGAGGCAAGCCGAAGGCTACTGACAAGTTGTGGTACATGAACATTTGGTACATGAAAATTTAGCTAAAAATTGGAGAATGCAATGCAATCAAGCATTTTGGACGACGTGGAGAGACAAGCCGGCAGCAGATTAAATGCTCGAGAGAGAAAAAGATGCTGTTTTAAAAGGACGTGCAGACCGAAGCTGCAGCAAACAGGTGACATTTATTTCACAAAATCCAAGACAGACAGACTATGTAACTGGACACATTGAGGCCAAAAATATTGAGAATTCTACAGGGAATGTTGAAGACGAAGGAGTGAATAGTGGCAAGAGGCAAGCCGAAGGCTGCTGACAAGGGCCCGACGCTATTGTAAAGCAATTTACAAAAGATTCACGGAACAAAAATGCTGATGTGCATGAAAATTTAGCTAAAAATGTGGAGAATGCAATGCAATCAAGCATTTTGGACGATAGGCTATATTGGCACACAGAATAGGCTAGGCAACAGGCCGATGTGCGTTTTATTTGGAGACTGTTTTGCGAGACAGAGACTGAGTTTGCTGCTGATATTCTGGGGATATAGGCTACAACATAGCCAATGTAGGAATTTAGCCTTTTAATATATTTGCTGCATTGGATCAGTCTTTCTAGAAAGAACAGGCAAGAGCTTTCTAGCCTGAAGTCAGCAGCGCCGCATCCCATATACATTAAAACACAGCGGATGGCGGGCGGGTGCGGTTTTGAAAATTGGTCAAAAAACTTTGCTGATGGATGGATTAAGTTTTGCTATGCAGTTATGGTAGAAACTAGATGTACCGCAGAGCGGTACAAAATATGACCGCCGCCCAGTCCAGCACATTTTTTCCACAAAAAGAAATCACGCTGAAAGGCCTATATGATTCTAACTGTCTCACTAAATTGCATTATCCACACTCAATTCTCACTGGTATCTGCTAGACAACAAGTCCCAAAACATGATTAGTTCATAGATTTCACATGTAAAATTCATTTTATACAACCCCACCTCCATCTTGCCTGTTCATAATTCTGAGAAATTCTTGATTGTTTGTGTTATGTTTATGTTATGTGTGTGGGTGTGTGTGTGTGTCAGTGTGTGTGTGTGTGTGTGTGCGTGCTTGTGTGTGTGCCTGCGTATGTGCCTGTGCATGGAAGCGTACATATGTCTACTGTGTGAGTATATGTCATACGTATGATTACTGTGAATGTGTGTGTGTGCGTGTGTATCTGTTTGTGCACATGTGTGCACATGAAATGGGTTAACATGACCCCTGGAGGCAAATATACGGAAAAAAAATGGTCATCCTAGGCCCTACAGTTCTCAAGATATTCACAGAGAACTGTGTCTGGCCTACCCTCCTTTCGGGGGGTCCAGTCCAGCGGGGGGGCTACAGATCAAAACGAAAAATGACGGTTCCATGCTATCCATGTGGGGGTACATGCCCACCAAGTTTTGTGTACCCCGGTCTTTCAGTGTCCCGGGAATCCTTGTTGGTGTACGTCACTAAATGTACACATAAATTATTTTATTGTAAGGCCCCCCATGAACGAAAGTACACAAAACTTGGCATGCATTCGGAGGGTGTCATAATGATCCTACACTTTCAATTTCGTGCAGTTTTGACCATGTCAGCCAGAATTTTTGGTTTTTAATTTTTAACTAGGTGGCGCTATACATGAAATAAGTGGTAATGGGATGGGTTGACATGGCCCCTTGAGATCAACATACAAAAAAAGGTGGACCTCCTAGGCCCTACGGTTCTCGAGATATTCACAGAAAACTGTCTCCGGCCACCTACAGGCCAGTTGGTGTATAGTAACATAAATTAATTTATTGTGTGGCCCCCCATGAACGGAATTCCACGAAACTTGGCGTGCATTCAGAGGGTGTCATAATGATCCTACACTTCCAATTTCGTGCAGTTTTGACTATGTTAGGTCACAGATACCTGCGATTACAACACCTCATTTTTACTTTTTTGGGTTTAACTAGGTGGCGCTATACATGAAATGAGTGGTTATGGAATGGGTTGACATGGCCACTTGAGATCAACTTACCAAAAAAAAATGGTCCTCCTAAACCTTACGGTTCTCGAGATATTCACAGAAAACTGTGTCTGCCCTACCCTCCTTTCGGGGGGTGCAGTCCAGCAGGGGGGCTACAGATCAAAACGAAAAACGATGGTTCCATGCTATCCATATGGGGTTACATGCCCACCAAGTTTCGTCTACCCCGGTCTTTCAGTGTCCCGGGACTCATTGACAGAAATTTGGGCATGCGAAAAAGAAAAAAAAAAAAAAAAAAAAAAATCTGACTAAACCTATATGACCGCCGCTTCGCTGCGCGGCGGTCATAATAATAGCCCATCAGCGCATCTCTAGTGTGTGTGCCTCTCTCTCGCTCAGAGGGGAGGGGGAGGCTGAGGGGTCGATCAAGCATGGATTCTAAACTCTGTGGTGGATAGGATGTACAATTAGGTGTTAATAATATTACTACCTAGGTCGAAGTACTCCCGAGTGCTATTGCGCCAGACATTGTAGTTCTCCTGTTTATTCGCTCGGAAAATCGTCACGTTTCATGTTGTGTGACCTAACATTTTTAATCAACAAATGGTGCAACTGTATTTAAGTAGGGAAAACGTGGATGTGTTTGATTAATCCATCTTACTCCCTCTACGGCTACGGCAAAGCCCGCTAGCATAGCAACATGCTAACACATTCGCGCCGCGCGCCAGAGCGTTTGAGTGCACATACCGACGCGGGAGAGGTAACACTCAACTCGTGAAAGTTAAGGTAAGAACATATATTACTACTGATTTTGGGTGGCGTGTTCCTTTAAGCAGTCTAACTTTCAACCAGCTTTACACATAGCGTCCACAGCTGAATTAGTCGTGAGCTCTTGCCTAAGTAAAAGCAGTTTTTTTTTATATTCTAAAATCCATTTTAAAATAAAAGTATCGTCACCTTTTACATGTTGCGTGCCTTTCAAAATGAAAGTAAAGGCCCCAGCCGTGGCGCAATGGCTGGGGCACCTGCACCGTATGCCGGCGATCCGGGTTCGATTCCCGCCCCGTGGTCCTCTCCGGATCCCATCCCGACTCTCTCTCCCACTTGCTTCCTGTCATTCTCCACTGTCCTATCGAATTGGGCAAAAAAGCCCCAAAAAATATGCTTATGCGTGTTTAAAGTGAAAGAAGATACCATTATTCTATTGAAACATGCTTCCCTTCTGTTAAATGTATAATTGACCAGTTATGTGCTATAATTTAGTGAATATTTATTTTATTTTCATTTTAATCCATGGCCAATCAGATTGCATACCCCAAACTCCACCTTTCCCCCAGTTGTACAGCAATCTGACCTTTTACTGACAAAAGAACTGGAATATCTCTTTGCATTCATCACAGTATCTCACTGTGGAGCAAAAAGGCAAATGGCTATCAAACTTTATAAGTCACACTTTTTATACAGTATGTAGGCTACAGTATATTGTATGTACTTGCCACTAATTTAACCTCAGAGCACATTCATCTTGTTTGCCTGTGCACACTCTGTGAGCTTATTCAAGTGTGGGTAAAGGCCATCTTTAGAGAGCAACCTGGCTTCATTGTACGGGTCAACATGGCTCCAAATGTCAGTGCTAATAGGCAGAAAAATTAAAAGGAATTTCCAAGGACTCTGCATTTGCATGGGTGCTTTGACAGATGCACAATATTTTCTTCGCCCACGTCAAGCACTGGGGGACTTTGCGAAGAGAGATGGACATGTGCATTGCTCAGAATTTAATTTAATTCAAAGTTCTGGGGGGGGGGGGGGGGGGGGGGGATGAAAGCTGCTTTGAAAAAAAGAGAGTGTGTCAGATACAGTGAGCTCAAATGTAGACCACAAACATAACAAAGAGCACTGCACTCTCTGCACAACACAGTGCCTGCATCATTCAAGTTATTAACAACTGTGAACACACTGCATGTAGTTTATGCATGTGAGTATTGCGTTGATGCTGAACAGACAGTTTAAACTACATCTGGCGATGACCAGCATGACCAGACTGCACTGGCTGTACATGGGACAACAGACAGCACAGTTTTTAATTTAACACAGTACCTATCAAATTATTGTATTAATCATAACTATATAGATGTATGCCAGTCATTATATCTCTCT
>NW_027468630.1:4330430-4342930 GCF_046254945.1 Alosa pseudoharengus | reverse complement strand
CGGGAGCCTTTGTAAAAATGTTCTCTCGCTTTATTCTCCACGCCTAGATCACAAGATTTCACTTGACTTTGTACACACTTTCACAAAGGCAGCAAAGGAGAGGGAAGCAGACAGACAGATGATAGGAGAGAGAGCGAGAGAGAAAGAGAGAGAGAGAGAGAGAGAGAGAGAGAGAGAGAGAGAGAGGGAGGGAGAGAGAGAGGGAGGGAATGAGAGAGAGAGAGAGAGAGAGAGGGAGGGAGGGAATGAGAGAGAGAGAGAGGGAGGGAGAGAGGGAGGGAGGGAATGAGAGAGAGAGAGAGAGAGGGAGAGAGAGAGAGAGGGAGGGAATGAGAGAGAGGGAGAGAGAGAGGGAGGGAGGGAATGAGAGAGAGAGAGAGGGAGGGAGAGAGAGAGGGAGGGAATGAGAGAGAGGGAGAGAGAGAGGGAGGGAGGGAATGAGAGAGAGAGAGGGAGGGAGAGAGGGAGGGAGGGAATGAGAGAGAGAGCTGGGAATAGTGCGGGAGAGGAAAAATGGGAAGAAAGCAGAGTAGTAGAGATTGCAACATTGCAAATCAATGTATATGTGTATATGTAAATGTATATGTGTATATGTAAATGTATATGTGTATATGTAAATGTATATGTGTATATGTAAATGTATATGTGTATATATAAATGTATATGTGTATATATAAATGAGCACTTATTTCATCTCTATTTTTACAAGGATTACAAGGATACAGAAACGAGGTCCTCACACTAGTGGAATGGTGTTCCCACCACAATTTATAATTAAATGTTTTAAAGACCAAAGAAATGGTAGTGGATTTTCGCCGCAAGGGGCTAGTGTCCCAGCCCCTGACCATCAATGCGGTAGAGGTGGAACGGGTGGGCAGCTCTAGGTTCTTAGGGACAATAGTCTCATCCTCAATGAAATGGGGAGACAACCTGAGCTGTATCATTAACAAAGCCCACCAGAGGCTCTTTTTTCTCTGGCAAAAAATTTGGGGTGGCCTGCAAGGGGATGCTGCAATTCTATCGCGCCACTATTGAGAGTATTCTCTCCTTCTCTATTACTGTCTGGTATGGAAATGCCACTGCTCAGAACAGGCTACAGCTAGACAGAATAGTTCACACGGCCGAGAAGATAATACTGTAGGTTGCAAACTCACCCCCTTAGCAGATCTACAAGGCCCATATGCAACGCAAGGGCCTGAAAACCCTGCTGGATGCAACTCATCCTGCCAACCACCTCCTTAAGATCCTCCCATCAGGTAGAAGGCTGAGGGCTATTAACACAAAGACCTCCCGCTTTTTAAATAGCACATACTGTAGTGTAATCAGATTTTTAAATAATTCTCCAACCTTGCACCAATAGGCCTACTTCATGGAAGCAGATTAAGCCAACATAGGTCTTGGATACTGTGTTTTGCTTTCTTTTTTAGCAATATGTTTTTAATTGTATTCATGATATGCCATAGTACTTTACAGTATATTTATTTGCACTTTTGGAAGTGAACTTAAAACCTGAACTTTAGGTAAACTTCCACTAAAATGTTACCCTGCCACTTTTGACTTTTGACTCTTGCCTATGTAGGGACGAGCCATGAATGAATGAATGTACTATGTCTGATGTCTATGTCTATGTCTTTGGCTTCTTATCTCTGTTTGGTGTCGTCTTGTCTGTTGTACTGTAGAGCACACTGCAGCAAATTCCTAACACCTTCTGTTGTATGGCAATTACTGTAAGGTATTGAATCTTGAATCTTGATTACAAGGAGGTTTATTTGTCACATACATACCAATACTAACGTAAAGCATGAAGTGAAATTTCGTTTGGTGCTGTTATTTCTGTGCAAGTGTGAAGAAAGAAAGATCAAGAAATATTTTAATAAATAGCAAGAAAGAATAAAACGTGCAGTGTGTGGTTTTAATGTGAGGGGGGACACAAGTAGACATCCATTGAGTGAACCACTTCAGTAAAATGATTCACCTGTGATTTAAATTGGATACAAAATGGATTCAACCACTCATTCTGTAAGTGAAGGCACAATTCACATTCAGTGGCACTTTTATTTCAGTATCAGAAGTCCATCATGGGAGATTTGGCAGTAGGACTCAGGGGATAAGTAGGAAACAAACATGCCGGCTAGTGCTTAGCAACCCAGGCCATGCTCAGGGTGCCTTTGAGAGGACTGATAAGCAGACGGGCACAAGCAGGACACCCGTGGGGGCCTGCTGGCATGTACTGGCCGGAAGGGACAGGGAGCTGACAAGGGACAGTGTTGCCTGACAGAGGAGAGGGCTGTAGGGAGCTGGTGGCATGGAGGTGCCACTATGGAGATCTCTGGGGCTACACTAGTATTAGTACTGTATGGTCTCAGCTACCAGCTTTCTCTCCAGGTGTGAACCGGACCCTACAGGATATGAGAGGTGTTTTTTTTTTTTTTTTAAATCCTTATTTTTTTTTTGTATTGATTTTAAATAACCAACAATCTTTCAACACATGTATTCAAATACAACATAAAGATATACTTCTTGCCCATCTCCCACCAACCCACCCACCCACTTTGAGCCATCTGTTGATAATAATAGTTTGCAATAAAAGTAACAATAATAATTGTAAAAAAAAACAAAAATGTAAAAAGATAAATCAATCAATAAATAAATAAATAAATAAAAACTACACTCAAACAAACAAACAAACAAACATAAGATACAAACAACAAAAACACATACATGAGGGTAGTCTCACTTGTTATTGTGGCATTTAAGAACATAGGTTACTGGGTCTTGATTCCAAAAATGTAATGAATGAATCCCATATTTTATGGAAAATATGGCTTTTATGTTTAATGGCATATGTAAGCCTTTCAATCGCTATACATGAAGATAGTTCATTAACCCATAGAGTTACAGATGGACAACAAACACTTTTCCATTAAGACGTTTTGCATGTAGTAGGCAGAGGTTGACCAATTTGTTTTCATGTGTTCCAAGGGATAATGTCTCCGGGATAAGGCCAAGGATACAGATTTTTGGGCATACAGGGATTTCTTTCTGAATGATACAGGAAATGGTCTCAATTATGGCATTCCAAAATTCTTGAATATGTTTACAGGTCCAGATACAATGAAACAAAGTTCCTTTCTCTGTACATTTTATACAAGTGTCCGGAATGTTCGGGTTAAACTTTTGGAGTTTTTCAGGAGTTATATATGTTCTCATGAGCCAATTATATTGAATTAACCTCAATCTACTATTAATAGTTATAGTTTGTGCTTGACAACATGCCTTTTCCCATTCTAGCTCTGTAATGACTGTCTGAAAGTCTTCCATCCAGGCCATTTTCTTATAGTCTGAGGACTCTCCTGATGACTTAAGCATTTTACTGTATATTTTCGAGATTGTCCCTTTAGCATGGGGATTGGGTGTTACCAGTTCTTCAATACCATTTAAAGCAGGAGATTGATATGATTGGTTCTTAGAATGAACAAAACTCCGTATTTGAAAATATTTAAACAAATGAGTCCTAGGAATCCCAAAATTATCTTTCAGATATTCAAAAGGCATAAGGGTGTTGTCTATAAAGAGATCTGAAATCTTCTGTAAACCAAGCTGTGCCCAAAGTTTAAAACCTGGGTCTGATGTACCTGGTGTAAATCTTGCATTGCCCCAGATAGGAGAAAAATGTGATATATCTCTTGGCTTTCCAACCATCTCTTGCGATTCATACCAAGCTGTAATTGTGGTCGTAACAAATGGATTGATTGTATTCAGTTTAAGCATTTTCAGAGAATTGGAGTATAGGTATCTGTCCAAAGTTAGCCCTTTCGCCTTTTGTTCCTCTATCTGGACCCATGGCAGATTTGAAGGATTAGAGAACCAAAAAAGTGCGGCTCTAACTTGGGCTGCTCTGAAGTACCATAGTAGGTTGGGTAACTGCAACCCTCCCCTATCATAAGGTAGATATAATAAGGTTAAGCGAAGTCTTGGTCGTCTTTTATTCCAGATGAAATTTGTGAATGTTTTCCTCATAGTAGAGAAAAAGGCTGGCGGTGGTGAGAGAGGAATTGACTGAAATAAATATAAAAATTTAGGGAGAATGTTCATTTTAATGGCATTGATTCTGCCTATTAATGTGAGTGGGAGAGACATCCATCTATTTAAAGAATTGTTTACATGTGAAACAATAGGGTCATAGTTATGTGGGATTATGTTTTTTATTTGAGGTGTGAGAATAATTCCCAAATATTTAAACCCAATTTTAGATACTGTGAAAGGGTGTTGGATTGGTGGACTATTTCTTTCTTTTCCATTGAGGAAAAGTATGGAAGATTTGGACTGATTGACCTTATATCCTGAGAATGTTCCAAAATGATTAATCATGTTGATCAGAGTAGGCATTGTGTTTTTTAGATCTGCAAGGTATAATAATATATCATCTGCAAATAATGAAATCTGATGCTCTTGACCTGCAATATCAATTCCCTTTATCCCTGGATGACTTCGTATGGCTATTGCCAGGGCTTCAATAGACATGACAAATAGTAGGGGGGACAGTGGGCAACCCTGTTGCGTACCACGCGATAGATTAAAGGGTTCTGAAATTAAGTTGTTTGTAACAATTTCAGCTAATGGTTCACAATACAATAATTTAATCCATTGACAGAGTTTAGGTCCACATCCATATCGGGAGAGCATATCAAATAAATAAGGCCATTCAACTCTGTCGAACGCCTTTTCGGCGTCCAGAGACAGTATGCAGTTGTCTGTAGTATCTGTTTTTTCGTGGATAATATTCAATGCTCGGCGTATATTATGAAAGGCCTGCCTGCCCTTCACAAATCCATTTTGGTCATTATGAATTATTGCTGGTAGATGAGCTTCTAGTCTCATAGCTAGTGCTTTGGCTAGTATTTTAGCATCCGTGTTAATCAAAGAGATCGGTCTATATGATTCACAATAGTGTTGTGGTTTATCTGGCTTTGGCAAAAGTGTAATTAAGGCCTTTCTTAATGACGGGGGCAGAATTCCAGTTTCTAGGGACTCCTCAAACATTTCAAATAGAGGGTGAATTAATTGATCTTTGAAAGCCTTATACATATCTATAGGGAGACTATCTGGTCCAGCTGTTTTCCCATTATTCATTGTATCTATAGCCTTCAGTAATTCCTCTACAGACAAAGGTGAATCTAATTTCTGTTTCACTTCATCTGAGAAGGCAGGTATTTGAAGATTATCTAGAAAGCTAGTTTGTTGGACGGTAACTCCAGCAGTTTCTGATTTGTATAATGATTTAAAGAACTGGGTAAAAGCCTCATTGATCTCCTGTGGATCAGATGAGAGAGTTCCTGAGTTTGTTATAATGCTATTAATGGCTTTATTAGATTGTATTTTTTTAATTTGCCAGGCCAGAAGTTTGCCAGATTTTTCTCCCTGCTCATAGAATGTTTGTTTCAGGCGAAATAGGCTGTTTTCAGCTTTAGATAGTGATAGCTTGTTGTATTGTGCTCTGAGGAGTAGTAGTTCCTTTTGCTGTGGTATTGTATGTGTATGATCTACATGGGTTTCTTTTTCTAGCTTCTTGATTTCTTCTTCAAGTGATCTCAATTCTAAATTAACTTTATTGGTTATAAAGCTTGTGTAGCTAATCATCTGTCCTCTAATGTAAGCTTTGAAAGCCTCCCATCTAACAGAAGCACTTGTTTCGTTTGTATTTATTTTAAAAAACACATCAATATTAGTACCCACAAATTCTAAGAACTTTGTATCATGTAACCATTTTGGATGTAGCCTCCATCTATGAGGACCTCTAATGATCTTGTTCAAGTCATATATTAGTGTAACAGGGCCATGATCAGAAATCACAATGGTCTCATATCTAATGTCAAATATTTGTGGGAATAACTGGTTTGAAACTAAGAAATAATCTATACGTGAATATGAGTTTGATGATGAGGTGAAGCATGAAAATTCTGATTTGTTTGGATATTGTCTTCTCCATGGGTCACACAAGTCTAATTCCTGCATAAAGGTCTGTAATATTTTCCTACTTTGAGCATGAGTGTTATCTACACTCTTGAGTCTATCAAGGTCTGTTGACAGGGTTGTATTGAAATCTCCTCCAATCAGGAGTTGGCCAGACATAGGAGCTAAAAGTAAAAATAAGTCTTCAAAAAAATGTGGGCTATCTGAATTTGGCCCATATAGATTTACAAGATTTATCTTCTTGTCAGTGAGTAGTCCTTGAAGAATTAAATACCTGCCTGCCTTGTCAGATATGACATTCAGTACTTGAAATGGAACAGATTTATGAATCAATGTTACAACCCCTCTTGCATTAGATGCATATGATGATGCAAATACCTGTCCCGCCCATCTTCTTTGTAATCTCTGTAGTTCACTCGACAGTAAATGCGTTTCTTGTAAGAACACGATAGTTGCTTTGAGTTGTTTTAATCTATTCATGACCTGTTTCACTTTAGATAATTTACCTAACCCCCTCACATTCCAGGATGTTATATTAATATGTGAGTCATTCCTCATGTAACCATTGTGTATTATATTTCCTTAGGATAGAGACAATACCCGTTGTAAAAACATACATTAGTACAAGTTCGACATGAAAAAACAAAATAGCAAAACATCTTGCAAAATGAGGCTCTTGGACGCAATTAACCCGAACAAACCTGCGTCGCTTCCCCCTCCCCCCGAACGTAAAAGATTCAACAGTGGACTCGACTGATCCTTCTATAAGGAGCAAGTCTCTTACAAGCATAGGTTCCGCTGTTCGCTAACGTTACCGTCACTCCACCACAAAACAGCCCATCAAGATATTGTCATACCAATTCCAATGATAGTCTAAACGTTTAACCAGAGTATTGAACGATCTAACCAGGTCAGCATAGCCTTAACATAGTAGCCTACACAACCAAAAAGTATGTAATCTCACCCGGCAATAAGCAGTGTACATAGTAGCCTACAGTAGCTACCTGTAGGCTAATTTTGTTCATGTATGCCTGGGTTAAGAAACAAGGCCATCACATCGTTCACAGTATCCTACTGTACATTGTCTCCCTGCTCCACTGTATCGCCTGCTTCAATAAGTTTCTCCACTTCCTCTGGTGAGTTGCAGACGGTATTTTGTCCATTGCGGCAGACGATCAACTTGGCTGGGTATCCAAATCTGTATTCGATGTTCAGCGATTGTAGACGCTTCTTCACGCCCTCAAACTGCTTTCGTTGCTTGCGCACCTCCGCAGAAAAATCCGGAAAAAACATGACTCGGTGTTCTTGGTATTTTACCATTTTCATTTCTCTGGCAGCCCCCATTACTCGTTGTCGATCTTGAAAGTTGAGGAACTTCATGATTAGCACTCGGGGATATTTTTGTTCGCTTGCATGCCTCGGGAGTCTGCCAATTCGATGTGCTCGTTCAATTATAAGTGGACTTGTTAATGATGTTTCAAACACGTTAGACAGCCAGTCTTCTAGAAATCTGACAGCATTGCTCCCCTCTACCTTTTCAGGGAGATTTACCAGGCGTAGGTTGCATCGTCTATTTCTATTCTCCAAATCCTCTATTCTGGAGTTGAGCAGCTCGACTTGGTTCTCCATAGTTTGCACCGTCTTTTGCATACCACTGATGTTATCTTCGGTATTGCTAATTCGATGTTCAGCTTCAGAAATCCTACCTCCAAAGTCACGAATTTCAGTCTTAATGTCTTGTATGGCGGATAGCACACCGTCAAATTTGGAGGCGAAAACATCTTTCAAATCAGAAATGGCTTTCATCACCTCGCTTTCCTCATTAGCCATAGCTTCTGTGCCTAGCAAAATTTTAGCTTCTTCAGGCATTTCTTCCTTTTTGTCAGGATTCTTTTTAGTTGTCGTCTTTCGAGTCGCCATTTTTGTTATTTACTCGTCTTAATGCAATATAGTCGATCAAAGTTTTCTTTTGGAGTTATGAAACAGCTAAAAACAGGATTTTAGGGCGTTTTGTAGTGAGAGCTGCTTCTAACGTGACCTACTCGCTCGCCGCCATGTTGGATCCCCCGAGAGGTGTTTTTGACACGATTTGATTCTATTTTGGAGCTTTTGAGGGTTCTTTGAGTGCGGTCAGGCAGACAGGCATGTTGTTAGTGATGTGATGTGAAGTTCAAAGAAAACAAATGAATGAGGAGAGATCAAAACTCCACATAGGATGGACAAACAGACATTAAAAGTACATTGCTTAAATCTGTGTTTAAATCTGACATCAATTGTGTGAACATGTTTTCACCAACGGCTCAAATAAAACTCTTCTGTTCTTCACTCTGACTATCAGACTAGCCATGTACCAAATGTCATGGCACAGCTATTGTTGATGGTGGAAATAAACAGACCGCCAAATATCAGTTTCCAACAATGCAGCTGGAACCTCCAGCGACCTGTCAGGACATACTCCCTCATTCATCACCGAAACTAACCTCAGCTGGAACAGAAAACCTAATAAGTAACATACATCTAAGTCATTCCTTTCCCTGCCATGTGATCTTACCTACCCAAACCGATGGGCTGTCAGAAAGATCTTCATCATGGCAACAATATCCAGATGGTTACAGTTCTGCCAAGGTCCCAATGTGGTACTGAGACTTGGCTTGTGACTAAGACTCTGTTTTATAGGGTTTTAAAATGTGTCTTGGGTGATGGGGATCACAAGTGGACAGCACTAATTATAATGTGTCTTGGGTGATGGGAATCACAAGTGGACAGCACTAATTAAAATGTGTCTTGGGTGATGGGGATCACAAGTGGACAGCACTATCGGAACTCCCCCTATTACCGTTGGTCCCGTATGTCCGCCGTCTTTCGTGTATGTGTCACTTAATATCCATTTCTATACAAACCAAGATGGCGGAATCCTAAAGAAACGCAAGCATCCACACCATAGGTGTATCTAAATTAGCTATGTACCTAAAATGACATTTCACCGTGACTCGAAGAGCTGTAAACAGTGTTGTAAGGCTGCGTGTACACATCCGCTTGGAGCTCCAGTGGAATTTTAATTTCATGACGAGAATTCTCGGTCTAACCTTTCATGTGCCGTTGAAACGGCGTAAACAGGCGACCCATCAGGCCAGCAATATAACTCTAAGCATGGTAAACTAAATCGGATATTTCAGGCAGTAAATGCTCCCGTTAAGAACCAAACCAGATTTTGTTCAAATCTACACACCTATGGCTACTGAAAAATGTAAGGTTAATTTAGCAAATGTTATTTTGAAGTGTTAAAAAACATCGTTGTTTTAGAATTTGTGTGGTGATAATTGGGGGTGTTATGATAATTATGAACACCACGGTGCATTGTGATCCGATCACTCAAACTTCTTGCCAAGGTGACGTATTTGACCACATATATTATGTAGTGTAAATGCTAATCGCCTCTTTATGTGTCTTGGAGGTGACGTATTTGACCACATATATTATGTAGTGTAAATGCTAATCGCCTCTTTATGTGTCTTGGAGACGGAGACTTCTTGTCAAGGTGACGTATTTGACCACATTATGTACTGTAAATGCTATCGCCTCTTTATGTGTCCTGGAGGTGACGTATTTGACCACATATATTATGTAGTGTAAATGCTATCGCCTCTTTATGTGTCCTGGAGGTGACGTATTTGACCACATTATGTAGTGTAAATGCTATCGCCTCTTTATGTGTCCTGGAGGTGACGTATTTGACCACATATATTATGTAGTGTAAATGCTATCGCCTCTTTATGTGTCCTGGAGGTGACGTATTTGACCACATTATGTAGTGTAAATGCTATCGCCTCTTTATGTGTCCTGGAGGTGACATATTTGACCACATATATTATGTAGTGTAAATGCTATTGCCTCTTTATGTGTCCTGGAGGTGACGTATTTGACCACATTATGTAGTGTAAATGCTATCGCCTCTTTATGTGTCCTGGAGGTGACGTATTTGACCACATATATTATGTAGTGTAAATGCTATCGCCTCTTTATGTGTCCTGGAGGTGACGTATTTGACCACATATATTATGTAGTGTACATGCTATCGCCTCTTTATGTGTCCTGGAGGTGACGTATTTGACCACATATATTATGTAGTGTAAATGCTATCACCTTTTTATGTGTCCTGGAGACGGAGACTTCTTGTGAGGGTCAGGTGATATTGAAATCTGAAGCCAAGTGGACCTTGACGATGTAAGATAGACACAGGTGTAAATGGCGATGTGTCTCAGTCATCCAGTTGTGATTCGATCACCAAAGGCCGAAAACCAAGTGTAAACATGACCTAACAAGACTTAAAGAAGCCCTATGCAACAATTTTAGCAAAAATGACCTTAATTATGCAGGTTGAGAGTCGTTCTGATGGTTCTACAACACTTTCTGGGTTGTTTGGTGGGTGCTTCGTCTCCCCCTATCGCTTCTCCGCGGAAAAAACGAATATGCAACTTTCTGTTCCCAGTCCGAGGTAATCCGGATGTGACTCAGCGGAAGTATCCAATCGTGCCTCGAAAATGTAGTCAGATTGTAGTTTCTAAGAAGACTGCAAAACGGACGCTGACTTGGCTTTGTTGCTGTTGAAATTGTAAGTAGCCTACCCTTGGGTGAACTTCGTTTTGAACAATGTGTTTGCTCGACCGTTTTATTGTGAGCCCTGTATGTGTTTAGCTTGGTTTTTTGATAGCTAGCTCGATAGCTAGTGAGGGTTTAGCGTAGCAGTCACTTGCTACTGAAGCTGCAGGGGGAGATATGTTGTGAAAAATGCGAGCCCAAATCCGGCGAAAACCCAGAAACAGCGAAGGAATAACCAGACCTGCATAGGGCTTCTTTAAGAATCTTCAGTGTCATTGGCCTTTTGAGGCCTTTCCACTATTTGACCAATTCTAATTACAGGAAACTTTTTTTGGTCATTGAGTTTCTTCGCGGATTTAATCTGTCTCTCCCTCCAACAGAGTAGTTAACATTTGGGTTCTGCCGCAAATAAAAGATGTGGTATGCAAAACAAAGCCAAGGCTCATTCATCTTCCTCCATATTACAGTTTTTAGACGGCTTGCTCTTCAAGAAAGTAAAATCAATACCGCAAGATGGCCTTTGGCTTCACTTTGATTACAGCATTGATCTGGGTTATGGCAACGCGAGGCTAATTAAGGAGGCATAATTGATTTTTCCTCATACATGGGTGAGATAGAAATTGTTTATTCATATCAGCTTTGATCAAAAAATCCCCTAATGCCCTCTGCTTGGAACAGAAAACAAGTAGCTTTAAGGAGTGTGCAAATACGTCCAAAATATATACAACTCTCCAGACAAATGACGTGGCACAAATGTAGATGCCCTTCGGCTAAAACAAGCATGTTTATTTTAAACCAGTCAGTCACATATACATGTTTATTTTAAACCAGTCAGTCACATATGCATGTTCTCACTGCTTTCACTGCGTGTTTTCACTGCTTTCACTGCGTGGATATGAGTGTGTCACACAAGAGGAGTCTACCTATTTGAAATATGAACTGATTAAATTATGTGAAGACTTGGGAAAAAAGCCACAGAGGGTTAAACTCAATACTAAGCCTTAGGTTTTAACAGAAATATATACATTTTGTGGGATTGGGAAAGGGAATGTAAAATAGAACAGTACCTTTGTTGTGATAGCAGAGAGCCGTGTGTTACCATTTCCATGTGGGCTATCTTACAGTATAACAGTTCTCCACATTCAGACTGCAGCCAGGATATGTTTTGCTTTTTCTGTTTCAATGTTTTTCATTTTCATACATCTGAATGGATGTCCCAGATAAGTCTCTGCAGAGAGGACCACCCTGCAGTAGTGAGAGTGCGGTTGATCCGGGCTGGCTCCGGCCCGGCTTTGGCACGTGCCCATCTGAGTCAGCACATCTGCGGCAGACAGATGAGATTTCAGACTCTGGGCTAGTGCTAGGCTCTGTCTGCTTACTGTCACCTGCACGATGCCATACCGGCTGCTCTCCCCGAAACACATTATCTCTCACTCCCTCTCCCTGTTCCTATCACTCACTTTCTCACTCAGTCTCTCACCCTCTCATCCTCTCTCTCTCACTCTCACTTTCAATCTCTCCCTCTTTTTCCCTTCTCTCTCTCTCTCTCTCTCTCACTCTGTCTCTCTCTCACTCTTTCTCCAGGCTGTCATCACTCCCTGGCACCAAAAATGGTGCACAGCTGCAGGGAACCGCTCAGTGGGGAACCTTCGTTTCCATCTGTCCCCTATTCAGGGTGGCACCTATTTAGAGTAGCGTCTGTGCATGCCACAAGAGGGGGAGGGCAGGACAGGTCGTGGAGGGAGAGAGAGGGCAGGGGAAAGAGCAAAGGCACTAGGTAAACAAAACACAGCTCCCTTATCCAAAAAGACTTCACACATCATCACTCATTCTAACTTGAGGGGAGAAATGGAGAAATGCCTTTTTGTAGAAAATGTTTGTTTCTACCTTCTGTTTGGATGTTTGCATTGAATTTACCTGACTCATAA
>NW_027468630.1:4307930-4315430 GCF_046254945.1 Alosa pseudoharengus | reverse complement strand
CCACCAGTTCTGGCTGGCTCTAAATGTGGGGCTCTGAAACATAATATGCTTATTCCCTTCAGAGCCTAAAATGCTTAGACTGACACCTGCATAAGTACCTGTTCATACAAATCGAGAGAGACAGTGATTCTGCTCTGTGAAGTCTCTGTGAAGGTTAGAGCAATATGGTATGTCCTTAGCCATAGGCGACCTGGATAGCTCACCTGAAAATGAATCATTCCCATTCAAATGCACAAACACAAATATTCGCTCGCTCGCTCTCATACACATGTTTAGGTCGTATTTCAGATTTTTAAAAAAAATGACCAGCTGCTACAGACACACACCTAAATCCATCTTGGGCCTGTTTGGCAATCAAATAAACTAACCATTATTCATTTATGCATAACCACATCTCTCCCCCTGGTGCACACAACAGCAGTGGCTTCCCACAGAAAGTCTGTTTGCTCTCTGTTTGCTGTCCGGTACCTTCCAAAAACAGCGCATCAAGCACGGACCCCTATTAAACGGTGGGACTGGACGTGCGGTGGGGCAGCTGTTTTCTGTGTACTTTTCCTTGGCGCTTTTTTTCTGAAACCGTCAGCATGGATGACGATTAAACGAGTCTTAGGCCTTCCTCTCTCTAGCTCTCCCATCAGCCAGCAGGGGAGAGAGAGAGCCAGGGACAGGTGTAAGGTTCTCAGCAATCAAACCTGCTCTACTGCAACTGACACTCACCTCAGTCTCATTCATATGGAGGGGGACAAACACACACACACACACACATGCATGGCAGGTGCAAGAATGGTTAAACAGTCAAAATGAAAAGGACCAAAACTGAAGGCTGGGGGAAGTTAGAAGGTTGACAGAGAGAAAAGAAAAGCCCCCGTGTTCAGACACAGCTGTATTTACGTATCTTCCAGCCAGTGCCCCGGGTTGGAGTACTCTGTGTCGCCGAGACAGGAAAAGTTACCCCATATTCATATTCAAATGAAACTGAAATTGGGCATGAAAACGCCACTTCCGATCCTTATTCATACCAAACAGAAAATGGAACGAGTCCCTTCTTTTAGACCCAAAACTATTCATCACAGCCTTTGCCACAGCCTTGCTGGGAAAGTAGATGAATGAAAGAATCACTCATTTGGTTTAGTGGTTTAACTACACTAGCCTACTACAGCACTCGTAGACATAAACTTGTAGAAAATAACTTAGCAGTCAGTACTGCCACCAGAGGTGTGTACATTTTTGTAAGCAACTTTCTTGTGTGACTTTCTATGTAAAAAAGTAATCAATGTTTAAAAGCAAAAGTAATCTATGTTTCTATATGTAAATTCCGACTTGTCACCAAAAACAACACAATAATCGCAAATCACTCTTACTACTTTCTTGTATCTTACAAGTGAAAGTCCACGGCCCTCCACATGGTGTTGGCAAGAAGCTAGTTTTGAATTGACTAATTGCTACATGTCATGTTTACTAGATGACTACAGACTGAAACAATCGGTGTCCAATGAGGCGGGGAAACAGCGGCTCCCAGAGGCGAGGAATAGTCCTTTTTGATAAATATTTTTTTCAAAATCCAGTCGTTGCAGATAACACTCTAAATACCCTGCGTTACGAAAAAAGCAGATGACTTGTTTATACTCCTTTACAGTTAAAAAATGTTTTAAAACTACTACAAATATGGTTGCATAAAACTGGTAAAATTGCAAATGCTTGTATGTGTCATTAATATTTGTGCCTTATTCACCAACAAACCATAATCCCACTTTATGCATATGTATTTGCATGCATAGTGTGTATGCATTCAGCCAGTATCAAGAAAGGTTGCATCACAGGGAAAAAAGAGGAGCGAAAGCTACTGCAGTACAATCGAGCAACCAGGGAGGCTGTCAACTCGTGGGTTTGAGAGCTGTCAGAGGGAGAAAGAGAGAGAGAGAGAGAGAGAGAGAGGGAGAGAGGTTAGGAGCGTCGGAGAACACATCCCCGCTCCAGATGGTGTTTTAAACGCAGACAGAAGGCTACAGAGGGGATAGAGCAGAGCACCGTTAGACAACGCTCCAGATCCACAAGCTTAACCATCGACAACGGCAAAATTAACCAAAACGCGAAATGAGCGCAAACAAAGGCAGGCAAAGGGACGTCCGTTCAAGATAGTCACAAATATGTTGAACGCTATTTGTTGACTGCTTCTTCCAGAACAACCGCTGTATTCAATTGTTCCTCGGGAATGAGTGGTGTCTAATGCCAGGACGGTGGGAGTATTGGTCGGCAGAAGACATTTCCGTGGCATGATATATTTTATCGGACAACATTGTACCAGTTATACAGCTTTATAGACATTATCTACAAGAGGACTTCTGTGGATGTATCGCAACTCATTTTTCTCGTTATTGGAGACAATGCTTTGCGAAAACTGGCTTTGAAGTGCAGCTCAATTCAAAACGGAAGGATCCTTGCCAAAATTAACATCATCTCAGTACCTTGTTTGAAGTACAGCGAGCGTCAGTACAGGATTTATAAGGAGTCTCCTTTTGTGTGATAAAGTAAGAACCACTTTGTGGCACTTAATCCATATTTGTTTCATTTGATATTTCCCAAGCGACATAGCCTAATATCCTTCTGGCTTTCTTGCGTCTCTCGAACACGAACCTCTTGAATGACTGAAAGAGACGCGTGTTGTTTCTTTATTTGGAAAATAAATATTTGTCTTCATTATTAAAATAGAAACAGTAAACCAAAGACTTGCTATACAGAAGAGTCAATGAGTTTTAAGCTTTCAAAACTTTTTCGATTTTTAAGCGAGAAGCAAATTACCTCAGAATTTCCGAACTGAAAAGTCCACAGCGCTTTAATAAATCCAAAGGAGTTAAGCATAATTACTGGACTGTGTGAAGACATCAACCATATTCAAGACTTTTTCATCAATAATATTTTTTCAAAGAATACGAATAAGATCTTAAATGCTTTTCAGTCCTTTAGAGGCTTTATTTTTTCTTCTCATATGATGCGGATTGGGGCGTAATAATCGCCGCATCGTATTATTGTGTGGATTACCTTCTCAGCAATTACCTCAGTTTGAACTCGATCTACACAAAGTAGGCTACTGGTAAGTGGAATATTTTGATTAATATCTAATTTCGTGTATAATTTAATGTATTTTGATTAGGCTGTGTATCAGGTTCACTGTGCTGTTTCCGGAGATAAAGCTGTCAGTGTGAAAGATTGATATAGTTCTGCATGGAACATAACGTTGTCAAGGACTGGCTTCTTTAGTTTTCTTTAGTCATGATGATAGCCTTATTTAATCGACAAAGGTATGAGTAGCCTAACACATATTTAAAATGGTACAACAATGGCCTTTAAATAACGCCGCTCTCTTATAAAATAGGAGGGACGCACTGGTGTTAGTTAATCCGGGGACATTTAACAACAAAACATTGTTGAGCATCTCAACACTATTGTCCTAAATTGTAAATTAATTCGAACCACTACAAGTCTTCCAACGTTTTATAAGAAAGTAATAGTGCTGGCTATGATGAACTGGACAATAGCTCACTGTATTTAAACGAGGGCTGTTTGGCTTTACTTTCTGTCCCATTCATCCATATATTGTCCTTTTCACAAGATAAGAATATTTGCAAACAATGGAGATTTTCTAATAATGACACTCTTTTCAATGCCTGAATGAAGTCCAACAAACAGATTTGCACTTAAGATGTGATACATGTTGTGGTGCCTCAATAATCTCTTGAATAGTCCAATAATGTAGGCTAGGCTATGTTAAATAATAATCTTAACGTATTTCTTAAATCCTCTCCAAAGCGGTCAGTGTGCCACAGATGTGTCCGCAGGTAGCCTGAGTAGAATTTGGTAGCCCTTATAACCCAGTAGCCTATAGCGTTCAAATAGTGCAACGGTTTACACATAAACTTCCAATACTACCGGCGAAGATAGTCAACATAATACATTTCAGTAGCCTACATCAAGTCAATTTAGGATTTGTAGGGATTACAAACGAAAAGGTGAGAAATGTGTCAAGTTATCGAGGATGAGAAGCAAGGTAGGGTGCAGAATGTCCATGTCCTCCCACCTGCAGCGTTAGCATGGTTAACTTGTGGTTACAACCACACCTTTAGAAACTATGACCATAATGACCAACCAGGCCATTTTAACAAACGCTTTATGATACATCAACAATAATGTATTATAAATATAATCTAATAAAGTATGCTAATTATTTTAAAGATTTGAATTACTTTGTTGCCTGCATCAGTGACACAATATATTGGGCCATTACGAAACACCATGAAATTGTTCAAGAAAATGTGCATAAGATATGAATGACACCAGGCATGCAGGTGACAGGCATGTGCAATCAGCAGACGTCTTTTATCCCTCAAGATCTTCAGTGTTGGCCTCCGAAATAACGCGTAGCCTAGTTCAAGGGGGTAATCACAATAATATTCACACGGCACTGAAGACACTCAGCAGGATCCTTTTCAATGCGAAAAATACTTAGGCAGAGATTTACTTTCTTAATAGACCTCGGTCTTAAATGCCGTTAAATTATTGAGAAGCAGATAGTGGTGCTACAATGCGTGTGGAGGGAGGTTTTAAAGGTGAAACCGCGGCAACGACCCACTGTGCATTATCACACATTACTGAAAAACACACACACTCACATCCCCGCAGCTCTGAGGGCAGATGTCCCCCCACTCAACATTAAGTACTTCTTTCAAAAGAAGGTCATTCATTACCTCATCGGAGTGTTTATAGAATCTCTCTTCATGTCTCTCTAACTGGACCTGTGTAGATGGCGATGTCTTGCTCGTTTGTTAAAGCTGTGGGGGTGGAAAAAAAGATTTTCTTTGTAGACAGAGGTCGTGCCAGAAGCCACAAGCCAATACAGTGATGTTAATTTGTAATAATGAAATGACTCCAATGGCCCCTGACTGCACTTAGACCGCTACTGCCAGCCAGACACCACTGTAGGCCATCGCTGCCCAGAGGCGGGGTTACTCATGATAGGAAATTGTGAGGCAAATTAATTTTAAACACAAAGTTGACATGTTATAAGGTCGTGGATGAAATAAGTATATGTTCTTGATGTCAATATAAGTGGCACGGAATGGTGGTGACCTTAGAGAATAGGCTACAATTGCTTCATACAGTGACGGTTGCTGACCAATCTTGAGAAGGGTTACATCGATTCTCTGGGGCATCGACGCAGAGTAGGCTACAACATAGCAACCATGTGTCTCCGTGTTATGAAACACCAAACCAAGTAATACGTCCATAGAGAGGACAGGGTGCGCCGGAGTCACTCCTAGTCTTGTTATTGGTAACCTGAAAAGTTAAACAGAGCGCCGGTTTCCCTGCGCCAGGCGCCTGTAAGTATTGTAACAGATGTTCTTTAAGGTGGGAGAGATGAGTCACACGCTAGCGCGGACACCGGTCAGTGTCACTCATACTGGTATGCGCGTAGGGTGTCACGCGGAAAGGGGTGTAAAGAGCAAGGGGTAAGATGTGTGTGTGTGTATGTACCGCGCGCGTGCGTGTGTGTCCGGTTTTGCTCAGTGACTGTCCCTCCCTGGGGACCGTGACCTGCGGCAGCACAGGTGACTGTGGCGTGTGCGCGAGGTAATTATCGTAATTTGAGTGCGGGCGGCGCAGGTGAAGCCGGCCGTCTCGTAATTAACGAGAGGAGCAGATGGCAGTGGGCGGGAGACGGGCACAGGCAGCCAGCCGGCAGGGTGCATGGAGAGAGGATGAGGTGGTGGAGGGAGAGAGAGAAAGAGAGAGAGAGAAAGAGAGGTCAGGTGGTGGGCAGAACACACAGGCACCTGGAAGCTCACGCAGGCCAAGCTGTCTCCTTACCTTCTGTGGTGGAAGTGCTGCATGAATAAAGATGACCGAGATGAACTCACTCTTCTAGCTCATTTCCGAGGATGAGAACCTGGTCTGGCACAACACAGTCGCCAGCCACTGCAACTCATGTCATGTCACACAGTGACGTCACAGCCAGAGTGCGAATTACCCCACCATAATTGGGGGGTACTAAACATGCGACAAACTGATAATCAGTATGCTACAGAATATCTCATTGTTATTATATATCCAAAAGAGAACTGTTTTCATCAACTCTCAAAAGTTAGAAGTTAAGTGCACTGAAATACCATTCTGTATAGTAAAAGAAATACCTTTACAAAAAGCCACCTTTACAAGAGCTATGAAAGAACAAAACATGTTAATACATGAAGGTTGTAAAATAGCACATTTTCAACAAGCTAGACGTCTGCTAGCAATTGTAATTCAAACTATGGTCACAGCATGGTGTCAAGAGCAATCTTATCTGTGTGAGAATATTTAAGTGCAGGGTCAGGGTGTGTTTACAGTAAGACCATTTAGTAGGCTTCTAGATAGTCCTTGTAGCCAGTTCAAGAGCTCTGCAAGTGTTTTCATATAAGCTTGTTTGTGATTTGTCACACGAATAGCGTAGATGATGAAAGATTGTATGAAAAATACAATAGTGGTAATAAGAATAGTAATAGTGAAATATTGTATGAAAATATTTTAGTAATAATAATACAAGGAGAAGGTCACCCAAAGGTCATGTCAAGGGTATTGTAAGGTCGCAGAGAGTTGTAGGCATGTTCCCAATGTTGGCTGTATGTGCAGCAGTGGACTTACATGTGAGTGTTTCACTGTCCCAGAATCCCAACCTGCAGACAGCCGGCCAGATTACCCGTTGGACCTAATTCCTAATGCACTAATGCCATTGTGCAATTACACAAGCACTGCCCCCACTACCCCCAGTCCACACACACACACACACACGCTTATGCACACACACACACGCTTATGCACACACACACTACCCTGCAGAGTGATTGTGCAAAAAGAGCCCAGGGACAGCATGCCTGCCAGTGCAGTGAAGTTTGCGGCTGTTGTTATTTATTTCTCAGTGTCTTAAGAGGAGCTACAGGGGTCTCCCCCATTCCAATTATTTGAACATTAGCCACCAAAGAGAGCACTCTACTGCCAGTTAAGATCCTGGGGCGAAGAAATGAATCGCAGGCAGTGAAAATGACGCTTTTTTTGGGTTATTTTTTATATCCAAAGTAGGAAAACAAGATGTGAAGGGCCCTGTTTTTTCTCCCTTGTGTTTATCAGAGAGCAAGCAAGAAGAGTTCTGCTGAAAAGTGCATCAGCATCTGAAAAATCCATAGCTGTGCATTAATGTAGAAAGTTCTCTATGTGTCTACTTGTGTGTGTGTGTGCGTGCGTGTGTGTGTGTGTGTGTGTGTGTGTGTGTGTGTGTGTGTGTGTAAGTGTGTGTTTGTGTAAGTGTGTGTGTGTGTGTAAGTGTGCGTGTGTGTGTGTGTGTGTAAGTGTGTGTGTGCATGTGTGTGTGTGTGTGTGTATGTCAGAGAGCATAGTAGACTGACACAGGAGAGCAGACTCCTGTTTGCACCCTATAGCTTTTACACATGTTCTGACTCGCCCATGATGTTT
>NW_027468630.1:4297930-4302930 GCF_046254945.1 Alosa pseudoharengus | reverse complement strand
CCCAGGCAAAGCTCTCAGCTGGCAGGATGGAAAGACTGCCTTCTCTTGTCGGAGCACAAAGATGAGAATAATGTGGGGGAACTAGGCCAAAGAAGTCACCCTTTCTTTCAGAAAGACACATTCTCTCCCTCCCTCCCTCCCTCACACACTCACAAGCTTCTCAGTTTAACCATGACTCTCACCTCTCTCTCATTCTCCTTTCTCTCTCTCCCTCTCTCTCTCTCTCTCTCCCTCCCTCCCTCTCTCTCTCTCTCTTTATTCTAGTGCTACCATGCAATACTTTCCAACAGTCTTCTTTGCACTTCTCTCTCTCTCTGTTCTCTCTCTCTCTCCCTCCCTCCCTCCCTCTCTCTCTCTCTCTCTCTCTCTCTCTTTATTCTAGTGCTACCATGCAATACTTTCCAACAGTCTTCTTTGCACTTCTCTCTCTCTCTGTTCTCTCTCTCTCTCTCTCTCTCTCTCTCTCTCTCCCTCCCTCCTGCCCGGCTCGTTGGCAGATGTGCCAGTGACGGCTGTGTGCCCACAGCGTTTGCGGTCCCCAGGTGGAGTAGATGACAGTTATTGATGTTCAGGTGCAAGCTCTCTTCACTGGGAGGCTCCAAACAGTCAGCCTCCCTCCCTCTCCCTCTGTATCTCTTTCTTTATCTCTCTCTCTCTCCTTCTCTTTCTCTCCCCTCCATTCCTCTCTCTCTTTCTTCTTCTTTCTCTTTTTCTTTTCTCCCTCCCTTCAACGCCATGCACTGTGAGCACAGTCTCCCCTGCTGATTGCTCAGCACAGAGCAGCCTCAAGACTGACGTTACCACGGGAGAGAAGGCACATATGAGAAAGAAAGAGAGAAAGAAAGAGAGAGAGAGAGATGGGGAAGGGGGAAGGGAGGGAGGGACGACAACCCAAACAAAAGCACAACACCGAAACAAAACAACCACACCACCGGCTCTCCGCGAGTCTGGAGGTGCTCCTAAGTGCTGGGCTCTCGGTGCTCTGTGTGGCGAAGGCATCGCCGTGGTGACAACCCCCGCAGAGTGTGCAAACAAGCAAACGCTGTCCTTCACCCAAGATGTCAGTCTAACAACAGATCGCTGCAAAGCCAGAAATATGCAGAGTGTGAAACAGAGACTCTGTGAAAGAAACACAGAAAGAAAGAAAGTGAGACGGAGAGAGAGAGAGAGATGGAGAGGGGGATGAGAGTTCCCCCAGAGTGGCCGCACGCACTTCTGTGTGTGTGTGTGTGTGTGTGTGTGTGTGTGTGTCAGCCACTGCCAGTGCCCGGTGCAGGCCTAACACACTCCAGATGGGCTCAGGCCGGGGAGTTGTTCTTGGCACGGCCCGCCGCGGACCGAGTGTCACAAATACTTTCCTTTATTTAGGAATGGCTCCGAGTGAGCGGCTGGGGAGGCAGAGGAGAGAGAGAGGAGGAGAGGACAGGAGGAGGAGGAGAGGAGGAGAGGAGAGGAGAGGAGGAGGAGAGGAGAGGAGAGGAGGAGGTAAGAACCAGCTCGGCAGAACATCTGGATTTTATTTGGAAGCCACTGGGAAGAAATCTGAAAAGGAAGTTTTTTTCCCTCCCGCTTCGGAGTAATGATACATTGCTGCAGGAAGAAGGGGAAGAGAAGTGAGGGGGGGGGCAGAACGCAACTACTTCACTGCCGCCTCGGCCTGTCCCTCCCCACAGAGAGCAGATGGAGCTGCCACGACTTCAATACAATTATATCAATAACAGTCATCACAGGCAGTCAGCACGATGGGACAAGTTCACCACAGAGACGGTGCGTGTGTGTGTGTGTGTGTGTGTGTGTGTGTGTGTGTGTGTTTGTGTGTGTGTGTGTGTGTGTGTGTGTGCATCTGGGTGGGTTTTGTGACTCTGTGGGAAAGCTATGTCCTCACTTCAGGGGTGTTTACTTAAACCCCTTAAGCCACAACTGGCTCCCAGAGAATCACTCCCCAGAACAGCTCCTCAGAACAAGCCTCCAATTGACTCCCCAAAATGACTCTCCAATTGACCCTCTGAGTGACTCATATCAGAGGCTGGCCTGCCTGAGAGCCAGAACAAGTTCAGGGCGGCCCAGCCCGGCTCGGTCCGGCGCAACGTGATGCGTTGGAGGAGGCCCTGAGAGGAGAGTCGGCTCCTGGTGCGGTCACTAAATGAGTGGTCGGAGAGGAAGATGAGACAGGCAGCGGAATGCCCTGCAGAGAGTCAGATTTAAGGGCTGCTAGAGCAACCAGGGGAGCTGACACAGCACTCCACTCGGCCCTGGGGTTAAAATATAGGAGTACAGTACAGTAGGCTGGACCCAATGGGAGATGCTTAGGGGGGACATTTTTCAACACAGTCTAGACGCCGTCTAGATATTTTGCAAAGATTTAGTTATATTCAGCTTTATTGCTTCAGGTATTTTTGGTGTTTGCTTCTTTCTCTCTGAATTCTGACCATCTCATGGTGTGGTGTGGTGTCTTATCACAGTCTCACACATCCATACTCATGTGTCACACATTTGCATAAGAATGTTGTTTCTCATACACTTTTTCATAGATACATCTGTCTCATACAATTACAAGGATACACACAGCTTAATGCCCAGAAACATAAACGCTCAGTATGATATTGTTGAAAGAGTTTCAGAGATAGATGTTTATTTTGCAGAACGTGTTTGCTCAGCTGAAACTAGTTACTCTGAGCCTCAGAGACATCAACAAGAGAGAGGAACAGAGGGAAAGCAAGGCAGGTCAGCTTACCACTGCAAGGGGAACGGTCAGTTCATTTTTGGGAGAGAAAGAGGGAGAGGCAGATTTGCTTTCATTTCGCGTGGTCGACAAGTCTAACTGGTCAGTTGAGCTCCCCCTACTTCACTGCAAGTGGGACACCCACCCACATCCTTCCATAGCACAGAGAGTAAGAAAACAGACTGGAAAAGCCTAAGTTGGGTAAATATATATCTCCTTACCCCTGTGAAAAACATATTGTCGTAGCAGCCCCATATAAAAATCTCTATGTGGATTATACCCATGACCTATGTAGGACCTACTTAATGAAAGATAAGCAGCCATAAATCATTAGGTGTAACATGCTTGGCAAGTGATAACAAAAATGCTCATATACAAACACATGTTCTATCAACTGTCTGCACTCTCGGTCTCGTACACGGAGAAGCAGATCGAGCGTTGTGTGTTCTGTCTCAGCATTATAGGTAGAGAACACACACATGGGGTGCTTTTGCATTTTAACACCATCCAGATGTGAGTGTGTGTGTGCGCGCGTGTGTGCGCGTGTGTGTGTGTGTGTGTGTGTGTGTGTGTGTGTGTGTGTGTGTGTGTGTGTGTGTGTGTGTGTGTGTGTGGAGAGGATACTGGACCCCTGAGTGAAGGGACACAGCAGGGAGCAGGACGAGGGATCACCGGAGCCAAGGGTTTGCGTTTACATGGACCTATTTAGCAAAGAGCAGCTTTCAGCAGAGTTACAACATGCAGCACTCTGGTGAACATTACTGAGGACGACATGCACTGGAGACCAAAGCTAACAGGGTCCAGATCCTCAGCCATCCCAATAACAGAAAGTCTTTTACAATAAAAGCACACACACACACACACACTCAGTGCTGTGACCTGTCTGAAATAATTTCCCCAAAAATCCCCCAGCTTTGAAACATTATAAGAATTCAAGTGAGGCCATACTTTTCATAATTGCTCAACTTCTTGTAAGTACTTTATTGTGAGTTAGTGTTATTTCTAGGGCGGCGGTAGAGATGGTGGTGGACGAGGACTGGACAGGGAGGTCCAGTGGGCCGGAGTGAGTTGATAGTGGTAGGGTTAGGGGCAACAGGGGCAGAGTCAGTATTTAAGTATAAGTATAAGTATATATACTTTTTTGATCACGTAAGGGAAATTTGGTCTCTGCATTTAACCCAATCGGTGAATTAGTGAAACACAAACAGCACACAGTGAACACACAGTGAGGTGAAGCACACACTAATCCCGGCGTAGTGAGCTGCCTGCTTCAACGGCGGCGCTCGGGGAGCAGTGAGGGGTTAGGTGCCTTGCTCAAGGGCACTTCAGCCACGGCCCACTGGTCGGGGTTCGAACCGGCAACCCTCCGGTTACAGGTCCGAAGTGCTAACCAGTGGGCCACGGCTGCCCAAAGTGGGCCACGGCTGCCCAAAGAGTCTTGGGCAGAGGGAGAGTTTGAGGCTGAGGGGTCTGGGTAATCCTGGTGTTTTGATGTGAGCCTGTGCTGTGTGTGAGTGTGTGTGTGTGTGTGTGTGTGTGTGTGATGGAGAGCAGATGTGGGAAGGCAGGCGGTCGGGCAGCGAGCCAGAGCAGCTGGGAGAAATTAAAAACAACAGCATTCCAGGAGACAGGGGGAATTATGGAGAGAGAGGGAGAGAGAGGGAGAGGAAGAGAGGGAGAGAAGAGGAGAGGAGGGGGAGACTGAAAGAGCAGGAGCACAAAAGTGACATGGGAAGCAGAATGGCGATAGGGAAAGATTGAATCTCTAGAGGAAGCTCACTGTGTCTGTACGTTAAAAGTAGCTGTATGACAACCAACTGGCTACAAATATTCTCTCTCTCTCTCTCTCTCTCTCTCTCTGAGGAACTTGTACACACACCGACAATCACAATCTGCACTGTGAAAATGAAAAAAACAAGCAACCATCAAGCACCAATCCAGCATCCCCCCCCCCCCCCCCCCCCACACACACACACACCTCTTTTTTTCTTCTTCTTAAGACTCGTGATTACGTGATGGTTTTCTTGTGCGTTTAGTGAAAGCACATGTTCTCCCGTCTCTGAAAATAGCAGGCGAATTACTAACTCTGAGTAGACAGGGTGGGCTCCTCTCTCATTCCTCCTTCACCGCACAAGAGAACAAACAGGGGCATTGCCTTGTGTTGGGTTCACCAGTGTTCTGCAGAGACCATAGAAGGTATGAGCTCCATACCGGCACGGCACGTGTGAGTCCTCCAGGAAGCCCGTTAAAATAGACTGGCCTCCCCAACAGAGACATC
>NW_027468630.1:4275712-4283212 GCF_046254945.1 Alosa pseudoharengus | reverse complement strand
AGACAGACTGTATTTGGTCTGGGCGGTGATCCTAAGAGAGGCCTAGAACTGGTTAAAAACACTAAAAACAGCATCGCTTTCCCTCACTGCTGCTCTGTCTCCTCATCATCAAGGGCTTCAATTCATTCAGTACTTTTATTTACCAAATACCACAAACCAAAGTATTTTCAGTCTCATAATCAAAGTTCACAGCACTTTACAGATGCTTTATATGTAGAATATGGTCTCCAAGGAAGCGTTTCAGACACATACACTATGGTCAAAGTGTTTAAGTATCCTGTACGTCTCCATTTCAGTTCCGGAAAGGTCAAGCCAGCTCAAACTAGCACTTAAGGGAATCCCCACTGCATTCCTTAAGGGCATTTTACATTGTAATGAAAGCCCATAAAACCTTCAATTTGATTTGTGTGGACTTCAGTCATCACTGTATCTCTACATGCACTTCCACTTGCTCAGACCACATAGCCAAGTAGGCACGTACGCTGCAAAGTGGTGGACGCATTCATGAGGAAAACAAATAAAAACTTGGCTGACCACTGACTCTCCTTTTTCTCTCTCTCTTCTCTGCTCCTTTCCCGTGTCGTCCATCTCCTCCTCCTCCTCTTCCTCCTCCGCAGGACCAAAGATGTCGGGCTGGACCGTGACGGTCTGCACGTGGAGCACCTGGCCAAGCGACCGTGCACCGTGAGCCCCAGCCAGCGCTTCAGCCCCGGCGGCGGTCCCCTGCCGGCTCACCCGCCCCCCAACGGCCTGCCGTCCGGCCACCCGCCCCCCAACGGCCTGCCCCATCCCCCGCCACCCACACCCCAGCACTACCGCCTGGAGGACATGGCGCTGGCGCACCACTACCGCGACGCCTACCGGCAGGCCGAGCAGCGCGACGTGCGGGAGAGACACCGACAGACAGGTGAGAAATGCACCGAGAGAGAGAGAGAGAGAGAGAGAGAGAGAGAGAGAGAGAGAGAGAGAGAGAGAGAGAGAAGTGTGTGTGTGTGTGTGTTTGTTACGGGGGGGTGCACACACATCCACGCACATACTCTCTGATGTTGCTGTACAGTGTACACTGTTAACTATTTATAATATTGTTAAAAGGTGAAATGCACTGGAAGATTAGTTTGAGTTTGAAAGGTTCTCCATCTGATGTCTTCATCTCTCTCTCTGTGTGTGTGTGTGTGTGTGTGTGTGTGTGTGTGTGTGTGTGTGTGTGTGTGTGTGTGCGTGCGTGCGTGCGTGCGTGCGTGCGTGCATGCGTGCGTGCGTGCGTGCGTGTGTGTTTTCCAGCAGTGCATGGAGCTCGCCAAGAGGAAGTGATCGATCATAGGCTGACTGACCGTGAATGGGCCGAGGAGTGGAAGCACCTCGATAATGTAGGTTTGATTTCACTAGTGTGTTTGTGCAAGTGTGTGTGTGTGTGTGTGTGTGTGTGTTTGTCCCTCATGAACACTCCAGGGAGGTGATTGCACCGCAGGGCTCTGACAGATTTAAAGACATTTATAAAACAGCTGGGGTTGTTGTTCTGACAGACAGTTGTGGTTCTGCCGATGATGTCTGCCTTGCTGTAGAATCTTCAAAATCTTCCCAAAACACTTCCCTTCACTCTCCTCATTCCAACAACACCCCACACAAACACACACACACACACACACACACACACACACACACACGTTCTCAAAACACACTTGTAGAGACACTCCTCTTCACACACACACACACACACTTGTGCAAAAGAAACACATACAAAGCCATACAAACATAAACACGCACTCGCACAGACACATACACATACACGCACACACACGTACAGGCACGCAAACAGACACAGACACACACACACACACACACACACACAGAACCAGGCTGGAGAGGAGGCACAGATGGACGGAGCGACCCAGCGGAGGGGAGCTCCAGCTGGGGAGAGCAGCTGAGATGAGGGCTCCAGTCATGGAGGGAACCGGCCCGCGCTGGGCCTCTGCCAAATTAGAAACACTCCACCCAAATAAATATATCTACCAGAGCGAGAGAGAGAGAGCTGAGGACAGAGAGAGAGAGAGAGGGAGAGAGAGAGAGAGAGAGAGAGAGGGAGAGAGGGAGAGAGGGGGAGAGGGGGAGCTGATGTTATGAGCAGCAGAGGCAGAATGAATTGGTTTGGCCTCTCCCATTGGCAGCAACACAGCTGTTCCAGAACTATTGTCACTGCGCTGAGCTGCTTAACTGCTCAAGCTCTCTCCCCAGCTCCCGCACTCTATAGCACCACTGGCCATGCCCTGGATCACACACACACACACACACACACACACTCACCCAAACACACACACACACACTCACCCGAACACACACACACACTCACCCAAACACACACACACACACACACACACACCACACACACACACACACACACACGCACACAAACACACACACACACACACACACACACACACACACACACACACACACACACACACACAGGCTTTACGTGTGTGTGTGTGTGTATAGCCCGACCCGTGCCCTACCGCACAGTTACTACCCAGACACTGGTACTTAACAGCAGGCCTGCTCAGTGGTGTGTGTGTGTGTGTAGGCCTGCTCAGTGGTGTGTGTGTGTGTGTGCAGGCCTGCTCAGTGGTGTGCATGGCGCTCTGGCTGTGGACGCCTGTTGCCCAGGGACAGGAATGTGACCAGACCAGAGATACAAAGACCAGACTAGACCAGACGAGAGCAGAGCAGAGCAGTGCAGTGTCTTCAAATCTGTCACTCCTGACACTGTGAAACGAGCCCAGCAAATACAATACAGCACCTGACGACAGAAGCCGCTACCTCCAGATAATATCTCTCCTACGGGAAATCAATTAGGATGCTAGCTAATCAAGATCCTGGGTAAATGAGTTCTCATCTGTTATCTCTTTCTTTCTCCTCTTCTCTCTCTCTCCCTCTCTCTCTGTGTAGTTGCTCAACTGTATCATGGACATGGTGGAGAAGACGCGGCGCTCGCTGACGGTGCTGCGGCGCTGCCAGGAGGCTGACCGCGAGGAGATGACCCACTGGATCCGGCGCTACAGCGACGTGGAGGATATGAAAAAAGGTGGGAGTCCCGCGCAGCGCCCTCCGCCTCCTCCTCCACCACCTCCTCTACCTCCACTTCCTCTTCCTTCATCTCACGTTCTTCCTCCTCCTCCTCCTCCTCCTCCTCACCACCACAACTCCAACACTCCCAGCAACAACAAGTCGCACGCGCTAGCTATTTGCGGCACAGGCAAGAGACCAGGTTTTCCCACCGCCTTTTATTGCAATCAGCATGCTACGCACCACCAGTGCCTTCTGTGTCTCCTGTTGTTGTTGTTGTTGTTGTTGTCATTAGGCCGTGACCACGGGCTCCTGTGTACTCCCTAAGAGTGCTGCGGCACGGCCAGAGATGCCGTATCTGGAGTTGGTTAGCGTAGCAGTGAGATAGGGACGCATGTTCTGGCCTGTGCTGGCCACTGGGCAGCAGGCACGCTCTTATCACAGCAGCTAAGGTGCAGCTATGAGGAGAACGCGCTGCCCCGGCACAGGCCAGGAAGGGCGCCGCCGACTAACGCTGGAAAAGTGCAGTGTGTGTGTGTGTGTGTGTGTGTGTGTGTGTGTGTGTGTGTGTGTGTGTGTGTGTGAGTGTGTGTGAGTGTGTGTGTGAGTGTGTGTGTGTGTGTGTGTTATCTAATCAGGCTTTCCTCGTGCCTGACACACCCATTATGCTAGAGATGATAGTGTTTTTTAATGTGTGTAATCGTCTAGCTAAATTTGGCTTGATAATGAACTCATGTATGTGGATAAATTAGGCGTTTTAATGTGTCTCTCACTTTCCCTCTCTCTCTCTCTCTCTCTCTTTCTTTCTCTTTCTCTCTCTCTGTTTCTTTCCTTCACCCTGTCACAGAGATCCACCGGGACTTCCTGCACCGGCCGCCCTCGGGGTATCTGCCAGAGGAGATCTGGAGGAAGGCTGGTAAGAGCTCACAGCTGTCAGCAGCACCTGGACTGCAGGCTTTTCGCCTCCTGACCAATCCATCCCACTCTCATCAGCCCTGGATGATCACATGACAGCTTCCTACTTAAATCACATCTCAGGCTTATGAGATATTAGATAGACAGTTACACAACCGTATCTACTCTTCATGTATTAGATACTTTTAATATCTCCTGGCTGAATAAGAGCACTGGCCTCCTGTCCAGATTCTGGGCAGAAGTGGAGACTAGAGGTCTTGGTGTTGAATAAGCACCCGGGCAGCATCCCAATCACTGTCACTCTGCAGTGCAGCATGCACACACACACACACACACACACACAAAGAGGAAGAGATAGGGCCCCGCCACGGTTACATAAGGTGAGGGATTGCTGAGGGGCCCCCTATCCGTCATTAATGCTAAGTGCTTTCCATCTGTCAGCGCTGTGAAAGGTAACTGCAGTTAAAAGTGGGAGTGAAGGGGAAAAACAGCAACTGTGGTGAAAATGCAGTAAAAAACCTCCAGCATTGCAGCAGCACGGGAAGAGTGGCAGCTTAACTTACCTCCACCCGACAGAGGGAGGGAGGGAGGGAGGGATTTCAAAATATAACAGACTGATCACCCAGTTCACACAGCTTGTCAATGTCACCATGCCTTAACGTAAGGTGCTGGCTGGCTTCTTTTGCCGTGCGTTCAGCCCGTGGTCAGCCAAAGTACCAGAATGGTCGGCAATTTGGTAGCTTAACACCCCATAAATGAATGACGAATGACCCAGCACTACTTCACCCCACTGTCTGGAAACCCAATACCATCTATCTGTGCATCCTGCTCGTCTACCCAGAGGGGGTGGCTGTGGTCAGTCCGGCCCGGGTGGGCCTGGCTCGATGGGGGCTCGGACCCTGACTGTTGCTGCTGTTGCCTGGGAGACCTGCGTTCATGTGACACTGCATTTTCACTGCCAGCGTTCCCTCTTCCTTTTTAACTGCAGCTGTCTCTCACACAGGTCCCACCAGCATCCCGATCTCCCCAGCACTAAAGCAGCTGCAGAACAAGCAGGGTGAGTAGAGCGGAGAGACACTTGGACACTGTGTGTATGTGTGTGTGTGTGTGTTTGAGTGTTTCTGTGAGTAAGTGACAGAGTGAGAGAGAAAGAGAGAATGAGAGAGAAAGAACTGTATGTGTGTGTGTGTGAAGGTGGGGGGGCGGTATTGGCTTATTTGAGTAAAGCAGCATGGTACGCTATCTATATCCATACACACATTTTGAAGCATACTTTTCATCTCAGCACTGGTAAAGATATAGGAAAGGAAATTGTTTCATTCAAAGAGTATGTGTGTGTCTGTGTGTGTCTGTGTCTGTGTCTGTGTCTGTATGTGTGTGTGTGTGTGTGTGAGCTGAGGCTAAGATGAAAGCTAGACCTTCAAAAAACAAAGATCAAAATTGTCAGGCGAAAAAGAGTAAAGGAGAGGCAAGGAGCCATGAAAGACGTAAAAAAGACATAAGACATAAAACGAGTGAAAGAAGTAAAGAACGTCAGACTAAAAGAATAAAGGTAAGAATGACAGACACACAGACAGACGGCCAGATAGTGCTTGAGACTTTGAAACCTGCCAGGCCCCGGCGGAATTAAAACGTTAATATTGCCGGCGCCGTGTTTTCCATTAAGCACTAATTGCTCCAGCATCTGCTCCTGAGTCTCCTTGATAAAAATTAATTAAATTTGCAAATCTTAACGGTGCATGCACAGGGGTTGATAATTGAACGGCCAAGGTATGCATAGATAGTGAGAATAAAAAAGGAGGAGAGGAAAAAAGGGATGAAGAGAGGAGGTTGAGGCGTGAGAGGCGTGCAGGAGGAGTGGAGAGGTTGGACTGAATACTAACTACCCCGCAAGCCACCGGGAGAGCTACCGTATCACGATATATAGACAAATACATATTCTATACACATACACATTCACATTCACACACACACACACACACACACACACATACACACACACATATACACACACACACACACACACACAGAGGCGGTAGACATAACAAGTACACAGGGATGCATGGAATGAACACACGTACACATACTCAACATTCTACTCTACATCAACATTCTACTCTACATCAACATTCTACTCTGCATCAATATTCATGTTTTAGACACAATGAGCCGTGTATGGTTCATAAGGCTTGCCAACATTTTCTCTTACATTTGCACAAAACATGTCAATGTAACAGAGGTCGTAATTCGTCTGCCACCTCGACACACACCGGCATGGGAGACGAACGCTCTAACCACTGAGCTAAAAGCCGAGGCTCCCAACTCAGCGGTTAAAAGTGTTCTTACGGTTAGGGGTGTGAGGATTTACATGGGCAACTAGCACGCTAGCTCAGTTCGCCTCCATTACATCAACACACTCATCCTCTGAGCACAGTCTGCCATTCTCTGTTAAGACTATGAGGGTTGGGGACGGAGGCAGATCAACTCAGATATTCCCTCTGTCACCTACTAGAGCCATCAGAGAGGTAGAGGGAAGTCAGGATGCAGTAACAGTCTTTGTCTGTGTGTGTGTGTGTGTGTGTGTGAGAGAGAAAGACACACACACATTCAACTCCAATCCCTCACATGCATAATTCCCCAATTTCAGATGCAGCGGTTTCATCAAATCACTTATATTAGGACTCACTGCACCAATTATCCTGACAGAGATTCATCACTCTGGCTGTAGTTGCCCACTGGAGATAATGTCCTCCTGCAAGGCGAGACAAATACTTAGACTAAACAAGAGAGCAATTATGACTATATTGTCCTGCTGTGGCCCTTAACGAGTTGATGTTCTCCAGGAAGTTATTTTAGACCGTCCACACACCTGCCTGTCCCAAAAAAAAGCATACACACACCACTCACTCACAAAGTGGCGTTTGTAGAGCAAAAGGGAGAGGCAAAGGCATGTAAAAGAGGAGCGATAAGTCACCCCTCCAGCTCACCACACCCCCCGTACAGGAAAGTCATTAACTCACAGTCATTTAATCATGGCAAATAATAAACAAAGTCACAAAATACTAGGCTAATAGGCAAGTGAGCAAAAAACTTTGGAGACATCTGCTGTTGTAATTGTGTTGGGGGGATGTGTGTGTGTGTGTGTGGGGGGGGGGGCTGTTAGCTGGCGTGTGAAATTAATTATTGAAAGGCCCTGTGTCTTTTTTTCTGTCAAAATGTTTTAAATCTTGGATGATGTACATCTGTTTGCTGAGATAAAACAAGCAGAGAGCTTAGGGTGCCTCAATAAAGAATGATGGTGGAAAGGAATGTGGGGGAAGCCCACGGAAAAGTCTGGTGGAGCCTAACCACCCTGTCTCTCTCTCTCTCTCTCCATCTCTCATTTCCTCTATCTCTCCATCTCGCTCTCGCTCTATCCCTCTCTGACAGAGGAGGCAGTGAATGAGGTGAAGAGACAGGCCATGTCGGAGCTGCAGAAAGCGGTGTCGGACGCCGAGCGCAAGGCGCACGAGATGATCTCCGCCG
>NW_027468630.1:4253212-4270712 GCF_046254945.1 Alosa pseudoharengus | reverse complement strand
AAAATACAACTGCAGTAGTCCAGCTCTGGTCACTCCGCACACGTGGAGGCCAGCCCATCATATGGGAACCAGGTGCAGGAGAGCAATGCTAATTTCTACAGGCGTCCTCTCCTCTTAGGTAGCCTAGCTCAGCTCTATAAACATGTTACAGTTACAGGAAAGGTATGGGTAACGCACCCAAAAGAGAAAATGAAAAGAATCTGTGGTTCAGATTCACATTGCTCAAAAAAGTCTTGGATACTCATGTCCAAACATTCACAAGAGATCTCCAGAGTAACATATTCACAACAATGCTGCCCTGCTTTCATACCGATTAGAGTAGACATTTAACAGAAACACTCCAATCCTATCCATTATCATGCTGTACCTCTGAAAATGGACCAAACTTGAAGGATCTTTGGTGTTTTATTGTTTTGTCCTGTTGCGAAGCACTATGGAGGCAGATTCGCCGAGATGTCTGTTTGCATCGTCAGCTTTTTTTTTTTTTACTTTAATTATTATTATTTAATTTATCATAGCATATCTATTTTCTTATTTCATTATCAAAGTAATATATGAATTCTGTCAGATGTGATATGCTGAAGAGGATTTTGCTCCTGCATAAGTTTGCTTGCATCAGTCCCAAAACGTATTTAATCAGAGTCAGTCTATTGCCTGTGTCATAGTAAACTCCTCTCCTGTTCTCTCCTATCCTGTCCTACATCCCTCCTGCACTAAAATGTCCCATGCCTACCCAAATCTGACTGTGTCATAGTAAACTCCTCTCCTGTTCTCTCCTATCCTGTCCTACATCCCTCCTGCACCCAAATCTGACTGCTTTCTGAGATGCCAGCTGAAAATGCCCAATGACAGACAAGAGAAAGAAGCCAGCGAGTCTGGAAAGTGTACAGTACAAAAATGGTGCCACTGGCAGACATGCAAAACCCATCCAGTCGTACGGTAGACCTCCTGAGTGAGATTGAGAAACAAGTCCTTCACCGCTGCACGTCTCCAAACAAGTGTGTGCAAATGGTTGTGTTTGTGAGTGTGTGGTCTGCACTGCTTTGAAACTCAACTACATTTTTTTTGTGTGTGTGGGGGGGGGGGGGCTGCTTGCATGGGCTCTCTGTGGTGTACTAGCACTTGTGTGTCATATAGGCTTTAATCTGTCAGTGGAGGTATAATGTCACTGACTGAACCAAACGCCATTTTTTGAAAATGACATCTTTTTTGATTTTGACATCTTTTTGTAAACCAGTTGAGTACGCAATGCCACTCGTTGCATACGCTGTGTGACCCAAATTAGTTCAAAAGCACATACCAAAGTACTTCTGCATGGCTCTAGACTTAAGTGGAGAGAACAGACCTTTGTGTTACAGGAGACAACATGGCAGACGCTGTGGCCATTAACCAAAGTGTCTGCAACACTTAAAACAGTAAGAAACACACACTGAAAGCACAGCAAAACTATCAATACTTTCTGCAAGGTCAAGATTCATTCAAGCAGGTCCGATGTTTGTTCTCATAAATAAAGAGCAACAGGAACGTTGTATTAATCTCACCTCTCACCTGTCCGAGGCCAGAAAGTGTGTCTGTGTGTGTTTAGAAAGCATACTTCAAGGAGAGCTCTCCTTTCTTGAAATGACCTAACTTTACTTGAACCTCAAGAGCTTTAAAACAAAAAAAACCTAAAGTAACCATCCTAGTAAAGGATGTCCTTCACACCCTGAGATGTGGTTTGCATGTCTGCTCATGGCAACATTTTAATGAAAAGTGCGGTACAATACTCAATACTCTTTCTGTCCATGTATTTTTCTCTTGACCAAAACGAAACCAAATAGGCCTCGCGTAAGAACTTCCTTTCCTGTGTCTTGGGCACTTTCAGTTCGGCTGTCTCCATTTGTTAGGGGGACGGATTTGGTTGGGACACTGGCCATGTAAGTAGTTTGTAAATACAACCTGAGTTAAAAGGATGTCCTGGGAACTTCCTATTTAAAAGAGGGTGAGGGAGAGAGAAAAAACAGGGGATGATATCTGCATTAAACCACACAAGAATGGAGGTCAGTCGCTTTCTGAAATAACTTTGCTCAATTATAGGATACACATAATGATTACAGAAATTACTACAAGATGGATAACCTGAGGACATAATGTGTTTCATTCATCAATGGCTTGGATTAGTCTATGAATGGGATTACATTGTTCATTTTGGTGTGTGATTGTACTGTATAAAAAAAAAAACCTATAAAGCTAAAACTGCTCTCTTTTGCTAGCAAGGTGGACACAGCACGTGGGTCTCCCATAAGCCATGATGGGGAGGGACTTTTAAAAATATAGATACTTCAAACAAAAGGCTTGGTTTGATATTTGTAGGATTATATACTGTATTGTGCAATACAAAATTACAGAAAAATGAAATGTTTCTGTAGGGAAAAAAGGTGGGCGTGTTGAAGGATTTTTTTCTTTCTTTTTGTTTTGATTTCTTCTTTGCTTGTTTGTTTTCCATGTTAAGGGTCCTGTATCATTCTCTAGATAAAGTGATCTGTGCCAGGATAATTTTTACGTTTATTTATTTCTTGCATGCTCTCCTCCCCCCTCTTTTTGCTATTTCCCTTCTCTAACTGTGCGCTATGTTGGATATGTGAAGTTGTAATCATTCTAATTCAGGTTATTGTCTGTGTTGAGCTATGTATCTGTGTAATTAAAAAGAAAACGAAATATGACATGTTTTCCACTGAGTTGTTTTTGATTACATCAATGACAATTAAGCTCGAAGATATAGTCTTGTTAAATTACTTTCATGACTTTTCCAGATGAAGAAATACCACACTTTTAGTCTTTGACCGATTCGAGGAAAGACAATATGGCGCTTTACCATGACACTACACAACTCAATTAGTAGGCTAAAGTTGTCTTGAATGAAGTACAAGATGGGATGAAATACGCCCCTAGATCACAGGTGACCTCTGACAAGGCTTAATAAGTAGTCATCCTTACCTCGCGTGACGGATAACTGATTTTCATCCGCATGTTTTCATTGTGGTCCTAAGTTAAGAGTAATTCACTGGTTCAAGTCTATCGAGAAATTCGCTCACAGCTTAAAAAAAGAAGGAATAGGGTAGGCTACTTTAAAACTAATATCTGAGGGGTATGGTTTTGAGGTTGGTTGTCCTCTGATATGGCTGATACACGTGGGCGCCTAGAGACGGAGATCTTTGCCAACCAATGGACCTCAAATCCTGTAAGTGGCGGTGAGGGTCGAATTTTAGCATACTCTATTAATACTGTACAATTTCTACAGTTTTCTCGTTGCTTATTTAACTGGATGTGTGCTGATAATGTAGCCAACAGGAGATGCGTAAACGGGTTGGTGGTTCATTAAAATAGCCTACACCTGTCTCCACTCTGATTTTCAAGCACTTAGATGAGAAAACCACATTGTTTTGATTACTGAAAATGACTGCAGCATCTGAAACAACCAATTTAGCTAAAAAGGAAAAGCGTTATAGCCATTTTCCCAGGACCCGTGCCCTCCTCTTGCCACTCTTTTAATGAATTATGTTACTTAGGAGCTTGAGGCAATCAAGGCGAGAGTGTTGGAGTTGGAAGAGGAAGCTGAAAAGCTTAGGGAAGTTCAGTCTTTGGCAGAACGGCAGCTCATGTACAATCCCCTCGCAGGTAAGTTCAGGTGGCTGCATCTGTCCACGTCCAGAGCCCCACTTAGGCAAACCCCATCCGTGCCAATTCTGGCTTTTTCGTGGTGGGCTTCACATTTTCTTAATTTGAATGTCCAGACAGACAACATTGCTTTCTTAGCCAATTGAATTCATGTAGCTTCAATTTGAATCCTTTGCTGCCTTTTATTTCAGAGTTCATTCTTTCTTACTACTTTTTGTAAAGACCACCAACATGCTGACATGTGCTTTAATTGTCAAATTACTGGCCATGTGACCTCCTTCCAATCCACAGCGCTGTTTTACCACATGAGTCACGAGGAGAGAATTGATGCTGACAACAGATCAGTTTATGTTGGAAATGTAAGCTTGTTTTCAAGTCAGTCACCCAGTATGAATGCTTTGGATACTTCTTGTGATTGCATGACTTAAAGCATTTTATCTCAGTATAACCTGTGTTCAATAGGTGGACTACAGCGCAACTGCGGCTGAGCTGAAGGTCTATTTCAGCGGTTGTGGTTCTGTCAATAGAGTGACCATTCTATGTGACCGAGTCACTGGTCACCCAAAAGGGTGAGATGTTGCGCTTTTACCAGCACTATTAATACCTAATACAATTACCCAGCTCACAATGTGTCTGCGTTGACCGATATGACCGATATGGTAAGGTTCTAAACTCCCCTTACCCCTTGTCCTTTGCAGCTTTGCATATATTGAATTCTCAGAAAGGGATTCTGTGGGGACTGCGATGACCTTGGATAATACTTTATTCAGGGGTAGAGTCATAAAGGTAAGAAAAGAGAAATGATTAGATTAGAAATGAAAATTATATGATTATGTTTATCAATTTTGGATTTCAGTGAATGCATGACATTAGTGTGGAAATCTGAAAGCAAAAACTGGGCTTGCTGGTCTGAATGTTGTGTAGTAGAAATGGTACATTTCACGTATTCAGTGAAGGTGAAGTGCACATAGCTGGGTAAACTGCAAAGGTGAGTGGTGTGTTTGCGAGGTTGTAGACACAGTTAATGGGGATGGTGTGTTCCAAGTATGTGGTTTAGGGCCTGGGTATGTCAACAGAGTAAGAGAAGGGGTCCCCCAACTGAGAACTTGCTCAGATTTGGCACTAGTGTTGCAGAATGCACTCATACTAGAAAGGTATGTTACAATACCCCCTTGGATACACACACACACACACGCACCAGGAAAGCCTGACTTGTTTACATTTACTTTCTCCACAGTTGAATACAAAACTGCACTCACTATCTTTAGTCTTTTCACAATGTGTTGTGTACTGTATCTGGGGGGCCAGACATTAATTTGAAAAAATGTGACTCCTGAATCTGGCTGGCTCGTAGGTTTCGCCCAAAAGGACCAACATACCAGGCATCACCAACAGAGGGGGCCAGCGGGGTCGGCCATGGGCTCGTGGCAACAGGTTCAACAATGGGTTTCAGGGTCGCTTCAGGTGAGTAATCTAAATCCTTGCCCTGGAAAACGATGCCCTTACGTACTTGAACTATTGAGGATAGACATTTGTATGATTTGGATGTCCTCATATGGTGCATTGTCTGTCATCTCAAGTTAAAGGAACTGGTCGCATGTCAGAGTTGACCAAGGGCAACAGGATTTGCATTTGAAAAGCAGCCCAAATAATTGAATCTGTTAGAAATTTGTGAACACAGAACAATTTCAAGCTTTAACTGTGGTGTGATCCATTATAATGGTGTGACCATCACTAGTAGTTATAAGTCTGAATAGATGATGTTTATCAAAAGATCCCAACATAATACCATGGTTCTTAGGGGACCAGTTGGGATTTTAAATGCAAGTGCCTATAACTTGATATGCTTTTTTAAAAATGTCACAAGAACACTTCATTCCTTACTGAAATTTGTTTACTACATTTTTGCTCTCGTAGGGGAAATGGAAGAGTCCAGCCTTGGTCAGACCATTATTAATGTGTTGGAATTAGATTATGGTTTCTTTTAATTTTTATTTAATTTTATTTATTACTATGGGAATTGTGTTAACAATTTGACCATGTGATATTATAATTTAGAAGTATTGGCTTTATACTTTAATATGGATTTTATGTGTTTATTTCCTAAACAAATGGCACTTGAACTGAATTTTGAAATGTTTGTTTCTGTACATTTTCTTACAACTGGAAAAATAAATATCATTATTTGATGTGGTTTACCATTGAAACATTAATAAATTCAAGCAATGCATCAGAAATGGCATTCTGTTCCAATACAATATTTTAATTGACATGATAAAACGACACAGTAAAGCTTATGTACAAAAGTGTTTGAGGCTGTTAGGAAACTTGCACCATCATTCCTGAAACCATGCCGTCAAAGGCCCTAGAAAAGGACAAAATATAAGTGATCGGTTGTAAATGGAATTCAGATTATGAATTTTACTTCACAATCCACAAGCAGAAGCTTAACTATCTGTAATGACAAGCACTCACTTGGACTGGATTGGATCTCCGGGGTTATAAAAGGGATTGCACATCACATCAGTGAAGGAGTTGTGTAACTTTCTAAACATCTGCATAAAGAGGTGAAATAGATAATCCACAATTTAAATAAATGAAAATATAAATAAATATTTCCAGAGGACAAAACTGAGACAATTGTGGATAGAGTAAAATATTGCTAAACTTTTACATACACTTCGAATTTCATTGTCCCGTAGAGATGTGTTCGAAGAGTCCACTACTATGACAAACTTAACTTTGGAATTTGTCACGTAGCCATATCTGGTGTCAAGTAAAGGACCATGACATGCATGACCAAGTAGGGAGCTCATCCTTTAACTTTAATTCATATTAGACATTTCATTAGCGCTAGATAGTAATTAGAATTTCTGAGCAAATTTTTTGACATGTTCATAGGTGGTATTTCTACTAAGACGTATTTAGGCTGACATGGTCTGTGAATTTCATCTGGGGTTTGGTTAAAGGATACACTTTGTAGTCCTCCGTGGGATATAACAATCCAAGGTAAAGTTCTCTCTGATCTGCCATGGCTTTACCTACTGCTGATATTTTCTCTTCTACTACATCCAAAGACGTATGTACAGTGTAATGAAACTTCAGCTCATTCTGTGAGGGAACGCTGCGAATGTACAAAGGGTAGTTCTGCAAAGAAAAAATACATTAACATTTAAAATACATGCAAGTTAAGTCATTTTGACAGATTTTAGTGTCAGAAGATCTACCGCTGCTGCATACAATGCATTTGATCTCATAGATGCAAAACATTCATGTTTGGAAAACGAGGAGTCTGCCACGTATACACATACCAACTGCAGACGGTGCATCAGAAATTATAGCTTAAAGGGATTCATAAGCAATGTCAATGTCCTACAATAGGTTACATTAACATATTGAACAATAGGTTATCATATATAACTGGCAAACCAATGATATTCGTGTGTTTTAACGATTCGACGACATTGAATCAAGTCAGCTACTTTAGCATTATGTAGGCTACTGTTCATGAAAGAATAGTTATCTATCTAGCGATCTATCCCACAACCACATATAACATCGTCGTCAATTGAATCACCAAGATAAAGATACCAGGGAAAATTTGCAATCAATTTTGCACCGCGTACGAATGACGGCAGCCTAAGATTCTTGTTGTTTACAAACGCTAACATTAGTTAGCATTATCAGAGCTAAACCCAGGTGTAACCTTAATAACGCTAGTGTTAACTATAGATATAATCTAAATATAAATATAACGATAAACGAATTAGGATCTATATTAGAAATAATAGTCTACACTCGTCCAAATGTATTTTTAAGAGCATATTGTTACCTCTTTTGCGATGACAGCAATGCAGACCGCCATGATGGAACCCAGCTCAGTAGTGGTCACGTGACATACATAGGAAGCAAACTCATATCATGTGACCTTACCCATAACTTTTCCTTACTTCACTTGTGAAGGGATCCACTGTTTACCACTAACAGCGTCGTGTCAAAGCCTTTGACTCAAAATGAATGAGTACTGCCACCAGACTAAAGATGCCGTATAACACAGTTTAAGATAAGCGATAATTCAATTTAAATGGTCAAGAACAGCGGTTGGATACTCTAATTTGGTTTAGGCTTTTCAAGTCGCATGACTGAGAGAGGTTGCTCTTAATCATTTCCTCAAACCGTCCTTAGCATGTGACGCCTCCACCTACTGTATGAGTCCAAGTTGCAATGGATGCAGCGCGCATTTATGTATTTGCGTTTCTCTTCGGTTTAGTATGTTCTCGCACTGCCTGGGATGATGATTTCAGTGCGTCGACTCCAAACATCATCATCATGTTCATGGATGATGTAAGGTTTTTGACTTTTTAGTATGCCTGCCACAGAGGTCCGAAATAAATGTATCAGAAAGTGCAATTTAAAAGCAAAACATTGATATCTATTTTCTTTCTTCAAGTTTTCCTGTGTGAATGTAAAATCTAGGCCTTGGTCAAATCAATATTTTCTAAGGACGTAAGCTTATAAATGGCATCAGAGTAAAGTTGCCGCTTCTGATGTGTTTTAGATGGGATGGGGTGACTTAGGGGTATTTGGACAGCCCTCCAAAGAAACCCTCAACTTGGACAGGATGGCAGCGGATGGGATGCTGTTCCCTAACTTTTACTCTGCCAACCCACTCTGCTCACCATGTAAGTACTCTGGTCAACTCTGGGTCATTGTAGCAGAGGTAGCTGAAGTGGGGAGGGGTAGTTAGGGCGATTCTAAGGATCCGTCACATACTGGTGGCCCAGCTTGGGGGTGGGTGGGCAATATTTTATTCTTTCATGGGGCTCAATATTTCTAGTGACACCCAAATGGCCACACACCAAACAGCCTAGTTCCTGTGAAACCAAATTACCAAATTTCCCTCACGGGATCAAAAGAGTATGTTTACTTATACTTATACTTAAAAGATTTTAATTGCCACTGACATTTCGAGCCAAAATGTGCTCCCTCAGACTTCTCGGAAATGGAGCCATTTCACGGGACCTGTTTGATGTATGGATTGTCTATGTTAGATATTTTTTACACAGCAGTCTTTTATAGTGGACACCATGTATGTGGTTTTTTTTTATCCTTGTCTGTCCACATCAAGTTTGTGTGCTTACACCAACTGCTATGTGTGCTTTAAATCCTTTCCGGTCTACCTGTTCTGATGTTAGTTTGAATGTATTTTTAGAAAATAATTATAATTACACTTTATTAGTATCTTAGATTGCCACCATATGTTTTTTAAGCTTTACATTTGTTTTCTTTTTAATTTAATTTGTTGTGTGATTACATTTTCTTTCTTGACTATATATTTCAGAGTCTAAGTCTAAGAATCCTAAAATATTTTGGTAATGTATCGGCACCGTTGCTTCTATACTCTTTTTAGCTGATTTCACATAGAATCATAATAGAAGGATTTGTGATTGGAGACTCATGTTTTTGAAATCTGTCAGCAACTTTGTATGCATAAATCATACGAGACTGTGTGTGTGCAGAGGTGATAGGAGGAGGATAACTCATTATGCAAATATGGATAATGCACAATTGGAATATGCTAATTGGGCCTAATTTAGGAATTTGAATAAACTTGCTGTGCACAAAGAGATCTATCATTAGCCGACTTTCCTCGTGCCTAATTAATATTTAAGCAAATAAAGACTTGATGAGAGGTTAATCTCAGATGAGCACAGCCAGGGAGGGCTGTGGAGGAGTGGCAGCACAATACCTGGCGCTTTGTGTTTACACCGCGGAGACGGTATTATGGAGCTCTGTTGCCGAACATAAATTACCATTTTCGCTAATGCCAGAGATGCTTGTAGGCTTGCTAATCACAATATCCAGGTTGAGTTTCTTTGTTTGAGTTCCACAATGCCATTATTTTCTCCCAGTTAAGTATTAATACCAAAGAATGACTTACTGCGAAATTATATTCAGGCATTTTAGTTTGCATTTTTTTTCAAAGGAATAAATAGCATGGAGCCTGCATAGATTAAATAGCTTATTAAGTTGAATAGTGACATGACCCCCACCCCCCCACCCCCCACAAGTAAGTTTGCCTATGGCAGACATTGAAGATGAATAACTGTGAATAACTCACTCAGCACTATTTAAAAAATTCCAAATATCTCTTTCACCATGCCCAACGTTCATGATACCTTTTTAAACCTATTTCTACTTGTGATTTGGATTTATTTAAAGACGTTTGGTCTAGTTTTGTTATTGGGCTGAATGTCGTCTGTGTATGTAGTTAACACAGGGATTCTGTGTTTCTGTCTCTAAAGCTAGAGCAGCTCTGTTGACTGGAAGGCTACCTGTCAGGAATGGATTCTACACCACAAATGCTCATGCAAGGAATGGTAAGAACTGCTTCTTGTGGTCCCAGTCAGTCCACAGACATCAATGTATTAGTTGCTACTTGAGTGTCCGAATCATGTACTTTCAATATGCCTATTGACAAAGTCAATGTGGTTCACACAGCATACACACCTCAGGAGATAGTTGGGGGAATCTCAAAGGAGGAGATTCTTCTGCCAGAGATACTGAAGAAAAAGGGCTACGTTAGCAAAATTGTTGGCAAGTGGTGAGTCATTTTTGCGATTTTTCTTGATAAGAGGTAAACTGAAAGTTTGTAAGTTTGCTGATGTTTGTTTGTGATCTAACATTATTTGTCTCTCTTTGCTTGTTGTATGTCTCCAGGCATCTTGGTCATAGGCCAGGTCATCTACCTGTGGAGCGCGGGTTTGACGAGTGGTTCGGTGCACCCAACTGCCACTTCGGTCCGTTCAACAGCAGCAGCAGGCCCAACATTCCAGTCTACAACAACTCTGAGATGGTCGGAAGGTACAGTGTCATTACACATACATGTACCCCAAATACCTACACGGCAAAACTGCCAAGCAAACCAAGCAAAGAGGCATCCACCCATTCCCGCTCCGCCATTGGGCTGGCTCTTCCCTGTGAGCTGATTTCTGCATGTACCAGCTGTGCTTGTGTATCCCATTTTCCGCCTGTTTGTTTCCCTCCAAAACAACCATATGTGCATCAGGGGTCATTGGTGCTGGCAGGCGGGCAATTTTTGTGCTTAGCTGTGGATTAAATCAGCGTAGCGTACCTGAGCCTGGACAGACGCACACGCATACACCCAGGAGACGACAGGTTGGCACCGGCAGCGTGTTTGGACACCTGGAACAGCCCGAGCAGAAAAGAGGGAGGGAGGGAAGGAGAGAGAGAGAAAGAGAGAAAGAGAGAGGGAGAGAGGGGAAGAGGGAGAGATGGCTTTCCGTGTCTTTTACCTCAACTGCATGCTTCGGCGCCATTTCATAACAGTTTCCCCTACTCTTCTGAGACTTCGCAACACAAAAAAAAAAAATCTGCTTTGTCTAGATTTGGCTTCCCCAAGGCATCGTCTGGAACAGTGCTGCTTCTTTTTCTTTTCTTTTCCATAGTCTGTCAAATCAGTTTATTTTTAGTCTGAAGCGTTGGGATGTGGGAATTAGAGCTGAGGCTTTAAAGAATTAATCTTATTTTTTTCCACAGGTATTATGAAGAATTCAAGATTGACCGGAAAACCGGTGAATCAAACCTTACGCAGATCTACCTGCAGGTAAGTGGCAGAGGTATCAGTGCGATAAGGCTGCATTTTTAGATGTTGGTCTCCCTCTGTCATTGATATGGAGGAGCCTGGGGCGGGCCATGGAGGTTCTTATCTGCCGTGTGGCCTCTCTCTCTCTCTCTCTCTCTATCTATCTTTCTCTCTCTCTCGTTCTCTCTGTCCTCCAGGAGGGACTGGGCTTCATCTCCAGCCAAACCTTAGCACGCCGGCCCTTCTTCCTCTACTGGGCTCCGGATGCCACCCACGCGCCTGTGTACGCCTCAAAGCGCTTTCATGGGAAGAGCCGGAGAGGACGGTGAGAGAACACATGCACACTCCACCCCAGTCAGAACATGAACAAATACTTACACAAAAGCTATTGGAGGAGTAGACACCGGAAGGTCATGACTGGACCAGTCCAGATGCATTGCCACACAGGGCCTGTGTAAAAAGCTCTCCAGAGTTACAGTGGGAGCTTGTTTCTTTATGGCCCTGGTGTGGTGGAACTCCCCTGGGACTGTGGGCGGGTTGGCATCTGTGCCAGTGCAGCATAAGGCTTGTGATGTAGGACCTCTATTTAGCAGAGTGGTAAGGATGAAAAGAATGTGATCTCACACCACAAAGGTGGGGGTGAGGGTGGGGGTGGACAGGCTGGTGTAAGCAGGTGCATTTATTTGCATGAGCTGAGAGGTGCTCGGAGGTGATGTATTCCCCCTAAGAGAAAAAGGAAGTTGCTGGGTCGCCCATAATGGAGATACATTTCACTGGATTCCCAGTATGCTGTCCCCCCTCAACCCCTCCTCATGAATGGGTTAGACAATATAAATATGAACACAGGCTGTTCTTCCACTCCAAGATGAGGTCTGAATAATCAGCCGAGTTGTTAATTAAACACACCAGAGAAACGTCCTTTTGTCCTAAAGTGTGGTGAGGAGGAGGAGGAGGAGGAGGAGGAGGAGGAGGAGGAAGAGACGGCTGAGCTGCCAGTCTCGCCTCCCATCTCTTAGCATTCCTCTCAGGACCTGGGGCTCTCGGGCCCCGCTAAGCAGACGCTCTCTCAGAATGCCAAATGAGGTTTGTGTTGACAGTGAAATAGATCAGCTCAAAAAAGGTATTAGCATGGTGCTGGAGACCGGTTGGTCAGGAGAGCAAGAGTGTCTACCTTTCCTGCTCTCCGAGTCTCACTCTCCGTCCGTGTTTCTCTGTCTTCCTCTCGTTTTCATCCTTTCTTGCCCTTTGTCTTTCTCATCTGTTGCCCCCATTTTTAAGCATCTCCTGCCGTTTTTGAGTTAAGCATCTCCTGCCGTTTTTGAGTTAAGCATCTCCTGCCGTTTTTGAGTTAAGCATCTCCTGCCGTCGTACATGGAAAGACTGGATTGTTTTCGATGTGTCACAGGTGTATGATACCATGATGGCACTGCCAGACTTAACAGGGTGTTGGTGAATGATGGGGACCAGGAATGTCACTAGGAATTAAATGACAAGGGGGCTTAGCCCCCAGGGTTGTAGGTAATGCGCATGCATAGAGTGTGACGAAAAAGTTTCATCACACCTTAAAATGGCTTCCATGAATTGGTATTAATAGGGACACTATGCCATAGTTTTCTCTCTCGCATTACTGATTATTACTGATTATATTGCTAATTATAGCATAACAGTATATATATATATATATATATATACTGTAACAGTGCCGCCCCCAGAAAATGTTAACAGGGGTGGCCAGTTGAGGCCATTGCAAATCTTGGGGTGGCACACTAAAAGGCGACTGTTTATGTCGTTATCCCCTCCTCTAGCCAAACTTATAATCACTCACTGGATATGTAAATTGCAAAATACCATGGAATTCTACAGATGTACAGATTGAGAAATTACGCACAGCCTTCTCTCTCCGCCCTTCCTCTCCTGTAGCATTTGATCAGTGCTCTTTTTAAGTTGAACTAGGGTAGTACTTAACTACTATCTACTACAAATTACTGTTACTGTAATTACTTATGTGATCATTCAATAATCAAACAATCATCAATCAGTATTCAAACCAAAACAATTGCACCCTAGACTAAGCTATGACACTTTTTAACCTGATAAATACTGTATTAGTCCTTTGAGGCCTAGGCTATTTTCAGTGTAATTTTACTATTAAGGTATTTGGTCATTGTAAGGGCCATCAATTATGCTAGGCTATAAGGGTGTCACGATTTCGATTTTATATCGAAATCGTTCGAAATTACATCTTAATCTCGAACCAGAGAATGTTGTCAGAGAATGTCTAATAAGGGGAGAACCTTCACTCTCGGAACTCTTCCGGTGTGGTACTGCATCTTGGGGCGCTCGCGGGCGAGTCCAGAATGAATGGAGGTCTATGGAGCTGTACCCCTCAAAATCCACTTTTCTCGGGATATAATTTTTTTTCAAGTAATTTGAATATTGTATTCAAAAGGGGAGGCAAAGACAATACACTTGGTTGAGTATTATATTTTTTAAAGTCTATTAATTGTTCTAAAAAGCCTTTCAAACGTGTCAATGACGTCATTCATTAGCGCGATCATAGCATAGCATAGTATCAATGCTAGCGTGTTATGGGCAACAACGACCCAACCTGTAAGAAAACGAAAGGACATGACTCCCGGATTATTTCACTTTTTCAAAATCCATATCCATTTTGCGAAAAATAAAATAAAATCTGAGGGTTTCAGTTGTTAAATAGGTGAAAACAATAAATGTAGCCATGTAGCTCCATAGGACCCCATGTATTTTGGACTCGCCCGCGATCGCCATCTAGGTGAACTCTGGTGAACTGCAGCCAAATTCGGTTTGTATGGGATTATTAGAGAGTGGGGAGGCTCTCCGTAGACGGGCTCTGATGTTGTCTAATAGAGAGGTGAAGTCCCGCCCCTTCCGTTTGCCTCCATAGGACCTATCTTTAAAAAAAGTCTATGGCGAAAAAGAAATTATTTTCTGGTCCCGGTTGACTTGTGCCTTGAATTACCCATATGATGTTTGTCAATTTTAAAGACAATTTTTCATGTAAAGACATTTGCAGTTTGTTTCGTAACTATTGAATTACAACATTGTGAAAGATCGTAATTCCAACGACTACAAACCCATCAGTCGCGCTAGTGACGTTAGCTCATTCACAACCACACTAGATTGTACAAGCATACCAGCAACAGGTCTTAATTGGGCTTTCCTTGCCGAAGAAAATACCATGAGTCAGAGGATTAAACACATCAGGTATGTTGTATTCGTCCATAGACTGTACATTACATACTGTTAAGTGACATAGCAGGCAGCAAGATGCAACCGTTAACTAGCATAACAGCTCTTATCGTTTCATTACGTTTGTGACGTACATCGTTCGAGACGAGAGATGTAGTCCACTGAGTGGATTCGCACAAAACCAACATAACTTTTGAAGTCTATCGAACAACAGTACTTTCTTGACGTGAAAAATTATCTTTTAAATTCACACACATCATATGTGAAATTTGTGGCACAATTCAAACTGGATCAAAAAATAATTTTTATCTCTCCATTAACTCCCGTTCATAATTTTTTGAAAGATAGGTCCCATGGACCGGAAGTAGAAGGGGCGGGACTTCACCACTCTATAAGGGGAGAACCTTCACTCTCGGAACGCTTCCGGTGTGGTACTGCATCTAGGGGCGCTCGCGGGCGAGTCCAGAATGAATGGAGGTCTATGGAGCTGTACCCCTAATAATCCACTTTTCTCGGGATATCATTTTTTTTCAAATAATTTGAATATTGTATTCGAAAGGGGAGGCAAAGACAAAACACTTGGTTGAGTATTATATTTTTTAAAGTCACTTAATTGTTCTAAAAAGCCTGTCAAACGTGTCAATGATGTCATTCATTAGCATGATCATAGCATAGCATAGCATCAATGCTAGCGTGTTATGGGCAACAACGACCCAACCTGTAAGAAAACGAAAGGACATTCCCGGACTTCCGGATTATTTCACTTTTCATTGAAAATCCATATCCATTTTGCGAAAAATAAAATAAAATCTGAGGGTTTCCGTTGTTAAATAGGTGAAAACAATAAATGTAGCCATGTAGCTCCATAGGACCCCATGTATTTTGGACTCGCCCGCGATCGCCATCTAGGTGAACTCTGGTGAACTGCAGCCAAATTCGGTTTGTATGGGATTAATAGAGAGTGGGGAGGCTCTCCGTAGACGGGCTCTGCTCGAACCTCGAATTTAAAAGTAAAATCGACGATGCAGCCACACCCCCAATGTCACATCCAGCATGTATGCCAAGACGCACAAACGCACGTGCTGAACTGCAGCATCAACACTCCTCTAATTTTAGGCTGCAGCCAGTTAAAATATACACATCAACCTACCGAAATCAAAGCTTGAAATCACCAGTGTGGAAGTACTCGTTCATTTTACGTCAATTAAAACTAACTTACCCTACTCAACTTAGCAAATGAAAAGATGATCTAGTTACAGTTCAAAGTTACTTTAAGGCTTAAAATGCACATTGATAAGTATCCATGAACACTAACCTTGGGTCTCTTCGAAGTGTGCTGAAACGATCAAATTATAATTCTGTGTTGTTTCATTTCACTATGTTCACGTCTCTGTTTTAGCCTAATGTTGGTTCTGTTTACATTGCAACCTCGCGGTTGGAAGGTTTCAAAATAAAAAGCAGTTTCAAAATAAAAGCCCCCCCCCCCCCGAAACAGAAAAGGAAAAGGCCAAAAAGAGTAAATAACATATAAGTAATGCATTAATAGTAATGTTGAAAAAAAGATCGAAAATCGAATCGAATCGTGACTTTAAAATCGAAAATTGCATCGAATCGAGGATTTGGAGAATCGTGACACCCCTACTAGGCTATATTGTTTTCAAGACGGTACAGGCTACCAATATTCCTGGAAAGTATGATGTGATCATACTTGCATATATCTTATGTCAACATTTGTGTCAAGACAAAGTACTTCACTTTGTGTCTCATGATTTGTTGCATTTATGCCACCTGAAGCATGATAGTAGTAATATATATTCAAAAGCACAGTTGATGTGTGCATGCCATGATCAACTTTTGATTCTTTGATATGGAAACCAAGTTCATTATTTTGGACTGCTATTACAATATTAGAATTACATTATTGGATACCATGTAGAAATTTGCTGCAATTTCTGCAAAATTTGGGAACGGCTTACTATACAGAAGAATGCTTCATATCTTAGTGTCCAGTAAGGTCTGTTGTTTATTCTGATATATGGTTTGCCATGTGTTGAGTGAAGTGTTTGTGAGAGATTCCATGGGTGGAGATGGACGAAGCGCTGTGTGCAGAATGGAAATATGATGAAATTTCACGTATGTCCAACGTTAATTTTGTCGCGAACAGTTTATCACAGCACCTAGCCGCTAATATCATTCGTAAGTTCCGGTTCCGCTATTTCATGTGACATCTGTGTGATTTATGTGAGAAGTACGCTGTGATCAATTCAACAGAGAATAATGGATGTGAATTTGGACGCATATTATTACTATATTTATTTACGGGGGCTTTTGATGATCTTAGGGTGGCTTCAGCCCCCACCCCCCCAAAAAAATAGGCCTAACACCGTCCCTGATGGGGACAAAGAAATCAGCACAGCACCAAACTGGCACAGATGTGTTTAGTGCATGTCTTAAGCCTATGGTACGCTCCCGCGTCTGCGTCTCGCGCATACGGCACAAGTGAGCGCGTGACGAGAATTGCGCCATGCGTCGCGTCTTTAAGACCGCGCGTCAAAGTGACGCGTAGACTGCGCATGTGTGAAACGGAACTGCTGTAAACACTACCCTCCAGTAGGTGGACCACATAGAAGAACAACACTTAAAACCTAGAAATAAACCTAGACAGAAGAAGACTTGTTTGGTTACCATAACGACGATGGAGCAGAGCGCCTGTCCTCAGCTTGCCTGGCTATCGAGTTACGTGAAACACCACGACATGGAGTCAACTTCGACCGATGTAAAGCCACAATCCACAGATACATTCTTTAACATTACGGTTACTTTACCATCTATGGTGTAGAACCCAAAGTATTTCAAGACGCCACATTTTAGATGAGTTGTGGACGTAATTGTCCGCTCAGGCTAGCCGTTCTGTGCGTTATCTTTCATTGTCGAAACAGGGTGGCTACATGGGCTCATTGTGGCTACTGGCTATTATATTGGCTTGATTTGGTCATGAGCCCTGGATCA
>NW_027468630.1:4190712-4248212 GCF_046254945.1 Alosa pseudoharengus | reverse complement strand
AAGAGCGAGAGACAGAGAAAAGAGAGAGAGAAAAAGAGACTGAAGGGTAAAGGAGAGGAAAATGAAGAGAACAGAGTGGAAAAGGAGCAGGAGAGGAATAAAGTGCAATAAAATGGAGCAGAATGGGGTGGGAGATGAAGAAATAGGCTTTTTAGAAGGAGTCAGTTTTTTTTTTAAAAAGAGAGAAAAATTGCAAATTTGTTTACTTTAGTGGTACAGTATATGGACTTCTTTGGATGGTGGACATGCATTTGGCTAAGTTATAATTGTCAGATTTTTCTGGTCGTCCTTCCCTGACCATTTGGTGTGTGTGTGAGCGCTTTCACAATCACAGTTGAACTCCGAATGGGTTTATAATAGAGAGTTGCAGCCCCACCAACACTCTGTCTGATACTGCTAGCGTCTGGTTAGAGAAGAGAAGCCAGATTGGGTTTTGTGTGTGTGTGTGTTTGTGTGTCTGTGTGTGAGTGTGAGAGCACAAGCACATATGTGTGCGTGTATGTGTGTTTGCACCCCTGTGTGTGTGTGTGTGTATGTTCTCCTGTCTGTGTGTGTGCCTCTGTGTGTGTGTGTGTGTATGTTCTCCTGTCTGTGTGTGTGCCTCTGTGTGTGTGTGTGCGTGTGTGCCTCTGTGTGTGTGTGTGTGCCTCTGTGTGCGTGCGTGCGTGTGTGTGTGTGTGTGCCTCTGAGTGTGTGTGTGTGTGTGTGCCTCTGAGTGTGTGTGCCTCTGTGTGTGTGTGTGTGTGCGCGCCTCTGTGTGTGTGTGTGTGTGTGTGTGCCTCTGTGTGTGTGTGTGTGTGTGTGTGTGTGCACGGGCGGGTGGGCGCTAGGCGGAGAGGGGGTGTGAGGCAGCTGCTCTGGGCTGATAGTGCTATCTGATGCTGAGGGCTGCCGTCTCCCCTCAAAGCCGCGCTCAGGAAGAGAATGGAACGCAAGATCAAGGATGACAGCGAGTGGGGGGAGGGATGGGGGGAGAGAAAGAGGAAATGGTATTTTATCTGAAAATAGTTCAAAGTTTATAAATAAAATAAAGCTTTTTTGCAGAGGGACTGGGAGAGAGAGATAAAACTGCAGCTCCCAGCTGCACTGTCCCGTCTCCCCCCTCTCTCCCACCCTGTGCTCTCCATCCCCCCTCTCTCTCTCACTCTCTTTCTCTCTCTCTCTTTCTCTCTCTCTCTCCATCACACTCTCCATCCCCCCTCTCTCTTCCTCTCTCTCTCTCTCTCTCTCCATCACACTCTCTCTCTCTTGCCTCATCCCTTACTCTCAGTCTCTTCCCTTTACCTCCTAATTTGCAGAGACATTTGTGTGCTTCATTGTGGAGCTGTGCGGGTAGATTAGAGGTGGAGTGGGTGGAGCGGGTGGAGGAGAGTGGGGGGCAGCTGGACAGGGCCTTTCTCTTCCTCCCCAGACTGAGACTGCTGACTGGGTCTGCTGCATCCCATCCGCCCCGCGCCCGGCTACCTATTGTCCTGCCACATTTACTTTCATGCTTGGAGCCGGATCCCTTTACTGTGTGTGTGTGTGTGTGTGTGTGTGTGTGTGTGTGTGTGTGTGTGTGTGTGTGTGTGTGTGTGTGTGTGTGTGTGTGTGTGTGTGTGTGTGTGTGTGTGTGTGTGTGTGTGTGTGTGTGTGTGTGTGTGTGTGTGTGTGTGTGTGTGTGTGTGTGTGCGCGACAGCTTAAGCGGCTGTGAGTCACAGCGTTGTAAGCAGGCTGCTCTCCTCTCTACCATCCTCCTCTAATCTCTCTCCCTTTAAAGATTTGCCTCTCTCTCTCTCTCTCTTTCTCTCGCTCTCTCTCTTTCTCTCTCTCTCTACCTCTCTCTTTTCTGAGGGCGTCTAATGTTATCCTGCTCTGCATTGTGAATGTGTCGTGCCACAGATCTGGCGGACTGATAGTGTCCTTTCAGCGAGTGAAGTGCGAACTTTCCAACTGGAAATCAATTAGGCAGCTTTTCAAGTTCCCTCTGAGAGAGGGTCTCAACATCCTCCCCCCCCCACCCCCCCTCCCTCCCTCTTACTATCTTTCTCTCTATCTGTCGGTCTCTCTATCCCCCTCTCTTAGGTGAGTCATCAGCTGGGTAGTGCAATGGATCTGTTCACCACCAGCCTCGCTCTGGCCGGACTGGCAGCGCCAGACGACCGAATGCTGGACGGACTTGACCTGCGGCCGGTCCTCTTCAACAACTCTCTCATTGACAGGTGAGCGTGCGGCCGGTCCTCTCCAACAACTCTCTCATTGACAGGTGAGCGTGCGGCCCGCGGTAGCGTCTTACTGGGAGCCACTCACCCACCCACCTCCCCGCACACCACCCACCAGCAATATGTGACCTTCACACACATAGAGAAGACAGAAAGTACCATGGCCATAACCCCCTTCCACACACACACACACACACACACACACACACACACGTTCACAGCGTTCCCACACTGCATAAGCGTAGCCCCGGAGCACAAGGCAGGGCCCTCCACACACACACACACACACACACACACACACACACACACGTTAACAGCGTTCCCACACTGCATGAGCGTAGCCCCGGAGCACAAGGCAGGGCCCTCCACACACAGGCGCTCCTCTGCTACACTTCCTCTCCACACTGCTCTTTTAAAGTTCACCGTGTGGCCCGGAGGAGAAGGATTCACTCTCTCCGCCCGAACAGAGCAACACACACACACACACACACCATACACACACTCACACACACCATACACAATATACAACCACTGCAGGGGACCACCGACTGGAGAACGGCAGGGGTCTGGTGTGTGTGTGTGTGTGTGTGTGTGGGTGGTGTGTGTGTGTGGGTGGTGTGAGGAGGCTGGGCAGGACCACCCTAGTGGATGAGGTGTTCCACAGAGCACATAATGGGCTGATCCAGCGGGCCTGGCAGGCAGGCTGTCCACTGGAGCCCCTGGGTGACTTTATCGGTGGAGTCCAGCAGTCACCAAATCCTCTTTCACACTCGCCCGCAGGCCCATCTTCTATTACCGCGGCAACGAGATGATGGCGGTGCGGGTGGGCGCCTACAAGGCACACTATTGGACTTGGAGCAACTCGTGGGAGGAGTTTAATCAGGTCAGTGTATTTTTTTTCTTTCTATTTTATTTATTTATTTATGTTTTTTTTTTTTTGAGGGGGAGCGGTATTTTCTCATCTCAATTCACACCACCCCTGTAAACTATTTAGGGTAATGACTGTTGCGGCATCAAACACTGGAAAAACTCCACCTGGCTCCAGGAGGTTGTAATATGTGTAGCTTCACTGTGGCCTCTGCTTTACCAAATACCAAGCAGGCCTCATCAATCATGGCTAATGCGATGCCCAGTGAGTTACTCTCAGCCAACCTCCTGGCTCAGCTCATTCTGAGAAGCGAGCGAGCATTCTCCCAGCCTCCACCTGTGCCCTCTTAAAAAAAACATGCTCTAGTCTTCCTTTCGCTCTCTCTCTCTCTCTCTCTCTCTCTGTCTCGCTCCTCCTCTTCTGTGCCCCTCCTCAGGTAAGCCCCCCCCCCCCCCAAAGACCCCGGCCTACGTGTGCTCCTGGTGCTCCTGAGTTTGTTTTATGCCCCATCGGTCGCTTAAATTGCTCTCTCCTGAAGGGCCGCAGAATCAATAGGAGCCTCTTTTATCAGCTCATGTGAACTGAAGTGGAACTCAACAAATAATGGCGTCTGATTGCCTGTGAGCTGCCTATCGATTGTGCGAGTGGCGCGGCAAGGCCGAGCGCACATCGGACGGCTCGGGGAAGAGAGGGGAGGAACGACCGAGAGAGAGAGAAAGAGAAAAGAGAAAAAGAACACATAGAAGGTTGCTGGGAGGTTTTTGCATGGTTCTTGATTCTGCATCAGTGTCAGCTTAAAGACCACATCACACACTTTTTTCAGTAGTTAGTAAGCGCTCTACTAATTAATCTGTCAGTCTAAAATATGTCTGGCTTTATTATAGTTCATTATAATTCATTACACTTCTTTATAAGGCTGTTTTCAGTTCCTCCATAAGACAAACATTTACCTTCGTATAGGAGAGGCTTCTCACCACTTTCATATGTGTGTTTTGTTTTGTTGATCCTGTTTTGAGTGGCAGTAAAGAAAAGCGGATGTTTCCCATTAAGCTTTAGGTGAAATGACTGGCTTAATAGCTCTGGTCACTGTGGTGCTGTTTCTGCGAGCAGCGGCGTGCTTCACTGAGGTGTGAAATGAGAAATTTCACAGGGGGATAAGTGTGTTGCATCCAGCGTTCATCTGCAGTCGAGGCTTTACCATGGCACCACTATAATGTGCAAATATTTTATTGCGCCGAATTCCATCTGTCTATCAAGTCTGGAGGAATTGCTTTTAGCCCCCTACAATTACCACTCCTCCGCCATAAGTGAAGGAGAGGAGAACCAGGCTGTGAATGGACAAGGGGGATTGCAGGCAGAGTGAAACTGCTCCCTGAGTTAACTTGGGTGGCCAAGTTGAATCCCCTTACCATTTAGATAGAGCACTTTGGTTAATGAAAATACTTTATATAGCATTATTCATTCATTCATTCATTCATTCATTCATTCATGGACTCATGCATCCATTCACTCATGCATTCATTAATTCACTCACTCATAACCGGTGAAGGTTATTGCAAAACAACTCCGTTGGTTTGTCAATAACCCTTAAAATATTACATTACATTACATTACATTTGGCTGACGCTTTTTTAGCCAAAGCGACTAACAACATGGTAAACAGTTTAAGTTTTAGAGCAATTCTCAACAATTTTAGGACAATTTAAAAAACATTAGAGTACAGTAAGAATAAGTGCATCAGTGAGTGCTGTTTTTAACAGTTACTTGTCAGTTTAAGACGGCTGGTGAGTGCTAGGATCAGTAAGACTTGTGTTGCTATGAGAGGAGATGTTCTCTAAAGAGCTGGGTCTTCAGGAGTTTTCTGAAAATGGAGAAGGATGTCCCTGCCCTTGTAGGAACTGGCAGTGCGTTCCACCAACGAGGAACAACAGATGAGAAAAGTTTGGATTGGCTTGAGCGTACCGGTGGTAGAGCTAGACGTCGTTCGTCAGAGGAGCGCAGCGGTCTGGATGTAGTGTAAGTCTGTATGAGGGCATTCAAGTAGGTGGGAGCAGAACCGGAGACTACTTTGTAGGCAAGCGTTAGAGCCTTAAATTTGTGGCGGGCCGCCATAGGTAGCCATTGTAGCAGGATGAGCAGCGGGGTAACATGTGCCCTTTTGGGTTGGTTGTAGACCAGGCACGCCGCCGCGTTCTGTATCATCTGAAGTGGTTTCACTGTGCAGGCTGGGAGACCTGTCAGGAACGCATTGCAGTAGTCGAGTCGTGAGATGACTATTGCCTGAACCAGAAGTTGGGTAGCATCTTGAGTCAAGTAAGTCCTGATTTTCCGTATGTTGTAGAGTGCGAAACGGCATGACCGGGCGACTGAGGCAACATGATCTGAGAAGTTTAGTTGGTTGTCGAGAACAACTCCTAGATTTCTTGCAGTCCTGGTAGGTGAAACAGACAGGGAGTCAAATTTGATGTTGATGTCGTGGTGTATGGTAGGTTTAGCTGGGAGGACCAGCAGTTCAGTCTTTGAGAGATTCAGCTGGAGGTGGTGTGCCTTCATCCATGTAGCTATGTCTGAGATCCGTGCTGAAACCAAGGGGTCATCAGGTGGAAAGGACAGATAGAGCTGTGTGTCGTCTGCATAGCAGTGGTATGAGAAGCCATGCGAACGGATAATCTGTCCCAAGGAGGTGGTGTAGATAGCAAAGAGAAGGGGGCCCAGCACTGAGCCCTGGGGGACCCCTGTGGTGAGATGGTGAGGTGCAGATAGCTGACCAAGCCATGATGCGTTAAACGAGCGTCCTGTGAGGTAGGATTCAAACCAGGAGAAAGCAGAACCGGAGATTCCCATGTTAGCGAGTATAGAGAGAAGGATGCGGTGATTAACCGTGTCAAAGGCAGCCGATAAGTCAAGCAGAATGAGTACTGATGACCGAGCGGTCGCCCTGGCTTCTTTTAAGGCTTCTGTTACAGACAGCAGAGCCGTTTCGGTAGAGTGGCCGCTTTTGAACCCAGACTGATTTGGAACCAGAAGGTTGTTCTGTGAAAGGAAGTCAGAGACCTGTTTGGAGACTGCTCGTTCAATGCCTTTGGATAGGAAAGGCAGGAGTGAGACAGGGCGGTAGTTCTCGACTTGAGCAGAGTTGAGAAGTAACGGTGTTACCCGGGCCATTTTGAACGCTGTTGGAAATGTGCCGGAGGTTAGCGAGGCATTGATCACATGTGTGATAGCTGGAGCGATGGTCGGGCTGATGGACTGAAGTAGGCTCGTAGGTATAGGGTCCAGCGAGCATGTGGTAGGACGGCTGCATGTCAGGAGTCTAGATACTTCACTCTCGGAGAGAGGCGTGAATGCTGAAAAAGATGTTCCAGCAGTCCCTAGAGGTTGTAGGAGTGCGGTATCTGAGTCCGATGCGTTGTGTGGGCATGTAGAGAATTGACTGCTGATTGCCGCCACTTTGTTTGTAAAAAATGAGGCGAGGGTATCTGCAGTAAGGCTGGATGGAGGAGGAGGCAGCTGAGGGTTGAGTAGCGATTTGAAGGCTGAGAAAAGTTTTCGAGTGTCTGTAGCGCTGTTGATTTTGTCATTGTAGAAGGCCGTCTTAGCAGCAGTGATGCTGGCTGAGAAGGAGGTCAGGAGTGTCTGGTAGTTTTTGAGGTCGTCATTTAGTTTGGATTTGTGCCATTTCCTCTCCGCGGCTCTGAGTTTGGTGCGCTGCGATCGGAGGGTATCATTTAGCCATGGATGAGAGTGTTTGGATCAAGCTGGCCTTGTGGTAAGAGGGCACAGCTCGTCTAGACACGAGGTCAGTGTGGAGCAGAGCGAGTCTGTGGCCTCATTAACCTCCAGAGAGGAGAAGGTGTTGAGTGGAGGTAGACCGGAGGCAACCACGGAGGAGAAGTGCGTTGGAGACAGGTTCCGGATGTTGCGGCGGAACGTGACCATCGGCTGAGGAGCCGGAGGCTGTTCTGTCAGGCTGACGTTGAACTGGATGAAGAAGTGGTCAGAAAGATTGAGAGGTGTCACCATGAGGGTGTCTGTGCTGCAGTTCCGAGTGAAGATCAAGCTCTTTGCCAGCTTTGTGAGTCGGTGGGCTTTGAACCAGTTTGAGGTCAAAGGAGTGGATCAGGGCCAAAAAGTCCGCTGAGCCTGGGGCATCTAAGTGGATGTTCATATCACCGAGAACAAGAAGCGGACAGTCATGCTCAGGGATGGAGGACAGCAGAGTGTCAAGTTCGTCCATAAAGTCGCCTAGTTGGCCTGGAGGGCGGTAGATGACCAGCACGTAGAGTTTTGCTGGGGCGATCACTGTGATGGCATGGAATTCGAATGAGACATATTTGTTTGAAGGCAGTAGCGGGGTGAATTTCCATTTGTTGGAGATCAGCAGGCCCGTCCCGCCTCCTCGTCCAGATAGGCGAGGGGTGTGGGATAGTGTAAGGTTAGTGGAGAGTGCAGCCGGGGTGGCAGTGTTCTCTGGTTTGATCCAAGTCTCAGTGAGAGCAAGGAGTTCCAATGAGAGGTGGTTGGCATAGCCAGCTATGAAATCCGTTTTGCTGACTGCGGATTGACAGTTCCACAAGCCCATGGAGAAGGAGGTTTCTGTAGGTAAGGACCGTTTAAGTTGCTGGAGGTTAAGGCGATTTCTGTCCCTTTTGGCATGATGCCGTTTTCTGCGATGGCCGGTGATAACAGATATGGTGGAATGGCACATTTTTGCCTTTTTCGGCGCCTGTGCTCGGTGAACTTGCACAGGTAAACTTGCTCGTCTTGACCTCGTCCGTCTTAAACGAGTACGGTATATCAGTCTGCAATAAAGCAATAAAGCTGTCCTGAGAGCACACACTGAACGGACAACTACATGACCATGAGAAGCCAGGTACTGAATTTCACAGTGCAGCAAATGGCTTTAGAACCACAACTAGATGACCATGAGAAGCCAGGTACTGAATTTCACAGTGCAGCATATGGCTTTAGAACCACAACTACATGACCATGAGAAGCCAGGTACTGAATTTCACAGTGCAGCATATGGCTTTAGAACCACAACTAGATGACCATGAGAAGCCAGGTACTGAATTTCACAGTGCAGCATATGGCTTTAGAACCACAACTAGATGACCATGAGATGCCAGGTACTGAATTTCACAGTGCAGCATATGGCTTTAGAACCACAACTAGATGACCATGAGAAGCCAGGTACTGAATTTCACAGTGCAGCATATGGCTTTAGAACCACAACTAGATGACCATGAGAAGCCAGGTACTGAATTTCACAGTGCAGCATATGGCTTTAGAACCACAACTAGATGACCATGAGAAGCCAGGTACTGAATTTCACAGTGCAGCATATGGCTTTAGAACCACAACTACATGACCATGAGAAGCCAGGTACTGAATTTCACAGTGCAGCATATGGCTTTAGAACCACAACTAGATGACCATGAGAAGCCAGGTACTGAATTTCACAGTGCAGCATATGGCTTTAGAACCACAACTACATGACCATGAGAAGCCAGGTACTGAATTTCACAGTGCAGCATATGGCTTTAGAACCACAACTAGATGACCATGAGAAGCGAGGTACTGAATTTCACAGTGCAGCATATGGCTTTAGAACCACAAGCTATACCTTTTAAAGATGCTTATTTTGGTCACCGCAGGGGTTTGGTTGGTTACAGTTTAAGCAGATTCTCAATGTTTCTCTACACATACACATCATTCCACACCTTGAAGCATTGACCTTTGACCCTTTGGTCTAACCGCTGTGATGGGGTGTCAGTGTCCAGGCTTGTCTAAGGATTGAGATGGCGTTTTGAAAGGTGGCGGGTGCTGCTTTGCTCCATTATTAATCAGCGTCTGCAGGCGGCTCCCCCCTTTTGAATGCAGACCGAGATGGCGTGTGGGAATCCGGTGGGTATTTGGGATACTCTATGCCTCCGTGATCAGAGAGCGAGAAGAGAGGGGAAAACTTCAGAGAACTGTGTGCCAGGGTCCATGGATTATCAACTGTGTGTGTGTGTGTGTGTGTGTGTGTGTGTGTGTGTGTGTGGTCCCAAAGGAAAGTAAGCACAGCATCTTCCAGATAAATGCCCTATGTTCTCCTCAAGGGTATCCTGTAGAGAGGAATGGGATTCTGGGCTTTGACCCAAGACCTGGAGACGACTGTAACACATTCATACACACACACACACATATATATATATATACATGCATTCATAAAAAACACAAGCATATACACATATATCTCCACATGAACTCACACTCTACTTCAAGGTTTAAGGTTTTTGCTCTTGTATACACACAGACCACAGATGCATTCAAGTACACACACACACTTACACACACACATGTACGCACGGGGTTGGAATGCTGTCACTTGCTAAAAGTACTGAAGATATAAATTGTGCGTACTCAAAGCGACATTGACTTCCTCAAGCATTTTTCCGTCCACTTGTTTGTGTTCTTGTTTTTCTGCTTTATTTCAACTTCGTCAGCATCAACAAAAGTAGGCTAGTAAAGTGGAGGAGACAGTGAAATTTCCTCCAGTTACTTTGCTGTCTTTGTTGTGAAGTTGTGAAATTCCGCTCTTTGAGTAATCACCTCTTGAACACTTGCAATCCCATACACACACAGGGTATAAACTTCTGTCCTGGCGAAGAGGTGGCTGGGATCACGACACACACCCAGGAAGAGCACACGATGCAGCCTATCATCTTCCACCTAGGGCGGGACCCTGGGGAGAAATACCCAATCAGGTAGGGATCTCTTTACTTTGTAAAGGTTCCAGTTAAAACAGGTGTAACTGAATAGCAGATGCTCATAGCACAGTGGGCTGCGAGTTGGAACTTCTAGGGTAAAAACCTTTCAGCTATGCAGTCAACAAATTCAATGGCGAGCCCATCTGGGTACAAACTTTCACTTGAATATTTTTTAAATATTTATTTTTAATAGCTGGTATCTTTTTAAATATCTGATCTGAAGTCCAGACACTACAGCCTAAAACTAGACAGAGGACTGGATAGAGGGGAGCCGGGAGGGAATTGTGTGTGTGTGTGTGTGTGTGTGTGTGTGTGTGTGTGTGTGTGTGTGTGTGTGTGTGTGTGTGTGTGTGTGTGTTTGAGTGTGTGTGTGAGGTAGAGAGTGTGTGTGCGCGTGTTTGAGTGTGTGTGTGAGGTAGAGAGTGTGTGTGCGCGCGTGTGTGTGCGTGTGTGTGTGTGTGTGTGTGAGGTAGAGTGTGTGTGTGTGTGTGAGGTAGTGAGTGTGTGTGTGAGCGTGCGTGTGTGTGTGAGGTAGAGAGTGTGTGAGTGTGTGTGTGAGCGTGCATGTGTGTGTGAGGTAGAGAGTGTGTGAGTTTGTGTGTGAGCGTGCATGTGTGTGTGAGGTAGAGAGTGTGTGTGTGTGTGTGTGTGTGTGTAAGGGGGAGGGAGCAGCAGGATGTCGGAGAGGACCAAATCGATGCGATCAATACTGATCCAGTTCTCCTGAAGAGGCGCTGCGAGGGCCAGGAGATGGATGGGGCTGCAGCAGAGCAGCTGATTAAACAGTGCGCTTTGTGATTGCAAACAGCGCCTTAAAAGATCACTATCTCGCCGCGCCACATCGCCGAGCCGGCCCGCCACTCCCGCTCCCGCTCCGCCGCAGGTTCAAATTGCGAGACAAATTGGCTTTATGGAAGTGAAGTGCCGACTAGAAGAACCGGAACGAGAGAGTGTGCTGTTTAGAGAGAGAGAGAGAGAGAAGAGAGAGAGAGGGTTTGAGAAAGGCGCTATATAAAATAAACTTATTATTATTTCAGACTCTGACCTAATGACTGGGTCCAGGTGTCTGTCAGGCTGTCTCTATTGCCAGTGCTTCCCACAGGAAAAGTTCACAGAAAGAGTTCAGAGGAATAATAGAAAAAAAGAGAAATCTCTCGCTTTCTCTACACCTCAACAGAAACTCTCCCTTCCCTTCTTTGTACTTAGCTTTCTCCTCTGTCTTTCTCACTGTCCTCTCTCTCTCTCCCCCTCCCTCCCTCTCTTCAAAGAGAGATACTCTAATTAAACATTAATGTTGTTTTTGATCTCTTCATCCCCTGTTTTCTTTTGATTGCTTGGTTGGATTCCAGTCCTTGAGATGGGAGAGCGGGGAGGAGAGCAGAGAGAAATCAATACCTGTGTTGAATGCAGTAGAGGCTCTTTGGCTGCGCTTCACAAGCTGGGAGATAGAGGAACATCACAGCTGGATGCTGGCACTATACCGCTCATCTGTACGCACACTGTGACATATAGGTGTGTGTGTGTGTGTGTGTATGTGTGTGTATGTGTGTGTGTTGAAGAACTGTAAAAAAAGCTTTCAGGCAATGATGAAATGGTCGATCTGGCCATCCCTTTTTCCTTCTGCCTGACCAGCCATCCCTGCATACTCTTTCTCTCTCTCTCTCTCTCTCCTCCTCTCCTCTCCTCTCCTTGAGACGGTCTTCCTTCTCCACCTGTACCCACCACACACACACACACACGCACACACGCGCGCGCCGGCGCGGTGCTGCCAGGTGTCTGCTGTGCCGTCCCCAGCTCTGGGCAGCCTGCCACTGGCGCTGTGCTCCTTGGCCACTCATTCATCTCTGTCTGCACCTTAAGAGCCACTTAAGATGATGTAGGATCTGTGGGTGCACACACACACACACACACACACACACACACACACTCACACTCACACTCACACTCACACTCACACACTCACACACAGACCTCAGCTGCTCTGGCAGTCCTCCGGACCACAGAGCCAGAGCCTTCACACACACACACACACAGAGATACACACACGGATACACACATACATACACCTTTTCTCTCACACACACATTTATAGACAACCACTATTGTTTTGAAAGATGAAGATGTGCTGTTATGGTTGACCTTTTAAGATGATTGTTTCTGTGTATCCATTGGACCGTTAGAGAATGGAATGGGTCATTCACATCTGGCAGGCACACACACACACACACACACACACACACATACAATTTTGATCATCTTCAGGATATTGTGTTTATACGAACACAGAGAAACCTGGCTATTAATATCCCTGTATACTTGATAAATACTACTATCATGGCTAATACTAATTTCAGTATAGGGCTTATTCGCAAACACCGCCGCGGCCATATTGTTGATATGACATTCCAGTTCTATAGGCTATTCTATGTGACAATCGCCTGTAGCGCGTAGATTTGAGCTGAGCAGAGCACAGTAGCCTAACAGCTTCATCTCGTCAATATAAGTAAATAAACGTATGGACCCATATCTAATAGCATTAAGTAAATATCCGTCATTATTGTCAACTGTAAATTACCCCGATATTTATTTATAGCCCAACTGTCTTGTTCATACATCGGCACACGTCGCAGCTGAAGGGGACAAGCGTTCAAGTCGCCTGAGTCAAGGTCGGCGAACTTATATTTGTTCCACCAACGACATCGTCTAACATTGCCATGATCGGAGAGAATAAAGTTGCATCTCATTGGACTGCAATTGTATCTTGCGTTTGCCTGTTGCTTACAACCTGCAGCCAAGGACTTTGCTAAAGTAGTTTAAAGTGGGTTAGCCAGTGATCGTTTTTGTCTGATAACTTCTACAGGAGGATCTATGATGCAACTACATGGTCTGGAGGCAGAAAGGGCTAACATATTTCTCTGTAACATTTCCAAAATCCAAGTGAACCAAACACTATACAAATCAGAAGTATCTACTGATATCTTTCTCCGCTGAGTTTGTGCCTACTATTTGCCACTTGCCGTGCCACTAAGACAAGCTGAAAAGGGCGTATCATGAATAAATATATTAGCCTAGGCTACTAACGTTGGCTAACATTGCCTACCTAGCAATACTATCTATGCAAATGTCCAAAGGTAATCTACGGTAGGCGACTACATCAAGCTACTGCTGATGTCTCCGCATTGCATAGGGGCAGCTGTTAAAAACGTATTTAACTTAAGCCCACAGAAGACAATATAATATAGTATTAATACAAATATAATAATGGCGATGGATGTGAGGAGTTGGCTGTAAGTTTAGCCTAGGCTATTTATCCTATGTAGCCACCAGTCTCTCCTGCGCTGACTACTTCTCAGTCTCATTCTCTTCTCGTTTTCTGACCATGTCAACAATGAGCAACGAAAATAAGGGAGATTTTCCAGGTTACTCACCCAAAATACAGGGACATTTCAACATTCGTCTTTCTGTTGCTATCCCTCTGCTGAGAGCAAGAATTCGTAGGCCTACTGAAACTGCTGCACTAATTAAACGAGGTGAAGCTAAGCTAGGTCTAATGAGATTGGCGTCAAATCGTGCTCTCTCCCACACTGTTCTGATCACTCTGGTCGCCTTCAGGCAAGCAAAACGATGCTTTAAAAACATATTTTCGCTGGAAGGGCAGGGGGCACAGGACAACAGTACAGAGACGGCCAAGTCCGATGGGGCTAATGTTATGAAAGTGATAAAATATGGGATATTTTACGGGAAAATATTAAAACAGGAAGACAGCTGGAAAAAGTTTACAGGTATGTTTCTGACAGTGGGTGACTCTAGGGCTATTTGCTGTTGTTAGAACGGCCTGTATTGCTGTTGTTAGAACGGCCTGCCCTGTAGCCTAGGCCTATTGCACAACATAGGCCTACCATCACGTTACCTTTTGTACAAATAAATAAATAGCCTACAGCGATCATACCGGCGCTGTCGCGCTTGTCATTGACAGCTGCATTAAATAGACCCACCTATGCATTTTCTATATCAACAAAATGGCCGCTGCGAACGTTATTACCTGATTATTACGTAGATCGAATAAGCCTAATTCTACAGTGTTTTTGTCAAAGATTCCAGACAGTGTTGCAATCTATCTTACACATAGTGCTCTGAGTCTAAAATATGTGTCAGCATCTGTCAGAAACCAGGATAAGGTTTCTTTTCGAGTACTCCTGTTAACATAACCCAATTTCTCAAAACTAAAGGTGCATTCAGATTTGACAAACAGTGGCGAATATGTTTTCTCTGCACAGTTAAATTTGAAAGATTTGGTGTAAACATTCCATTGTCATGGTAACACTTTATCCAGCTCACATCCAGCTGCACTGTACAGTATGTTCGCGGAGAACGACCTCCTCAAACTGTTTGCGAGTGTTTGTACCTCTTTAGACACAAACGAACAAACAGAGTTTTCCCAAAAAAAACGACCAGCCCAGAGTTTTTAAAAACTCCGTTTGTGGGGGGATAAAACCTCCGTTTGCGTCTAAATGAGAGGGTCAAACACAGAAAAACATCACTCGTTGCATCGTTTTCGTTGTTGTCTAAACAGGGCCTTAGGTATACATCATATAAATACTTTTTTTTGTGTGAAACTCATATTCACTTTTGAAAGTTTTGCAATCTTGGGTCAATAAAAACAAAGAATTTGGTGGGTAGTTACAAAGTGAAATGAGATGAATAGCATGAAGATCGTTTGAAGATAGTTAGAAGGCAAAGTATTGTAACAATCTGCAAGGTTGTCTCAAAATGGTCTTTATTGGTTTCGCACCAAAACACACGAACGTCATAAAACAGGCAACACAAGGGAGGTCAATTAAACAAGCACGATACACAAACAGGGTAGTCACATACAATACACGGGATAAACACATGAGGTACAACACAAAGAAAGACCATACCAGCTAACACATACACAACAAGGCAAACGCCACTACTCATACTACAACCACATCAACATTATACACACACACACGCACAGCATTATGGGAGTACAGTCATACAGCTAGGCTCAGATCATTACACAGCCCCCCGAGACTTAGTCCATGTCCCCTTGACTCAAGTCTTACCCTACGTCAGTCCATGAGCCTGGCTGGGACGCGACGCTGGCGTTGTGGGCGCCCCGCTGTCGCGGCGGTGACTTCCGGTGAAGGCTGCACGGTGATCGGTGTTAGAGCCACAGCTCCATTGTCACCAAGTTCCACAGAGTCAGTGTCAAAGTCTCCACGACCCTCAGCTGAGGCCAGGGGTCGATACGGGGCCAGTCGATCACGGTGGAGAGCCACAACTCTCCGACGCTTAATCAGTCTCACACGATAGACCACATCAGACAGCTTCTCTAAGACATCGCACGGCCCGACCCACTGGCTAGTGAGTTTCGGGGAAATGCCTTTCTTTCTCTCCGGGCAGTACACCCACACTTTATCGCCGGTCTGGAACTCCTGGCCGCGACAGCGCGTGTCGTAAGCTCGCTTTTGACGTATTCCAGCTTCACTCATAGCCTGCCGGGCCAACTCGTGTACTCCCTTCAGTCTCTCGCGTAGCTGCTTGTAGTACTCCAGCCCTGGCTTACCTCCAATCTCCGCTTCCGGAGGCGAACCGAACACCAAGTCCACCGGCGTGCGTAGCTCTCGCCCGAACATCAGAGCTGCCGGTGTGCATTTCGTTGACTCTTGCACCGCTGTGCGATATGCCCAGAGCACCAGGGGCAAGTGTAAGTCCCAGTCCTTTTGTCGGCGGTCGGCCAATATGGCCAGCTGCACTGCTAGCGTCCGGTTAAACCGTTCGACCAGCCCGTCGCTTTGTGGATGCAGAGGTGTCGTTCTCGTTTTCCGGATGCCCATGCGCTGGCAAACCTCAGCAAACACCTCCGCCTCGAAATTCCGCCCTTGGTCGCTGTGGAGCTCTTCCGGTGCCCCGAAACGGCAGAACATCTCAGTGACCAGTTTGTCCGCTGTCGTGTGGGCGCTCTGATCTGGCACTGCATACGCCTCCGGCCACTTAGTGAAATAGTCCATAGCCACGAGCACGTAGCGATTTCCCCGCTCTGTGACTGGCAGTGGGCCCATGATATCGACGGCTACCCGCTCCATGGGAGCCCCGACTGCGTATTGCTGCAGCGGAGCGTGCGAGCGTCGCGTGGGGCCCTTCTTCGCTGTGCAGGCGTCACAGCAGTGAACATGCAGTTCAACGTCCAGCCTGCATCCCGGCCAATAGAAGTGGCTTCTCAGCCGACGAAGAGTTTTTGCGATGCCGAAATGAGCCGCCCCCACAGCCCCATGTACCTGTTCCAGTACACGGGCTCGTAATCCAGCAGGAACCAGCAACTGGAAAATGTCAGATTGTCGATCGGGGGCTCGCCAGTGTCTATACAACAGTCCTTGACGTGCTACTATTCCCGGCCACTGTGAATAAATCGCTTTGGTCTCTGGATCGAGTGCTGATACGTCAGTCCATGGCGGTCGCTGACCGGCTTCGATCCATGACCACACTCGGCCAAGCGTGGCGTCCTCCGATTGCGCCTTCCGGATCTCCTCCCTCGACATCACGTCCACCGGCGACTGCGCGTCCATGGCCTCAGCTGCCGCTCTGCAGTGCTGTGTTGTGGCGTTGGGCTGCGGTGCGTTGTGTCTCTCGCTGGCGTGAAGCTGGCGAGCGGTGGCTCTCTTGATGGCGCGGCGCTGGCGAGCGTTGAGTCTCTCGCTGGCGTGCTGTTGGCGAGCGTTGACCCTCTCGTTGGCGCGACGCTGGTGAGCGTTGAAAACAGCGACTCTCTCTCTCTCTGCCAGCGGTGATGCAGCCTGTAGCCGACGAGCGGGCTCCGGTTGAGCTGCGGCCAGGCTCCTCTCCTCCCTCCGGTGGCAGTGTTGGCACTGGTCTGCTGCACACGGACGCCTGGACAGGGCGTCCGCGTTGCCGTGAAGGCGACCCGCCCGGTGTCGAATCTCCATGTCGTAGTCCTGGAGCGCCTCCAGCCAGCGAGCCAGCTGGCCCTCCGGTTCTTTGAAGTTCAGCAGCCAGGTGAGTGACGCGTGGTCCGTTCTCAGCAGGAACCGTTTGCCGTAGAGGTAGGTTCGGAAATGGCGCACTGCCACCACCACAGCCAACAGTTCTCTGCGTGTCACGCAGTAATTCTTCTCCGCTCGGTCCAGTGAGCGGCTGAAGTATCCGACCACTTGCTCGCCCTGCTCGCCTGCTTGTGAGAGGACGGCGCCGACGCCCACGTCGCTGGCGTCGGTGTCCAGGATAAACGGCAGTCGAGGGTCAGGGAAGGCGAGCACTGGGGCCTCGCATAGCGCCCTCCGCAGCCGCCGGAATGCCGCGTCGCACTCTCGTGTCCACTCGAAGAGCTGGCCTTTGTGCGTCAATCGATGCAGCGGGCTGGCGACTGTAGCAAAGTCCCGAATGAAACGCCGGTAATATGACGCCAGGCCCAGGAAGCTCCGTAGCTCAGCACCGTCGCGTGGAACAGGCCAACGCCTCACCGTCTCCACCTTAGCTGGGTCGGTGGCCACTCCGGCGGCCCCCACGACATGGCCCAGGAACCCGGTTTGCCTTCGGAACAGGTGGCACTTTTTCGGGTGCAGTTTGAGCCCAGCACCTCGTATTGCGTCGAACACCTTTTCCAGATGTCCTATGGCACCGGTGAAGTCCGTTGCATGACACAGGATGTCGTCCAGGTAAACCACGCAGCATGTTCGTGGAATGCCCGCCAGGACACGCTCCATCAGTCGCTCGAAGTTCGCTGGCCCGTTGCATAGGCCGAACGGAAGTACCCGGAACTGCCACAGCCCTTGCCCGATGGTGAACGCCGTCTTCGGGCGAGCTTCCGGGGCTAGCTCAATCTGCCAGTAGCCACTGCGTAAGTCCAGCGAGCTAAACCAGCAGGAGCCGGCAATGCTGTCCAGCGCATCGTCAATGCGGGGGAGCGGGTAGGAGTCTTTCCGGGTTACCTGGTTGAGGCGCCTGTAGTCAACACAGAACCGCCACGAGCCGTCCTTCTTCCGGACGAGTACAGCCGGCGCAGCCCAGGGACTACTGCTTGGCTCTATCACTCCTGCCGCGGCCATTTCCTTGATCTTTTCTTCAGCTGCTTGTCGTTTGGCGAACGGTAAGCGATGAGGCTGAAGTCGGATGGGCCGAGCATTTCCGGTGTCGATATCGTGTTGGACCAGGCTCGTTCGGGTGCAGTCCTCGTCTCTTGCAGCGAAGATATCGGTGTACGCTGCTAGTAGTCTCCGCACCTGGCTACCCTGTGCTTCACTCAGCCCCTCACAGCTACGAGTGCAGAGTTCATTTACGGCTTGCCTTGTCTCTAAAGAGGGCCGCGCTCTCTGAGCGGAGAGTGGTGTTTGCTCAACCCGCTCTCTTGGCTTCTCCCTGGTGGGCGTAAGCTGAGGAGTGGCGGCCTCAGCGAGCGGACCTGGATGAGGCCTGTTGTTTTCGCGGGCTTGTGTGGGGAGGGGCGGAGACTCAGCAAGCGGACCTGGATGAGACCTGTTGTTTTCGCGGGCTTGAGTTTCGCGGGCTTGTGTGGGGAGGGGCGGAGTCCGGGATGACGAGTACTCTTTGCGAGTTCGCTTCCTGCGGACTTGTGTGGAGCGAGTTGGAGAGTTCTTCGTCGCGCCAGCTCTCCGCACTTCATGCTCTGTTTTCCCTGCCGTGTGCAACACTACGCTGCTCGTCCCCAAGTGTAGTGTGAACCGGGAAATGTCCACCACAGCCCCCCATTTCTCTAGCACGTCCAGGCCGAGAATGCAATCATCCTGAATGCTAGCCAACCAAAGCCGGCGGCTTGCCGTCTCACCGTTGATGCACACGCACACCAACTTTTGTCCATACAGTTCCGCTCGCTCTCCGGTAACTGTCGTGATGCGCGTTTTTGTCTTTTCCCAGCCTCTGGGTCTGGCTACCAGCGTGTCGGGTAAAAGACCGGGGCGCACAAGCGAGATGGTGGAGCCAGTATCGATCAAGGCGCGACACCGAGTCCCATCCAGCGTGCAGTCCACATACAGTCCTCTGGTTTGGCCGAGCCGGCCCAGCCGAATGCAATCCATAGCCCCTCCCGCCGTGCCACCTTCTTCTAGTAACTGCTGGGGTGCGAGCTTGAGGGGTGCCGGGGCTGGGCAGTACCACGCGATGTGCCCCAGCTCGCCACACCGGTGGCATCCGTCTCCGCTGGCCGGCCTCTTCCACTCGCGTGGGCGCCGTTGTGGTGGCTGTGCCGTGGTCTGCCGCGTCACCTCCAGTTCCTCCCCGTCTTCCTCCATCGATATCTGGCGTGCGCAATGCCGCAACTCTGTTGTGCGGAAGATGTTTTCCACCCGTTCGGCTTCCGCGAGTGCCACGGACAGCGAGCTGGGGGCACTCAGGCGAAGGTGTTCTTTTAGCCGCTCTGGGTGGATGCCTCGCACGAACGCTTCCAGTGCCATCTCTTCATGTAGACCCTGGCTGTACGTTGGGTAGCCCCGCCGGGCATACAGCTGCAGGTCAGCCGCGAACTTGCCCAGTCTCTCGTCTTTGTGTCGCCGTCTGGAAGCGAGTTGTTCTTTGGCATCGCTGATGAAGATTCTCTGGCCGAATCGTCGTTGCAGAGCTGCTTCGATTGCAGTCCAGCTTACTTGCTCCGCCGGTGGCAGGTCTTCTAATACTTGTAGCGCTTCCCCCTCCAGGGCCAACGCCACCTGTACGCCCGTTCTCTCCGCCGACCAGCCATTCAGCTCGGCTGCCAGCCGGACCTGTACCAGGTATGTCGCCAGTGGCCTTTCGCCATTGTAGTGGGGCAACTTTACGCTGGGGCGCCCTTCTACCGCCGCCGTCGCACCGAGGACCGGCCGGTTTCCATCGCTCCCGTGTGGAGCGGGTTCAAGTGGCGGGATGCTGTCATCAGCCCGGTTCCTTTCCTCCTGTGGCCGGGGGCGGGTCTCTTCATCACGGTCACGCTGCAGGCTGGCTCCGTCTGCTTGGCTCAGCAGGTGGCCATGGGCGAGCGTGCTGTCGAAGAGCCGTCTTGGCAGGAAACTCATCATCGCCAGGTAATCAGTTACAGCTTTCTCCTCCCGTCCAGTAGGGGTCGTCATCCCACTTCTGACACCAATGTAACAATCTGCAAGGTTGTCTCAAAATGGTCTTTATTGGTTTCGCACCAAAACACACGAACGTCATAAAACAGGCAACACAAGGGAGGTCAATTAAACAAGCACGATACACAAACAGGGTAGTCACATACAATACACGGGATAAACACATGAGGTACAACACAAAGAAAGACCATACCAGCTAACACATACACAACAAGGCAAACGCCACTACTCATACTACAACCACATCAACATTATACACACACACACGCACAGCATTATGGGAGTACAGTCATACAGCTAGGCTCAGATCATTACAGTATATTGGGCTAAAACTCCCCAACCACAGATGTAGTCAAGGGAGGATGCCATAAATGTGGAAACAAAAATCGACCACACTATTTTCAAGCATATTGACAGAATAATACAAAAAGATTTACAAATTGTGGACTAAAGTAAGATATGTATTTAATTATTCATGCCTGAAGAGCCTAAAAAGGGCTCACACTATTAATTAGATATCTTTCATGGAAATACCGGTGAGGTCATAGGCTGTGCCGTGGGCATAGCTTTGAGCTTTGAGGAGTAATGTAATGGTGTGAATGCTGCCTCTAGCTCAATCAACTGCCTATTGTCTCTAGTCAATAGAACATCTCATTTACTAAGAAAGGGAAATGTTGGGAAACTATGGATAATATTAAGCACAGAATATCCAAATGTAATGAACTGGTGCAACATATCGATGAAGTCGATGACGGATTGTTTTTTTTTTTTATATTGTTTGTTTTATATTACGGTATACTGCCATAATCATTTATGGTGGTGATCTTGATTTAATAGTGTATCAAGTAAGTATTCTAGTATTTAGCATAACTGAAATCATATAGTATTTAGCATAACTGAAATCATATAGTATTTAGCATAACTGAAATCATATAGTATTTAGCATAACTGAACTGATCATATAGTATTTAGCATAACTGAAATCATATAGTATTTAGCATAACGGAAATCATATAGTATTTAGCATAACTGAAATTATCATGTAGTGAGGTTATGAGGTAATATGACCAAATGGCAAACAAAAGAATTTGTATGTAGATGTAGACACTTTTACATACACAGGGGGCTGGTCTTTTTTGCATACATTTCCCTCAAAGATGAAGAACTCCTAGCCTGGAAAAATCCAAACTCACTCACAAAGTGAATAGAGTCTGGTGACTCTTGATTGAGAAACGTTTCCAAAACTGGCATCGTGAAGGGCACTAACTTTGAAATCATGTTTGCAGGTGTTGATGCTTCTGTTTGATCTCAATACATTTCGGTTTTGTCTTCCCCACTCGTGGCTGATTGGCCTGACGTTGTTCTTGTCTGAGGGAAACGGTTATGAACTATGGTGTTCCAGACTAGATCTGAGGGAAACGGTTATGAACTATGGTGTTCCAGACTAGGTCTCCCTGAAAGAAGACCTTGGTGGGCGGGGCCAGACTAAAGAACTCCAGCCTCCCGTAGAAATTAATCAACCTACGCTGACTTTAAACAATGTGCACTTCACACAAGTTCAACTCCTTAAATAAAGACTTCTATTCTAAATGCATACATACTGTACTAGAATATTCCCTTTCTGATTCAGAATGACCGCTGGAATGGTTTAATGAGAATCATGTCTGTCTGTCCATTTTCAATGTATACGAGAAGGGATATAGTTTTTTTTTTACTTATTCAGGAGAAGGTTGACATGCTGCCATTCAACCTGACATGAATGGGGTGAGTGTTTCATGAAGGAGATCTTGGTAGCTCAATGTGCATGATTACTAAACTATGTACATAGCAGCACAGCACACCGTGTTCAGTGTTTGACATCAGCCATCAGCAGGGTTAGTCCCCACCCTTCTTACAGTGCTCCCATCAGCAGGGTTAGTCCCCACCCTTCTTACAGTGCTCCCATCAGCAGGGTTAGTCCCCACCCTTCCTCCAGTGCTCCCATCAGCAGGGTTAGTCCCCACCCTTCTTCCAGTGCTCCCATCAGCAGGGTTAGTCCCCACTCTTCTTACAGTGCTCCCATCAGCAGGGTTAGTCCCCACCCTTCTTACAGTGCTCCCATCAGCAGGGTTAGTCCCCACCCTTCCTCAAGTGCTCCCATTGGCAGTGTGAGAGGAGCTCTCTAGCGCATGAGCTGCGCTGAGTAACACGCCAGCCAGTCAGCCAGCCAGCCCGCCCACTTTAGCCTCATCTGCTGCCAAGCAGCACTTCAACTCCCAATCAATAAGCCCCCTCTCACCCCCACCCACCCGCAGCATTTCTCCATCTCCAAACAGGGGAATGGAGGAGGCTGCAGAGGGATAGAAAGGCCTCCGATACTTAATTGTTTTTTCAGCCCAATCTCCTCCTTTCTGCAGTGTGTGTGTGTGTGCGTCTATGTGTGTGCGTGTGTGTGTGTGCAGGCTTGTTGGGCCGTTTATCTGAACCATCTAATGTCTATTTCTCTGTTCTCCCCTCATTTTTTGATGCACACCAGCAGACACACATTGCACTTAAATGTGTATAACCACTGATCTGTATCTCATGTGTGATGAAAGGATTTTATACATTTGTACTTTGCAGTCAGAACCACATAACTTCATGAAGACTTGTATTGTATTGTGTGTGTGTGTGTGTGTGTGTGTGTGTGTGTGTGTGTGTGTGTGTTTGCATGGACAAACAGACTATCAGGGGTAATGCATCTATAATCAGTATGGTGACACACCTGAGCAATGCTGGTTGGCCCCTCTGGGTGTCATGCATTATAAATCAAAAGCCTTCATTTGCATTCGGGTTTTATTCTAATCCCCTTTCTCTCTCTCTGTTTTCCACAGTCGCACAAGTGAAGCTAAGGGTTATAGGGATGATAATGACTGTGCCTTGCTGACAATGGCTTTTTCATTGTTTGTAAGTGGCCGGGCATATAAATAAACATGCTATACTGTTAATTATTGATTAACGACGAGGGGTTGAGGGCTTCCGATGAGCAGAAAGCATGTACCCTACCAACCCGCCCAGCAGCAAAACCCCTTTGTTCAGTGCTTGTATGTGGAACTAGATGTTTTCAAGCTGTCACTGGTTTAATTCTGTGTTTGAGATGAAGGTGGCACCCACTAATGGACTGAAGTAATCGAGTAATGGAGGTGTGTTGAATAGAATGTACCCATTCATTGTATCAGGTTTTAGACGTGCAGCAAATACTGCTAGGCAAAACAAAAGGTACATTTGGTTGTTCCGATAGAACAGTTGCTGGATAGTAGTGTTGTGATAATTCAGACGGATCAGTTATTTGGAGTGTTGTGTTGGTGAATGAGGAGGGGAGAGTGTGTGCAGGGAGAGCTGGGTAATGGGGCTGAGGGTGGGAGTGGGGCAGGAAGGGGGAACACTTTGACATATATCTGCATTCAGTCTGTATTTGAATTAGTTGGGTCATTTGTTTTGTTGTAGTTGAGATTGAACAATTGTTTTGTATTAGGGCTAGTCCAGTGTTAGTAATATGTTGGTGACTGAGAAGAGTGTGTGCAGGGAGAGGGGGTGGATGTGGGGGTGGATGTGGGGGTGGGGACGACCGGGGAGCAGGTGCTGGACTGTGGTGGAAGGCCAGCGGCCCCTCAGGAAAGCGGGACTCAGGGGAGTGGGACTCAGGGGGGCGGGAGGTGCGAGCTGGACAGGGCCTGAGGTTATTACACTAATTGACACTTCACCTCGCACTGGTGCTCACACTCACACACACACACACACACACCAACACACACACACACACACACACACACACACACACACACACGTTCACATATATACAAAGTAATCCTCCCCTTGGGACCAATCAGAGAGCTGGCTTAAGAGACAGAGTGGGCCAGAGGGAGTGTACAGACACAGGTGCTTCGTGTGACCACATTATGGAGGTAATTGCAGTGGTAATATTTGGCTAGCTCTGTGTGTGTGTGTGTTTGTGTGTGTGTGTCTGTGTGTGTCTGTGCATCTGGGTCTGTGAGAGTTGAGGCGGGGTGGGGCTGTCTTGCACGCACACGAAGGGAGCTCATTGACCCTACAGGTTCTATTGAGGGTGGCGTTCCTTTGAAAGGCTTAAGCCCTGGTGATTTCCACACTGATTATAATGATGTGCAAGTCTGTTCCGCAGTGTCCAATAAAAATAATTGAATGGAGAGGGAGGAGAGACATGGACAATTCTATGGAGATTTGTCCTGAGGGCATGTTATGCATGTGTGTCGGTCTGGGTGTGTGGGTGATGGTGGAGTGTGTGTGTGTGTGTGTGTGGGGGGGGGGGGGGGGGGGCTATATGATGATAATAATTTGGGGTCACAAAGTAGGTGTGCCAACAACACATTACCATTAACAATTTATGTCCATTTGCTTGAATTGAATTGATGTTTTCAACACTTTAACGGTATATGGTGTAGACAATAAAAATGCCTTAATATTCTGAATAGCCAAATCTTTTTTTGAAAAATTATTTTAACCATGGCAGGGTGTATGACTGCTAGAAAAGCCTCATCTAACACCTGACCTGCTCCTCCTGAGTTGCTGTGGTTGATGATTTGATCTGTCTTCACTGTGTTTCAGCGTTCTTAGCAAAGAGTACATGGCTGTTTTGAAGCACATCGGCCCAATAGTAGAGGAGCACAAGCAGACCCTGGTGCCTGGCATGCCTCAGCTCAACATGTGTGACCTGGCTGTCATGGTAAGGATGGAAGAGTTCGCAGCGCCTTTTAGGGAACATGGCTGAACATCAGATTCTGTCTTGGTATACAAGGCACATTCACTTAGTTAACAAAAAGTTGGGACGCTGTGTAAAATGTAAATAAAGACAGAATACTATGATTTGCAAATCATGTACACCCTATATTTAATTGGAAAGTGCAAAGACATAATTTTAATTGTTGAAACTGAGAAATGTTATTTCCTAGAAAATATGTGTTAAATTTGTTGGCAGCGGCACGTCTCAAAAGTTGGGATGGACATGTTGACCTCTGTGTTGTCTCACCTCTTCTTTTAACAGTCTGTAAACGTTAATCACCTCTTCTTTAAATAGTCTGTAAACGTTAATCACCTCTTCTTTTAACAGTCTGTAAACGTTAATCACCTCTTCTTTAAACAGTCTGTAAACATTAGGCAACTGAGGAAACCAGTTGCTGGAGTTTTGAGAATGAAATGTTGCCCTATTCTTGCCCAATATAGGATTTTAGCTGCTCAACAGTCTGGGGTCTTTGTAATTGTGTTTTTCACTAGTTGTTGCACCTATAGTGTGACAGGTCTGGACTATAAGCAGGCCCATTTAGCACCTGGACTCTTCTACTATATAGAGACATATATTATAACATGTGCAGAATACAGTTTAGCATTGTTTTCCTGCAATATTGAAAGTCTTCTCTGAAAAAGATGTTGTTCAGATGGAAAACCTGTAAAATATCTTTCAGCATTCATTCAGCAAAAACTCTATATACCATTCAGAATTAATTGTGTATTTCCAGATGTGCACGCTGCCCATGCCTTAGGCAAGGATGCACCCCCATAGCATCCTAGATGCTGGCTTTTGAACTATGCACTTTAACAAGTTAGACGATTCCTCTCCTCTTAACCCAGAGGATGCAGAGTCCATGAGTTCCAAAAAGAATTACACATTTTGTTTGGTCTAACCACAGGACAGTTTTCCACTTTGCTTCATCTTAAATCAGCTCAGGCCCAGATTAGACAGCAGTATTTCTGGATCATGTCTAAATATGGTTCTTCTTGGCATGGTAGAGTTGTAACCAGCATGTGTAAATGGAACATCAGACTCTGTTCATAGACAGTGGTTATTAGATGTTTTCCTTAGCCCATACAAGGATGTTCTTTATAGAAACAGGTCTGTATTTAAAGCAGTGCCATCTGAGGCCACAAAGATCATAGCTATCCAATATTGTCTTTCAGCCCTGTCATGCCCCTTGTGTAGAAATATTTCTCTGAATATTTTAATATTATGTTCTATAGATGATGAATATTTTAATATTATGTTCTATAGATGATGAAGTCCCCAAATGTCACATTGAGGAGCATTATTCTTCTATTGTTGTTTTCACAGAGTGATGAAAACCTCTGCATCTTGCCTTGCCTCTCTGGGATGCTCTTATACCCATCAGTTGACCATGAACATCTAATTTTCCTGAAATAGTCAAATTGGTCCATTTCAATATATATTGTCTGTGTCCTTTTGCAATGAAATTTGGGTTTTTATTTACATTTTACACAGCCTCCCAGCTTTTTGGAATTGGGGTTATAATATAATTTAAACAGGTTTCTAGGTAGCAATAGAGAAATTGACTTATTCTTCCTCTTTAGTCATACCTGTTTTGGAAAGTATTTGTATCCTAATGCATATCCTATCATATCCTCCACATCCCTGACCTTATGCTCACCTCTATTGTAGCTATAAAAGAAAATTACAAAGTTATGTAGAGGGTAAATTTTCATACAGTGGAGGTTAGGACATATGCACTCTCTTTCTGCAGAATCCATAAACTGTTTGTGAACCACCTCTTTGTTCAGGGTAATTTGTATTCTCATACATTGGTAATAGTCGCAAAAGAAACCTATAATGATGTTGGACCTTCTCTTCTTTATATGTTACAATAGCGCCCCCAGGTGTAAGTGAAATGAAATGACATGACGGCTCGTTTTGTCCCACAGAACTGGTCTCCTCCTGGGTGTGAGAAGCTCGGGAAGTGCCTGACACCCCCGAAGTCACAGCCGTGGAAGTGTGATTGGCCACACTGATCCAAGATCTGCCTGCATATGTCTTTGGCAGTGCCCTGCCTTTTGATGGTGTCAAACAGCCAGAGATTCCCATCATCCCCTCAGAATTTTTATGGCGAACCCGAGAATGTTTTTAACCAAAATGACTTTCTATGATTGTCTGTGTAAATGTGAAAAACAAACTTGAACTGAGCTGTGACAGTATATGAGGGGAAGTTTGGGTACATTTTGTAAAAACATGTACTTCATTTGATGAGTATGGAATTGATCGGAACATAGTAGTAAATGTCCCTGTGTAGTATTTGTAAAAACATGTACTTCATTTGATGAGTATGGAATTGATCGGAACATAGTAGTAAATGTCCCTGTGTAGTATTGTGTATTCTGTTCATTTTCAACATTTCTCTCCCCAGATTTGTACAAGTAGATGAGTTCACTTGGATAAGAAAAATGGATAAGAATAAAAAAAATGGTGCTGATCTCTGGTCTGTCCATATTTGGTCTGTAGCCAAGTTTAGGTGTCAGATTTTCTGTGGCAAGCGGTGGGTGATATGTGGACCTCTGATTTGGGATACCCGATCATGTAATGAGTGCAAATAGAAAGAATAATACTAAAGAATTTCCATTTCTACTTGTCAAATATAGGCTCTGTCCTCCTTGAGGATTTCGCTGAAAATGACAGTGGACCAGACGGATCTTCCAAATGAGGTGTGTTTACAAGTGACGTATGTGGACGTAATTTCATCACCACGTGGCTGAACGCGGAAATGTGATTTCGAGTACTCCAGCCTACTGCCCTCGTTTGAATAGTGATAGCTTATGGTAGGCTCATATTGAATATGGCAGACAGCACAAGAGAGGAGAAACTTAAACGCATAAATGAATCGATACGTGCATTTCCAGACTTCCCAACCAAGGGCATATTATTCAGGTGAGTTTCAATTTCAGCAGGGTGCTTTACATTACTTGAGCAAGATTCATAGAATGAGCTAAAACACATTTAGCTAACAGGCAGCGGTAACGAATTAGGTTAAACAGGGTTTAAAAGTCAGTAGTATTTTCATGTAGTGTGCACCAAATATAATGTGACAGAAAATTGGTGAAAATGTATAATTTACAGTAGTAGGCCTACCAGTGATTGTTTGATAACGGAAGATGGTTCACGAGTCAGGTGTCAGAGATTTTACTTAAAGTTCGCCTACGTTTCAGAGACATTTGCCCAATACTTAAAGACCCGAAGTCCCTTACTGCCGTCATTGACTTGTTCGAGGAATATGTCCGACAAAATCATCAAGACGTAGAGCTTATCGTGGGTGAGTGTGTTGCAACACAGCAGTACCCTATGCACTACGGCGACTGTTACGTAAATCCCAGAACATTTTTACAGTATTGTGCATTTGATGCAGGCTTGCGGTTTGTATATTACTTCGTTTTTTGTTTTTGATTGTATATCAGCCTGCATGCACTCGAGTTTACAATTTAAAAAATGTGCACTTGATAGTTTATGTTCTGTTTAAATGCCCAGGGTTGGACGCACGTGGGTTCCTCTTTGGGCCACTGCTGGCTCAAAGGTTAGGGATAGGCTTTGCTCTCGTGCGAAAGCGAGGCAAGCTGCCAGGGCCCGCGGTCTCAGTGGCTTACGATCTAGAATATGGCAAGGTAAGCCTCACTACTGGAACGACTGTCTTTTTTTTTTTAACCACAATGTTTTAAGTGTTCCGATTTCCGTTATAATTGTAAACAACCAATCATAGATCTTAATCTTGATTACACTGTTTCTCATACACGTTTTCTGTGAGTTAATTGTTTGGTATAGCATTTGGGTCATTCCGTGTCAAATCACCCAGTGGCTGGCAGGTCACCCTCTCCCAAAAAAATCTGAAAAAAATCACAGGTGTTTGTAGACCAAACCTATGCATAAATCTTAAATAGTATATCTGTATCACTAATGGTTCCAAAACTACAGAAGTACAGAAGTTGAAGTTTCAAGTCATTTTAAGCATCATGGTGAACAATCCTTTTTGTTCAACTTCCAACATTATTGGCTCTTTTGGTATTTCACACAGATTAGTGAAACTATGTTAATAGAAGTACATTTTCCTGTTGAATTAAACAATCCGATCAAATCAGGTGTATCTTGTGTAATCCCCCCTCTGCAAAGCTCTGAAAATGGCTATAAATTCTTTATGTGAAAAAACATCACCACCTTTGAGAGCTTCTCATTCAAAAAGTATGTGACAAATTCATCAGATTTTTTTCCCACTCATGTATGGATTATAAGGTCATGTCCATGCATTAACTTTGGTTGTTAACATTATCATATTGTCAGAGCATTTTTATTAAATTGGGCTTGATTTTCAAAAAGCCCGTTTTCATCTTCTCATTTCACCACGTGGACAGTTAACAGGATTTTTTAAAATTTTACCATATATCATTCTGTATGTGAGGATCGTCTGCCCAAAATTTGGGCTTGTTGCTGAGTTTCTTCATTGAGATAAGATTTTTTACAAATATTGTCTATAAATCCACTGAATTTGTACTTTATCTGCAGTACCACTTTGCACCACATGTGGTGCTCTTTTAATACAATGGAAGTCAATGGAAGAGTAAGAGAGTCACTTGTTTGCTGCACATATCCAATCTAAACACACAGTTTATGGTTCATAGTTGAATTTCTCCAAATAATTATTGCAACATTAACAACATACTACTACTCATACATAAATCTTATCTAGAGAAAATAAACTGATCAAGTAAATTATACACACATAGAGTAAGACTGACTGGTCATCATACATGAATCATACAAGAGGATTTAGCATAATTACCATCTTTGTAACAAGTTTTCTACACCAGCTTCAACCTATCAGTGCCTATGTGAGCACTTTAATAATTAGTAGCCAGCTGGTTAGGCAAAGTCTATATCTATTGTCATATGCATGGGATGCAGTCCTCTGTGATACACAGACAAAGAGCATCACGATGGAGATCAGTGCTTTGTCTCCATGTGATCTGGGAAAGAAGTTGGAAAATTAATGTCACAAAGGAACATATTCAAGTAAAAAGGGGTTTCTCAAATTCAGTGCATTGTCAGATGCAGAAAAATCAATACTAACGAGTTATCATCTTTTTACGAATGCCTCTTGGATCCACGAGTCCTCAAACCTTGTTATGAATACTTGTGATGGAAACACACATGGTCATCTTCATCAAGTGAAATACCTTGATGAACTGAATTTTAGAAACCCATTGTTTCTTGAATATAGGCACTGATAGGTTGGAGCTGGTGTAGAAAACTTGTTACAAAGATGGTAATTATAAATCCTCTTGCTGCATGTATGACCAGTCAGTGTTATGTGTAATTTACTTGATCAGTTTATTTTCTCTAAATAAGATTTATGTATGAGTAGTATGTTGCAATAATTATTTAAAGCAATTCAACTATGAACCATAAACTGTGTGTTTAGATTGGATATGTGCAGCAAATAAGTGACTCCATTGACTTCCATTGTATTAAAAGTGCACCACATGTGGTGCAAAGTGGTACTGCAGATCCAGTACAAATTCAGTGGATTTATAGACAATATTTAAATAAAATCTTATCTCAATGAAGAAACTCAGCAACAAGCCCAACTTTTGGGCAGATGATCCTCACATACAGAATGATATATGGTAAAATTTTAAAAAATCCTGTTAACTGTCCACGTGGTGAAATGAGAAGATGAAAACAGGCTTTTTGAAAATCAAGCCCAATTTAAAAAAAATGCTCTGAAAATATGAAAATTATAACAACCAAAGTTAATGCATGGACAGGACTTTATAATACATACATGAGTAGGAAAAAAATCTGATGAATTTGTGTCACATACTTTTTGAATGAGAAGCCCTCAAAGGTGATGTCTTTTCACATTATGAATTTATAGCCATTTTCAGAGCTTTCCAGAGGGGAAAGTACACAAGATACGTCTGATCCGATTGGATTTTTTAATTCAACAGGAAAATGTACTTCTATTCACATAGTTTCACTAATGTGTGTGAAATATTAAAAGAGCCAATAATGTTGGAAGTTGAACAAAAAGGATTGTTCACCACAATGCTTAAAATGACTTGAAGTTTCAAAGGGCTGTAGTTTCGCAACGATTAGTTATACAGATATACTATTTAAGATCTATGCATGGATTTGGTCTACAAACACCTGTGATTTTTTTCAGATTTTTTCGGAGAGGGTCACCTGCCAAATTGTGCTGAAATTGGGTGATTTCACACGGAATGACCCATTTGCTTGACATTTGGCCTGGGCAAATTGTAAATTTAAGTATGGCCAAGGCTAAGAGTCTGGGTTTAATTCTCACATCAACTTTAAAATGTTTTTTATTATTATTTTGTTTCAGGCCGAGGCTGAAATTCAGGAAGATGCTGTAGCTCCAGGACAGAAGGTTCTAGTTATCGATGACTTGCTGGCCACTGGTGGTGAGATATATTTTGCTTTTGTCCTCTAGACCAGGGGTTCCCAAAGTGGGGGTCGCAGGACAGCGAGGGGTGGGTCGCGAAATGATTTCCATAAATCAAATACATTTGGAAAAAATAAAATTCTGAAAAATTATGACTGGATAAGATCACCATTCACTGTAACCACCGCAAGTCATCTGTCAGCCGGCATGGAGGACGCACTGGTTGAGCTGTCATGTGACCGCACTTTAAAGACAGATTTTAATTCCAAGACGCTTGCTGAGTTCTGAATTTCAGTCGAGAGGGAATATCCACAGCTATCCAAGGCCGCGATGGACGTACTGACGCCGTTCTTTGCACTGACATATATTAAAAACAAATACAGATCGCGTCTAAATGTGGAGGATGATCTCCGTGTGGCCGTCTCCACAATTAAACCAAGAATGGACTTGCTGTGTTCCGCGCATAGCGCGCATCCATCTCATTAGATGAGATTAACGCTGAAACGTAGTTGCCAAAATGTAAATTTGCGCAGCAACAATGTATGTTTACAACAGTTTGTGGATATTACCCTGACTGAGATATTCTTCTGTTAAAGCAACACCAAAGATTTTTTTGTACATTAAAATATTGTTTGCAAAATCATCAACTCGTAACAGGGTGAACGGCACTTCTGCATTCTCTTCGCGACCCTCTATCGGCTATAACCGCACTATGCTAGTTTGCCAGATCGGGTAGCGGAACTGTAGTTGAATGTTCCGCTACCCGATGGAATGATGGAATGAGACATAAGAAACTACAAATTTGACTTGCTTCTGATGTCGCAATACATTATACTTTCATAAAATCATGCAACGTACTCTACCTTGTCTATATGTAAAATCATAACAGGCTGCTCTGTTCTTTTGTGTTGTCGTTAAGCCCGTGTTTGGATAAGCCTAGTGCGTATGGCCGGTGCGCACATTTTATTTTATTTTTTGAGTCACATCCAGGGATAGTGGGGGTCGCCAGTCTCTGGCACGGTTATTTTGGGGGTCGCGGGTTGAAAAGTTTGGGAACCCCTGCTCTAGACCAGGGGTTCCCAAACTTTTCCACGACAAGGCCCCCCCAAATACCACTAGGTTCTGGCCAAGGACCCCCTTGATGTGTTATTAAACCCATTGACAATACTATTGCAAATGTAAAAATACATTAAGCTAATCCTAATAATTATTTTAGCCACAAGTACTACACGATGGAGCATACAGTGTGTAAAAATGGCATTTGGGGCTTTCTGCTATATGAGAGCTATCACTCTACTATTATTCCCAGTCTTTATCATGGAAAATATAATGTTCAGATATGCAACAAATTATTATAATGGTATTGTATAACAATCCTGATAGTAATAGGTATATTTTAAATATTTCAAATGTATTTGTTGCTTTTATTTTTCCTTCCAACTTGCTATGGCCCCCTTGGCACAGCCTCGCGGCCCCCACTTTGACATTATTACATGTCCAGATATTGAATGAAGATTTGCTGTGAAGCATTCAATTGACATAAGCAACAATAGCTGGTGGACATTTGCCCCTATATTTGGTCAGTAAAGAATGATGGGGTGGGGGGGGGGCTCTATCTTGTATGGACATTTGAAGAAAATCAGACCAGTATTTTTTAAGTCTGTGAGCAGACATGCACACAAAGATGCAAATACAGATACACTTGATTACCACCTTCTGCCCCCTAGTGGGTGAAGCCAGAAGGGAAGTCCTGTTTTTCACATGATCACGGACACTCATAAAAGGCTCATCACACTTTGCCACCTATGCAGTGTTTGCCAGTTTAAGTTCCTCTCCTGTCTCTGGTACCTTCCTGGGGTTCACTGGGGTTGGGGCAGCCGTGGCCTACTGGTTAGCGCTTCGGACTTGTAGCCGGAGGGTTGCCGGTTCGAACCCCGACCAGTAGGCCATGGCCGAAGTACCCTTGAGCAAGGCACCTAACCCCTCACTGCTCCCCGAGCGCCGCTGTTGTTGCAGGAAGCTCACTGCGCCGGGATTAGTGTGTGCTTCACCTCACTGTGTGTTCACTGTGTGCAGAGTGTGTTTCACTAACTCACGGATTGGGATAAATGCAGAGACCAAATTTCCCTCACGGGATCAAAAGAGTATATATACTTATACTTTCGAAAGTAGGTCATTAGCTCCGGGGATATTATAATAATATATATTTGTTTTTTAACAGACAAAATTATGACTGAAACATATTCCTTTATTGATATAAACTGAGATGAACACAAGGTTTGAACTGTCACCTTGTCTCAGTTAATGCATATTCCAGTGTTCTAGTACTCGATTCCGAGTTATGAGCTAAATTTAGAGACTCGTGACTTGACTTGGACTTGGAACTCGGACTTGTACATTCAGACCATGCAGACTCGGAAATTGAGACGAGGACTCATTAGGCTATAATTGTAATATGGCATTAGAATATTATTTGGTATATGGTATATGATTTTAATATCTAAATTATTTTTAGTATTAATATTAGTGCAATGGAATGTTACTGCTTCATGTCATACATCACACGTCACGCCATGTTCCTACAATAACGGATGTTAACTTTAACGGCGCCAAATGCCTGGAGACATGAATGCCTGAAGGTTGTCAGTTTTGCATTTCGACTCGACTTGACTCGGACTTGACTTGACATTTTTTTTAATGACTTGGACTTGAATACTGGAGACTCGAACCTGGACTCGGACTCGAGGCATAGTGACTTGACTGCAACACTGGCATTCTATTGTAGTTGGCGCCCTGATGAAGTTGCTTTAAATTAGAATAATCTCGTGACCAATCTGATGTTAAACAAGTGAAATCAAAAGCACATTATGCCTTATTCTGTTCTTAACCGGTTGTAGTATTCACACATTTGTATTGATTTTTAACCTATTCACAGTGCAATGTTACATCCCTAACAATAGCACCATGAATTATTGTGTTGCACTGCCAAATGTGTTTTTAGTGTAATATTATGTTATCCTATAACTATCCTTAAAGTCTGTTCTCTCTTGTAGGTACTCTTAATGCAGCATGTGCGCTTATGAAGAAACAGCAAGCGAATGTGATGGGCTGTTTGGTGGTGATTGAGATTAAGGATCTCCATGGAGCAGACAAGATCAAGCCACACTCCGTGTTCTCTTTGGTGCAGTACTGAAGGGGGCTCTATGCTCCTTGAGAAATTCCAGATTATGTTGGGTACCAACAAAAAAACACTATTCTAGTGTTTGTAATCACTAGGTAATTTTAGGACTGCATGTGGAATTAATGTTAGAATAGAATAATGTGTACATTGGAACAAATTTGCCTTTTTTTTTTAAAAGATAACTTTGAGGCCAGCTTATTTTTGGCACTAAAAAATCACTTAACTGCCTTTTTGTTCCTTGAAGTATCATTTCATGCCGTTTGAATAAATTTGTTATGCAATATTAAGATGAACTTAAACGTACATAAACTTTATACACAATGTACATGAATACAGATGTCTTGATATATACAAAACATTAATATCATTTATTTGGATAAAATAAAGAAAGAAAAAAACTTTTTGTGTGGTCTTCTGTTAACTTGGTCATGTCTTCACCAGCATCATTTGTAATAATGTTTACTGTGATATCCCAACAAATAGAATCAAGGCTTTACTGCTGCATATAATATATTCAATGAGGGGACAGTGCACGTCACAATGACACCAACTAGTGGGTGAGCAGGTTACTGCAAAAGGTAATCAATGACCAGTAACGTTAATCCCTACCTGTGAATTTCTTGCTGCTGGAAAACACCCCAGAGAAAAAGAAAGCACAAGGACTTGGGAGAAACATGTTCACCATGGCAGTAATGTAAAATGCCAATAACTGACAATTAGGGCTGCAGAGAGGATCATTGGAGCTGACCCCTCCATCCAGGACCTGTAACGGCCCAAGATCAGGTAAAAAGGCAGCAAAAATCTCTGCAGACCCCTCACATCCTGGTCAAACTGTTCAACCTCCTTCCCTCTGGTAGGCGACTTGCACTACCCTATCCCACCCATAGTGTTCTATTTATTTACAAGTGTACATAGCCATAGTCTACTGCTCTTCATACTATTCATCCTGCACATACACTTATTCTTACTACTCTTGTTACTTTTTTATATTTCTATTACAGTATTTTTTTTATATATGTTTTTATATTTCTTACTGACCTTTCTGTTTTTATTCTTTATATGTTAAGCGAGTGTTGTACTTTGAGAGCAAAGCTTAACCGGAGTCAAATTCCTTGTTTGTTTACACAAACCTGGCCAATAAAGCTGATTCTGATTAACAATAGGCAGACATTCAAGTCAGAAAAAGCTTTTATTACAAATGCAGGGATAGAGTAGTGTCATCTACAACAAAGAAATGGCTTTTAAAAAACACCACTTCAAATAGGCAACGATGTGACACTACTAAGCATTCTGACTAACTGATGAAAAGTTCTAAAACAAACAAGTCCATATTTTGTTTTTATGTAAATAAAAACAGGGTCCACTCCAACATGATTGCACTTCGATTGACTGTTTGAGGGCTTATTTCCTCTCCTCCTCTTTGATCTTCTGACTCAGTTTGTCCTGCACAACACTCAGGTCCATGGTCTTGTTCAACTTTAGATACAAGTCCTTTCTGATAGGGTGAATGGACAGCCAATTTGGTGTCAGCTCTGCAAGGAGCCGAATGTGTTTCTCCACATCACCTAGAAAAGACGGAATACTGGTTTTATTGCTGGAAACCGAAAGTGTAGTGCAATATATAACTATGTAACAAACCAAATTCTCAGAACTTTCACATGCAAAATAAAAACTCCATCCCCCACACAAACACGGTCATATACTCTTGATATGCATTAAGTGTGTACCAACCCTGGCTCAGTGCAGACCGATAACTGGCAATCATTCTGTTGCAGGCCACCTCCATGATGAGCGCAGGCTTCTTTTCTGCGACAAACACATTGCGCAAGATCCTGGCCAGCTCTCCGAGGCGAGACATCATGGCCAGACGCTCCTCTTGTTGAGGGTTTCGAGTCATGGCTGCCTGGAGCTTCTGGGCCTCTTTTGCACGGATCTGAGACACAATAAAGAAGAGGAGGTGCAATTATTCCATCTATCATCATCATCATCTCCTTTGTCTATGTGTCTTGAGATTTATTTTATAGAATGTATGCATCTATGTAATTATTAACCATCTTTGAGTGTCTTGACAATTATTATAGTAGTACAAGTATAACAATTATAATATCCCAATAAAACAAAAAATACAAAATGTATCTGTACGTTTTCCATGTCCATGTACTTTGCTAAACCAATTTATACTATTTGTATGTTCAGGTAAACTTGCAGCCGTTCATCTTAGGTCTGGCACTCCACTTTCTCCTTTCTTTTCTTTATTAAAGGGTGTCGTTCTTACCCTCTCCAGCAAAGACTGGGACACTCCTTTGAGGGCGCTGGGTGTTGCAGTGAGAGGTGCAGCTTCTTTTGGAGTGGGAGCCTCTGCTTCCTTGGCGCATGCCGTCTCTGCAGTTTTCAAAGCCATGTTGGCAAGGGCTTTTTCCATCTTGAGATTAAAAAATTAAAAAAAAAAAGTTACCTCATATGACAAAATATATGCCGTGAATTGTTTTATCCAATGTCTACTGTTTCTTAGCTACTCTGTCTAAAATATAGAGACCTGAATACATAAGAATAGGACTTTCAAAGCTCGTCCTGGCCCAAAAAAATATCACTATGGGCAACCACTTCTAGTCAGTCCAGAAACATATGATCTCTATTCACCTTGGGAGTCATGAGTGCGCGTGCTTTGTCCAGCACTTCCTGCGCAGTGGTCAGCTTCTCTGTCTGTGGAGGTTGGGGTAAGTCACTGGGCTGGACGTTGGGAACCTCGTCCACTCTAAATCTGGGATGCCAGCGGGTCAGCATATCATCAGGGACTACAACTGGGGGTTCCAGAGACTGCAAGAAACTCTAAAAGCAGCAATAGAGGAAAGCAAAAGGTTAATCATGGTATATTTCAAAACCACCTCCTGGAATGTTAATGAAGACCTTTAGGGATAATGTGTGTTTGGATGTATGTGTGTCTATTAGTTTACCTTGTGATGTTCTTTGACGATGTTGACAAGGTTGTGATGGAATGTCCTCCTCCTTTCCAGCAGACAGGAAGCAGTCAGTATCGGTCGAGTGGAACTCTGCTCTGTAGACGCATAAGCAATCACATTTAGCATACTGAGAAGCAATGCAAGGCCAACATAAATACAAATATCAGTCACATGACCCACAAACCTTCAATGACCGGCTCCATGGTGAGCTGGTAACTGGACTTCTTCACAGTGGCGCTGAAGGTCGGGATGTTTCTCTCCTGCCGGTATTTATAAGCTATGGGGTACACAGTCTTGATCTGTCCAACATGGCTCTCCTCAAACCTCCTTGAATCCAATAAAGAAAGGTGAAAAAAAATTACTACAAGCTCTCTTTACTAAACATATGGTAACTTTCTAGGCTGTGCATGTGCAGCAAAGACTGGTCATCGTTTACTATAGCTGGACTCTTACTTGTGCATCATGTCCTGGACCCCCTGCTTGACTTTGGCAAAGGTGACAGTTTCTGTGCGGTTGAAGAGTATGCTCACGATTGTGTCCATGCTGCGGAACATCTCTGCTAGCACTTTGTACTTATATGGCAGAGCAAGTCCAGGGGGTACGTCTTGGGCAAGGGTGTGGTAGCGCTGGTATGCTGGGGTCTTCTCTCTGGAGGGAACATCAAAGGTAAAGTTTTAAATTAAAGTCTTAGTGGTTGGGTATAAGAACCCTCATGCATAAGCCATAACTACATCTGCATTTTAAACAGAGGTAAAGAAGGGTGTAAAATTGTGTGTGGAGGGGTTGAATTAGTAAATAGAAGTGTTTCTCACCCCTCTGATTCTGGTTGTGTTTCCACCTCAGCTGGTTTGGCCTCTGCTTCACGCTTGTCCTTTTGCTGTTGGACCTTGGCTGTGAGCTCCCTAGCGCGATCAAGTCGGGCCTTCAGCTCTGCAAGAGAGGATTCGGGGGCAGGGGAAGGTGTGACAACGCTCTCTGCTTGTCCCTTCAGCTTCAGGAGACGGGTTTTGAGTGCCGCCACATCACCTTTAGACAATGGTTTCTACGAGGAAGCAAGCAAAGTCAAAGTGGTTAGAACAGAGGAAAATATACGGTTGGATCATGAGCAAGTAGTTATCTACAGTTCTCTTGCAGTTACCTTGCTCCTGACTGTGCTTTTGGGGGGACTCTGGGCACTTGGAGAAGAGCTGGATGTGCTGGATGTGTGATTAACAACATTCTTCGACTGTTTGTCCACACCTTCTGGGACTGGTGGCTGTGAGGAGGGTTCTTTCACAGAATCGGCAGCCTAATTACAAAAGGAGACATTACCGTCTGCCGTTCGTCTCTTGTGTGTACCCTGGGCTTTTGTGATGCATAGCTTTTAGCACATAGTCAACAACTAACACGGGCAAACTGTTCCTATTGTCTAACGTGCAATAGCTTCTACCCCCAATCAAAAAGTAACAAGAAAAACTCTTGCTAAGGGTTTTAGGTTGCAACTTCTTTCGACTTCAACCAAGATCCTCTCAACGGGAATTATAACGCAGTTAACTAGCCATGGTAAGGTTATGTTACATCTCACATTAAACGTTAACGTTGCCTGCTTAACAACAGTTCAAGCTAACCATGTTAGCATACAAGCGTGATGTTACAAACCTTTTCATGATCTCCGTCTTTCGAAAGGATCAACCTCTTCCTTGCTGTCCGTTTACTGATTTTGACTTCAGTTTTTTCGGCTACTGGGTTAACTTCTTGTGAAGAGCCAACACGAAGGCGCTTTTTCGCACTACTGTGCTCGGCCGTAGAGGAAAACACGGCCGAACCGAGATCAAACTCGGCCTCAGTGGAAGTCCTCTTTGGAGTCTGAGGGCTAGCCAGAATATCCTGTTTACTATCCTCAGTATTTCGGGTTTCTTTTGATCTCCCTTCATTTTTCATGTCATTTTTTGTCGACACAGCTTCGTTAATAACACGTAGGAATTCTTCTTGAACGCAGCTGGATGTAGATTTGGTAACTCTTGATCGCCCTGAAGTTATGTTGTGTTGTCGAGTTGATCTCGTTTTCGCGATAACGTTAACGTTATCCGCATTGTGCACTGCCGGCTTTTGTCCCTTATTTCTAGCACCTCTTTCAATTCCACCTCTCTTACTTTGTGCAAAATAATCCGTTACGCGTGCCTGAGCCATAGCCACGGCAAAAAACCAAACCTGTCAGTTCCTACGTTTAAGCCTCGACTAGTCTGGATAACTAACTGGCCATGCAACACCGACTTCTTTTCCAGCAGAACGAGACCCCTCATAAAGCCCTTCACCAACTTTCGCGCGAAACTATACCATGTGACCTTTGTAGGCAGCCAATGGTTATAAAGACACGCCCTCGCCCTAGTCTTCATTGGACAGAGTGGACAGAGTCGTACAACAAAGTAACCTGATGATGATGTTGTTTAGTTAAGTAATCAACAACTTCTGAACAATGCAAGCTACACTTAAAATATGACGTTAAGTTAAATTAAGTATGAAATTAAGTATCAGTGCCTTTAAACGTATATTGTTTAAGGTGTATTCTGAAGGGGTGCGATGGTCACCTGAGGCATGTTTTTTTTTTAATTTTTTTTATCCTGCATTTTACGGCTAACACTAAGGTTTTCACAGGGAATTATACAATTACCGGTATGCATGTCGATATGTTGATATTGCAATAAAAACATTGTGCCACTCAGTTGCCCAAGTCATCCGAATTTAAACGGCAAGCATCTCTGTTGAACTGTTGTGACAGTCCAGTGACAGCAGAAAAAATAGCCTCGGCCTACTATCACCACCAATTTCTACACTAGATGGCAGCACCGTACAGTGTTTTAATTATCACGACACGTTTTTAACCTTAAACATGTTTTAGGGTTCTTAATAATCCGTCTGAGTATTTTTCTGTTGACCACATGTTTTTATGGGGGGTTTTTTAGTTGTTGTTTTTTTTGGAACAGCTCAATAATTGTATTGCATCAAACCTTAAGAGGGACAGTGGCCAATATTGTCCTGAGCAGTAGGCTACGTGTCAGGCTACCGCATGTTTTTTTGGCATTAGGATAATTCCGTGTATTGAATGTCAGTGTGAAAAGAACCTTGCAGCGATTGGTAAATTGGTGTAAAATAAATAAATAAATAAATAAATAGGCTAAATAAACCACGTAATAAAATTTCAGTCTGGTCATATTCAAGTTGTGAGTTAGTAGCCTACAACTTTTTTTTTTAAATAGTTGAAGTAGGCTACCTGCAGATAAAGTGACAATTCACCTGTAGCCTAGGCTAGGCTATAGACATGTAATGTGTCTTACAAATGGGGCATATCTAACCTAACAAAAATAGTCAATGAAATAAATTAATCTTCAGTTCCCCGATCACTGCTACATTTAGAGAAGTTGTGTGGAGTAGCCTACTGGTAGGCTGGCTACTCTAGCCTACGTAGAGAAAGTCACATTGCCATGCTGGTCGAGGAAAGCATTCGGCACCAGCCCTCTCATTTGCGAACGCGAGAAATATGCTTAGTTCAGGATGAAAAAGTACACTGGACGCTCCCAGTTCTGGCACAGTCATATTATCATCACAGTGGGAGTTGCACTTAGTTGAAACAGTCCTTCTAGCTCAAACTGTTGGACAGCTGACGGAGTAGGCTACTAAGTTTTCGCACTGTATTTTAAAACGTGAAAGTTATCTAGCCGATAGAGTTTGAGCTGTCAAAAGTGAGTTGTGTAACAAAGAGGAGGAACAGTGGAATTTATTACCAAACGACTCACATTTTCCAAGAAGATATGTCTTCACGAGGAATATGCAAAGAGCGTGTTCAGAACTAAAGGCAAGCTGAAGGATTTGGCGGTCGTGAGCTTTTGGGTATTTTAATAATCTGTCGGTTCAGGCAGGTCAATGCTTTGAATAGCCCACAGTTAAAACGTCGCCATAGAACTTTTTTATTCTGAATACATTCAAATGTTAAAACTGAACACCAAAATGGAAACGTGTTAAAATATTCTTAATTATGCTAACTTAAGGCGGACAACCATGAACAACAGCTTTGAACTGGATTTCTTTCTACCCGTTGAGTGGAATTTACCGCTCCGTCGTGGAATGTCAGCGGGACTGTAGCCGGAGCTAAGCTGTGCACTTGGGACGCGCTCTCATGGAACTCCAGGTGGTATGTGGACTGCTCTACTGCTTCCTGCTACCAACCTTCTTGCTTGCAGGTAAGCAGTTTAATAGATACATTTTAAGTGAGTGCTGCCAAATGTTGTATTTTATATTTAATCCAATGGGTTATTGATCCACATTTGGTTGGCCTAATCCGTAAACTAGGCTACTATAGCCAGGTAGCCAAGGCCTCCATGATTCCAAAATTGAATCAACCCACAACTTGCTAGAACTTGGAGATTTCATTCTTAGCCTATACAAATGCATTTCTTCTAGTTAAAGAAGGTGAAAACGGTCCTCATTATGCTCAATTGTTTTGATGATTATGTCTGTTAAGGGCATTAAATGAATAGCCTAAAGATACGTATTTAATCAGAGCCCTGTACCTCTTTATCAATCTGATGCACAGTGATGAGGGACAACTCTTGATTCATCTGGTGTTTGAACAGCCACACCTTCAAGTCTGATGTTTTCTTGATGATTAAAGACAGTAATAAGCCAGTCTGCCAACAGCAGTATGTGTGTGTGTGTGTGTGTGTGTGTGTGTGTGTGTGTGTTTGTCATGTCTTTCATTTCCTCTCACACAAACTGCATATGGAATTGAAAGTAAATTCAAGTCATCTCAAAATTGCTCAGAAAAACAAAGTTCATCACTTTGACCATTTAGTAGTGTTTGTTGGCTAGAGAGAACACATGCCCTTTCCTGGGAAGGGGAATGGGACCCACTCAGATTTACCATGCTGAAGTGTGTTCATTTATGTCATGCTGTGAGTGTGAGGTTTCCTGTGAGACTCATAGAAGTGAAAAGAAAGGCAGCAGACAGGATGTTGGTTGGGGACTTCTGACTTCTCCTGTCACGTGGTGGTAGTGCGACTTATGGTTGGCAAGGGACTAAAACAGTTCCTTACAAGAGCATTGGCACCCTCAGCCATCACACCCGTTGTCAGCCAGATTCCCCCACTCTTGTCCTCACTGGCCTCCACCTGGTCACATTTGCCTCCCATCAACAAGCATAGTATACAGTATGCACTGGGTTGAGTCTCTGTCACTCACTACACGTGGTGTGATTTTAGATATACAGATCTGAGATGAGAGGTGGTAGTGGGGAAGGTGTGTGTGTGTGTGTGTGTGTGTGTGTGTGTGTGTGTGTGCATAGTAGAGTATCCTGTGATCCGGGTACCCATTCATTACCTTATGGTCGGTATCAACATCTGGATGACAGCATTATATGTCCAATATCATTATGCAAAAATCACTACCTGAGCACAGCAAGCAAAATGCAAACACCAACAGAGGTTTTGTGAACACATTGCCTAAGTTTGAATCAACCTGAGATCCTGACCCTAACCCCAACCAGCATTATAGTGTCCACAAGTGAAGATGTCCACATGTTGGTAGGGTGGTCTGGCAATGTGTAAATGGTTATTTGAAACATCATCACATTTTCGAACGTTTCGTTTTTATTTAATATTTTCTCCATTATTTGTGTATCTACTATGTTTTGTAGATTATTTTGATTTTGCTCTAAATACGCTAGTCAAAAACAGTAAAAGAAATAAACTGTGATGTTGTACTGGGGGTAGTTGGGCTACAGCGCTATCCACCGGGACTGAGCGCCTACGTTCGCTCAAACACACACTGGGAGCTCACTGTCTCCCAGTGCGGTCGGCCTGACGCTGGAAAAGTGTGAACATCACAGAAGGGAAATAGAAGGCCCCAGAGTACAGGGCTCGCGGCCGAGACCCCAGCTCTGCACTCACATAGCGCAGTCTTTATCCTCCGCTTGGGGGTTGCCTGGTATTTATAGAGCTGTGTCTGAGCCTGTGAGGCCTCGGCCACCCAGAAGCCAAAGGCCCACTGCCGCCTGGCCTTAGTGATTGGTAATGGTAATCATTTGAAGCCAAAGGCCCACTGCCGCCTGGCCTTAGTGAAAGCCAAAGGCCCACTGCCGCCTGGCCTTAGTGATTGGTAATGGTAATCATTTGAAGCCAAAGGCCCACTGCCGCCTGGCCTTAGTGATTGGTAATGGTAATCATTTGAAGATGTGAATTGGGGGGGGGGGGTGTATTAACCCTGGACTGGTAGTTAGGCTAGAAGTAGATTAGACTGTTTCTATTGTAATAGGTAATCATGAAAATTGACCGATTGCAAGCCCCGCCCACCGAACGCAGATGAGCTAATGGCAGTTCAGTAGCTCCGTAGTAGTTGTCGGGGGATGCCATCCATCTCTCTCCCGCTCACTTTATCATGTATGGTGTGAAATCCTGGAAGAACAAAAGGTGCTCTCCTTTTTGATTTAAGTAACCAACTTGATGGGTGGACTGTAACAGATGCATTAAAATGTAGTTGTTGATGTGTAATATGCCTGATATAGCCTACTATTTGGTGCAAGTCAGGGTTGTACCAACCTGATTACTCTTGGTCAGGTGCCAGTAATATCCTTGGCGAAGTCTGTCTTTTACGATTATCAGGAAAAAATATGTCATATCTAGCCTATGGTTCCAGTTCTAGCCCTTGGTTTTATTGCCAATGACCTGTGTCGTTTCTCTTTTTATGACACAGTACCACATTTGTCATATATAGTATAGTTGCACTGACTGCATGGTCATACAATGTGATTTCTATAAGGAAAACAGCAAATGAAATATGTGTGTGTGTTTGTGTGTCTGTCTGTGTGTGTGAGTGTGTGTGTGTGTGTGGACATAAAAGTGTGTCTGTTTGTACAATATACACACACATGTTGTACATGCATCTGTTTCCATAGAACTGATATGAAGAAAAAGAAGGAATAAAAACAGCTTTAAATAACCTCCATGAGCACACACCTTGCCAAATTTGTTGTCATGAATATAAATGTAATTTTGTCGCAGCATACCACGGTAGACGCAAAGCCTCATGAATCCTTGCCACCGCTCAAGCTAACTTGACTTGTGTGAATGCCATCTGCGAGGTGCTGATAAGCCGCGTTGCCAATGCGCTCCAGCTGTGCCGTATTTTTAAAACACCTGTATCCCCTGCTCCATCGCAGCTTACAGACACACATTAACCAGCATTATCCTGTAAACACACTTAATGCCACAGAAAGCACAGAGCACCAGGGCCTCATGCTATGACACCAAGACGGAAGGAAGAAAACTTTTTTCTATTTTACTGACTTGAGGGTGGTGTTTATTTTAGTGTAGGCCTAGCTAATATTAAACATGCATGTGTATCTCCCAAAAACCTGGGAAAGCCATGACACATTTTTGTTTTAGGGCAAAGCTGTGTTGTTTTTTTTTTTTTTATTTCCTACCATCTTGCCAAGTGATTTCTATTCTAACTTTAATTCAATCCTGTTTGCTAATAGCCATAAAAGATGAGGTTTAACTCTTAGAGGTGGACGAGTGCGCTAGAAAGCCCGGCCTACGGCTGGTGGTAGCATGTACAGATAGCAGGAGGGGGAGAGGTGGGCCGACTCCGAGGCTGGCATAGGGAGGTGCTGGGGGTGGGAAAGAGGGCCGCTAGCCCTGGCATGCCTGCCATTACCTCATGTGCGGAGTCATAAACAGCACACTTGGCGTGCATGCTAGCGCAGCCTGCTGGTGCGGACATCCCCTCACTTTAGCTAATCCCATCAGTTTTACAATCAGCCAGAGAGCTGGGGAGCACTGGAGTGGGCTGGGCCGGGAGAGAGTGGGGCCCAGATGCTCAGTGCACTCATCTTCTCCTTTCCTTTCTCTCTCACTCTCTCTCTCTCCCTGTCTCTCTCTCTTTCTCTTTCCCCTTCTGCAAGACAGGAGTTAGGAGAGACCGAAATTATAGCTGTGTCGTGTGTGCCTGTGTCTGTGTGTGTGTGTGTGCGCGCACATCTGAGTGAGTCATCATGTGCCAGTGGTCACAGGCCTGTCTGAAATATGCCCTGTCTCTGTTAATGACACACTCCTTGTGACTCTCTCTCTCTCTCTCTCTCTCTCTCTCTCTCTCTCTCCTTCTCTTCCTCTGTCTTCTCTCTTTATCTTTTTATCAGTTGTTGGCCATGTGCTAACCACGCTCAGTTGGAGGCCCAGTCTATTTACGGGACCTGCCCATCAGGATCACAGGCTGTAAATGGCCTCTCGGTGTGGCCCCTGCGATCCTAGCGGGGTCCAGCGCACTGTTTGTTTGACTATGGGCCGAGGGCAGGCAACTCCGTTACGTAGGGCCCTGTCCTATCCCGCACAGTGGAACATGGCAGCCATCTTTTTCCATCAAAACAGGATGTAGGTTGCAACGGGTGAGCACGGCAAGGCCCGATGGCTTCCCAAAAAACAATAGAAACGGTTGTGCTTTGTTTTAAAAAGTCTCCGTTTCAAACAATGGAGCTGTTTTTGTATTGCAAGGGTGGGTTATTTTATAAGTGTGCACAGCGGTGGAATTTAACCTGTTTTTCCTGACACCCAACGCCTCAGTTGTGTCAGCAGCAAACACGGAGCATTTTTCCGATGGCGCAGGACAGGACTTCCAGGCCACCTGACACGCGCACACACACACACACACACACACACACACACACACAAACACACACACACACACACAGACACACACACACACACAAACACACACACACACACACACAGACACACACACACACACACAGACACACACACACACACACACACACACACAAACACACACACACACACACACACAGACACACACACACACACACAAACACACACACACACACAGTGAAAGATGGAAATTTTCACACTCAACTGCACGTTTTTCTCACCATGCTTTAATGTTCCTGACCTAGATTTCATCATTTTGGATGTACCCTGTGGAACTATAGTAGGTAAATCCTGTCTGGTTCCACATGTCCCAAATGATTTGATTGCAGTCGGTGAGAACACGCAGATCACATCTCATGGCATATTTATCGCCAATAAGAAAACTAGAGTTGCTTTGAAGTTCGTATAGATTTCCCAGCCTGGCTTCTGTCTCTTCCCGAGGCAGCGGTGTATTGCGTCCACCGCCGGGGCTAAATGCCAGACAGGCCGGACCGGAGCCGGACGGGAGCCTGCGAGGGCCAACCGGCCTGTTGGAGCATTTCTCTCTGAGAGGCCTAATCATGGCCACGGTGATGAGTTGAGCAGATGACTCTGACTCAGCCAAGCTGGCCTTGATCGCTATCTCAGGACCAGACACAATGCAGGCTGCTGCTGCAGTCCCACTCACACACACACACACAGACACACACACACACACACACACACACACAATGTGTGTGTAGTCTGCAGCGAGAGAGATAGCTAAGGCTGAGGCCGCGCTGAGATCTGTCGTACGTTCGGCAGCCTTCTCCTCGCTCAGTGTCTGAGCTTTTAGAGTATGATTTACGGCACATGTCATCCCCTCTGGACAGTGGAGTGTTGGAATAACTGCAAGTACAAAGTGCTTAAGCTATCCTCTTAAAGATTGCTGTGGCGGTGATGATGATGAAGATGATGATGATAGTGGGGAAACTGCAGCCTTATGTCTATTTGGGTCCAAATAACACAGATGGTTTATTTGGCTGTTCAAACTGTTTAGTCCTGTCTTGTTTTAAGAGACAGAAATCCCCCAACAATAAAAGTCTCTTATACTTAGAATGTGTTACTAGACCAAATAGTATTTTTGCCATGTGTGTGTCAGTGTCAGTGTGCGTGTGCGGGTGTATTTGTGCATGTGCGTGAGTCATTATGGGTTTGTCAGGAAGCAAGAGTGCTTGTTGTTTGTCAGTGACTGGACTTATTGTGCCATACTTCTCAGCTGAGCCGCTTCCAGAACATTCTGTATTCCTGTTGTGTGTGCATCTTCTTCTTTCACTCCCCCCATTACTCATTTCCTGTTTGCTGACTCATGCTATTCTTATACATACATGGCAATTGAGCATGTTCAAGAACATTCATCCGTCAGGAGAACTCCTAGCTGGACCATGCCGAGACGGGCCAGTATAGCTTATGCTGCACTGATTTGAGATTTGCATACAGTATGTTTATGTGTAGTTTCTCATTACACTTTTTTATGTGGTGGAATCTTTCTGAGGAGATTATTGTTACATGTTAACAACAAAAAACAAGTTTTTTTTAGTCTTAAAAAGGGCATGTCATTTTTCTTTGCTGTTATTACCATTATGTCTATGGTTATTACAGCCCAAAAGAACCTATGTTATCACAGCGGGCAGTATGAATGGAGTGGAGTGGCGATAGGAACTGCCGAGTGGTATGGAATGGCTCTCGTTAACAGTTCTGATGTGCGTGTTTACTAAAGTTAGCATGTGGACTGTTCCCAGCTTGATTCTGTCCGCTGTGGTTAAATAGAAGGAATTCTGTTTGGCCCTGGTGGTTTATTGGGTGCAGGCAGGCGGGGGGGGGGGGGGTCTCATACTGCCGAGTGCTGAGAGGAGAGCGGGGGGGTGTGAGAGGAGAGTCCACCTTCATCCATCATCTCATCATAGAGGCCAACCCACACAGACGCTTGTGCTTTATGTTCTCTCGGTTGCTTTGAGTTTTTATATTTGCCATCAATCTTTTTGTTATTCACAAATGCATATGCTGTACATTCAGTCATATTCTGGCACTGTTTATTATGCATTCTACACAGCACACCTTCACAGAAAAAGTGAATATAAGATATAAGATAATGTAGTCTATATTTTAAACATGCAATATACATCAGAAATCATGACATTATGTTATATTGTACATTGTACTTTTATTCTACTCAAATCATTCATGTGCTGTGCCTAATATGCATCTACGAAAGACTGTAAGCACACTCACACATCATATGCATTGTATTTGATGCTCATCCCACTCAGGTCTGCACAGAGATCAGAGCTCATCAGCTGCTCAGAGCTAGAGCCAGGCACTTGACACGAGTCCAAGAAGAAAATCAGGCCCTGGTTTTTCATGTTGTCTGTAATTAAGGGTTGAACTGCTTGCAGTGGTATTTGTAAACCTAACGCTGACATAAAAAGTCCATTGCCAGGAAGTCACATTGGTTGGGTGTGCAGTGCTTAGTGAGAATTTAATTTTAGTCTGAACAAGGGGAGAAGGGATAAAAAAAGACCCAAAAATTCCACCTAGAGGATGTAAGAGAAAAAGTAGACATACTGCATTTAGTTTAATTACACCCTAAACAGCATCCAGGATGCGTTAAAAACAACACATTAAAATTTACAGCGGAAAAGCTTCTCCTTTCTCATTCAGCTATCTATGCAATTCTCGCTCATGTGAATTTCATTTTTCACCGTTGATCCTTTTAATACCTTAAGGCAGTTGATTCATTCAAGTTATTCTTCCTGTTCCCGCTCTGGTGAAAAAGAATGCAAACTCACGTCCAAAGTTGTTATGCCAGTAATTTCTCTCGGGGACTGAGAATGATTACTTTAAGGCACAATGGCTCTGTATCGGAAGCACATTCCTCTGGGCAATACTTTAATCACCCAGATGTGGACAGCTTAACAGAAACATCCATCACACACCCATCTGCAGATGCTTCACACATCTGAAGGAGCAGGTGATCTAAGGACCAAAATGGATCACTGCACTGATCACCGATCATTCATTTTATAAACCCTCAAAATGATGATTAACACCCTTTTGATCAGTCATGCTGATATTTGGGTGATTTGCCTGTTCACGTTTTAACCCAGAGTAAAAGAATGGTATTATTAGACCATTTTAAATGGCTCTTTGTGCTGTATGTATTCTTTTCAGAACCACTGAAAAGCCTCATAAACGCATTGCTTTGTGATCAGTTACTTCCCGGAGTGGCTTAGGCAATGTGGGGTGTTATGAAATGCTGATTCTATCAGTGGACAGCTGAGGGAGTTTACCACAGAGTGCTGACACTGTCTGTGTTGTCTTTCTCCATCACACTAAGAGGAAGGAGATGAAGATAGTGATCTCTAAGACTGCAATACTCCCTACATGACTTCCATAAAGACCAGGTTGGAGCTGCTTCACTATTGCCGGAAGCTTCAGTGCTGTACTGAGGTTCGAGGTCAGAGCAGAACACCGACTGCACACACCGCTCCACAGTCCCAGGTGTAGTGTTTCATCGCCACCCTGCCCGTCAGCTGAGGACAGGTGGTGTGGGGGATGACCTGCCCACTGCAGTGCCCATGGAGAGAGGAAACGTTATACAGATGCCATTCTCACTTTTAATAACAGGCCTCATGAGGGGGACCGTCGCCAGTGTTTAATGGAGGATAACTAGGCTCTGATTTCACTCCCAAGCACGTGCAGACACACACACACACAAAGACACATACAAAGATAGACACACACACACACAGCAAGGTGGCATTTAATGGCAGGCGGTAGGGCGGGCACCTGTTGCGGTGGCATAGGAATACTTTTAGACGTGCTGAAGCCGCCATTTCTCTGCTTGCTGTGGTCGGGGCAACCACAGCAGACAAAACACAGTGTTTCCTGTCTGCTGAACCCTACATGCTCCATTCAGTGTATCCATCCACACTGAGGACACAGTCATAGGTCACTGTGTATCTCTTCTAATCAGTCGGCAGTGAAAGTCATACTGCACAATAAGCACCACTGAAGGGTACAAGTCTGCGGTTTATGCTAGCATTGTGGCTAGCACAGCCCTATTCATTAGCATATACTGAGGTAAAAAATAGTCCGTTTGTGTTAATCCTCAATCTACTGTGAGATCTGTTTACCGTAAAACTAGTGTCAGATAAACTTAAAGAAGAATTTTGCATGTGTCAGATACCCTTTGATTTATAAATTTGCTTTACTCCAAACTGTTAAAATTCACATTCAAATGTGTAACCATTTTGTTTACTTTAATCTATTTTGTTTACTTTAATCATAAACCTCCTTGATTCCATGGGGAAAGACTTGTGACAGACTGCTGTTGTTAAGCTTTATTACACGGCTCTTCATAATGCTGAAGAATGCTCCATTCACTTTAATGGGCCTTCCCAACTTTCGGTGGTCTGCTAATTCTCAATAACAGACCGTTGCTAAGTATAACAGACCGCTGTCAAGGAAAATGGGTTTTGTGCTTCTATTTCACGTCTTTCATATCACTACGCAATAGTGTTGTCACGATACCAAAATTATGACTTCGATACGATACCTGCCATAAATATCACGATGCTCGATACTGAAACGATACTACGGCTAAATCCTAAGATATCTGGAAAAGAAAGGACTCATACCTCCTCCAAGTGTATTGAGTCATTTGTGTTGTATTCGGTGCACTTTTGTAGTGTGCAGGTCAATTCTGGGTTCTAAACTGAAATATCTGAACTGAAACTATCTGAAATAGTTGCAGATTTCACTTCACCTTTTGTTTTATCCACAAGGCCGAGGACGGTCGGCAAAGAACTACTGTATGTTGACGTTGGCGGCGCACTCACTCACTCAGAGCTGCCTGCTTGACACGCCCACTTGCCTAGATGCGTGCAAGGAGCAGTGAGAGCAGCAGTTCACGGAAATCGTATCGTTTTTTGCGTGAAGGCATCGTGATACCTTTTTAGGATCGATACACCGTGCAACACTACTACGCAAGGACTGGAACTTCATTCAAAAGTGAAAGCGGACGGTTGATCAGCTGTGTTCTAAAGAATGTTTGATTCAAGTTCAGCGTGTGCTGTTGCGAACTATTTGTTTCTCAGCAAAAGCCACAATGAAACGGTAATAAATAGGCTATAGCCTAGGCTATGTAGGCTAAAGAGTCATATCGTGGGGAGTTTATTGTTTCGGTTTGGCAAGTAGCCGTGTAATAAGTGGGATAATGTATAGAACGCCGGTCATTATTGGGAAAATAAGTCCCTTCAGGGCGGAACAAGACCCGGTTCGCCGTCGGGACTTATTTTCCCAATAATGACCGGCGTTCTATACATTATCCCTTACGTATACACTTTAGTTAACCTGAAGCTAAAGGCTAAAGACACTAGACTTCTCTCTAGTGTTGTTGTCTGTGAGGTGATGCAGAGGGACATGTGGCCTGTGGTTCATCCTCAACCAGCTTTTCCAGTTTTACCACCCCCCCCCACCCCATCTCACTTTTGAGCTACAGAAAGGGCTTCTGGTCTTAAAGGGACACCAGGCAAGCCTGATGCTTTTTCTCTACGAAACTCCCCCTCGCTCGGTCTGAAGCTCTTTTCCTTTTCTTTGCGTCTTCCGTCAAGGGTTTTCGCTGCTTCTTCGCCGGCTCTGCCATTATACACATGTTTGCAACAATCTCTAGCGTTTCGTTAGCCTGCCTCTGTGCTGTAAACTGATCCTGCTTCGGTCGGTGGGTAGGATACACCGAACTTGCAAGTGGGATTCTTCCTACAGGCAGTAGGGGCGGGCGAGAGAGCCTTCATTCGCCCATGAGTCATTTAACCATATACCGACTTACGAAGTTGATTAATTAACACGAAAACGTTGCCTGGTGTCCCTTTAACTTAGTTTAGTCTCCTCAATGTACTATGTTGTGATAAGACCTTAGCAGTTAAAGGGACACCAGGCAAGCCTGATGTTTTTTCTCTACGAAACTCCCCCTCACTCAGTCTGAAGCTCTTTTCCTTTTCTTTGCATCTTCCGTCAAGGGTTTTCGCTGCTTCTTCGCCGGCTCTACCATTATACACACGTTTGCAACAATCGCTAGCGTTTCGTTAGCCTGCCTCTGTGCTGTTGATGCAGCATGTAAACTGATCCTGCTTCGGTCGGCGGGTACGATACACTGAACTTGCAAGCGGGATATTCTTCCTACAGGCAGTAGGGGCGGGCGAGAGAGTCTTCATTCGCCCTGTAATGAGTCATTTAACCATATACCAACTTACGAAGATGAGTAATTAACACGAAAACGTTGCCTGGTGTCCCTTTAAAACTTAAAGGGCAAGACTGCTATGTAGGTCATTCAGCACTTCCTCACATGTAAATGCTGTAACTGTTATGTTGTTGAAAGGAATGCCATAAGTATAGGAAATAGAAACTAGCCTTGTCCGCACTGGGTATATGTGTGTATGACCTGATGATACCAGGAGTCTATTAAACTTAGTAAGCACAACAACAAAGGTAGCGTACTGTTTTGTTCAGACAGGAGATTGTCACGCTGAAAGCAATAGAATTCCAAACTTATCTCTCTGTCAAGTGTTTTATCATTCTTGTCAGTAAAGTAATCTGAGTGGCTCTGTCCTCCCGGTGAAAGCAATTGGTAGAAAGCAGAAGCAGGCCTCTCTGTCTGCGCCATCAGTTTCTCTTCAAAGGAGCTCTGTGTCAGTGAAGTCGAGTCCAGTCAGTGGATTGCCATCTGAAGGCCACTGCGGATGACAGCACAGTGCGAGATAGCATAGTTGGCATGCACATTACAAAACATGTCGGATTCTGCCAGCATTCCTCAGTCCCGTGTCCCGACAAGCCCGAGGGAGATTTATTTTCCTCACTTTCGATTTCCACAGCAACCGGTGGTGAAACACACGACACGAGCATTTTGTGGTAAATGGTGTGACCTTGATATTTTTTGATGATTGAAACAGAAACGAAGAAAAAGAAGAAAAGAAAAAACCGTTGAGATGTTGAGAGGGCAAAGGAGACGAGGAAGAGGAGGAGGAGGAGGAGGAGGGGATGAAGGAGTGAAGAAGAGGAGGAGAAGGAGGGGATGAAGGAGTGAAGAAGAGGAGGAGGAGGAGGAGGAGGAGGAGGGGATGAAGGAGACGAGGAAGAGGAGGAGGAGGAGGAGGAGGAGGGGATGAAGGAGTGAAGAAGAGGAGGAGGAGGAGGGGATGAAGGAGTGAAGAAGAGGAGGAGGAGGAGGGGATGAAGGAGTGAAGAGGAGGAGGAGGAGGAGGGGATGAAGGAGTGAAGAAGAGGAGGAGAAGGAGGGGATGAAGGAGTGAAGAAGAGGAGGAGAAGGAGGGGATGAAGGAGTGAAGAAGAGGAGGAGGAGGAGGGGATGAAGGAGTGAAGAGGAGGAGGAGGAGGAGGGGATGAAGGAGTGAAGAAGAGGAGGAGAAGGAGGGGATGAAGGAGTGAAGAAGAGGAGGAGAAGGAGGGGATGAAGGAGTGAAGAAGAGGAGGAGAAGGAGGGGATGAAGGAGTGAAGAAGAGGAGGAGAAGGAGGGGATGAAGGAGTGAAGAAGAGGAGGAGAAGGAGGGGATGAAGGAGTGAAGCCTGCCTGCTGTCTCAGAGCAGAGATATCAAACAGCTGACTTTTACAGCAGCAGCCTCATTCTGCCTCTCATGCTGAATGCTACATTTCTTATGGGGCGTTTTATGGAAAATTGCTTCACAGCGCTGTCAGCCTGCGAGAGAGAGAGAGAGAGAGAGAGAGAGAGAGGCAAAGATAGAGAGAGAGAGACAGAGAGAGAGAGAAAGAGAGAAAGGGAGAGAGAGAGCGACAGAAAGAGTAGTGTTTGTCAAAGTAGAGAGAAAGTTTGTGTGTGAGACCTGCAGAAAAACAGGGAACAAGAGAGGCCATCCACACACACACACACATACACACACATGCAAGCCACGCACACACACACACACCACATCGGAGGCGGTTATCTTTGCCAGCCACATGGAGAACGCCTTTGGCCTGGGATGTCACGTGAGTTGTTCACGCTCGCAGGTTGCCTTAGAGAGAATGGAGAATGGGGAGCTTTCATATGAGCATATCTGAGCATATATGAGCACATATAGCATAAAATATTTGATGATAACTTACAACTATATCATTTCGAGACAGACTTATCTCGAATCTCTTTGAGACACATTATGTTATCTATGAATGAATATCAAGATAGTGCAAGACTCTGAAATTGCAACTGTCAGTGGCAAAACACTGTGTTGCAGTAGACAACCACTCTATGTTGAGTAACTTGGAGCTTGACTGATGTGCCTTGTAATCTGTCCCTAGTGATGCAGACAGGGTTCCCATGCAGTAGCTTGTACTGTGACATTGCCACTGCCAAAAAAAGGCCTAAAGGGCCGAGATGAGAGAATCGTGTTAAAGGAAAAAGTAAACATCTTCAAATATGTCTGCTCACCCGTTCCTGAAACATACCCCCAGAGAACCCTTGGTGCGTCCATCCCACATGCCTTCACACGCCCACAGATATGCCAGAGAGAGTGCTGACGGGTGTGTTTTCTGCGGAAGAGCGGGAGAAAGGAGAAGGTGACGCTCCTCCTCATGCTCTTCCCATTCGGACTCTCCCCTCTCTCCTCCCGCTTTGTTTGCCTTGGCGTGCCTCTACTGAAGGGCTGTCAGTGTGTGTGTGTGTGTGTGTGTGTGTGTGTGAGAGGGATGGGAAATGAAAAGGATTGTGTGATTCCTCGAGAACACATGCATCAAGCGGTAGCCTGAAGTTTTTAAGCAAAATTGAAGATAAATGAAAAACAAACGGAGTTGTAAATGCAGACAAAATGCCTTTGATTAAATATGAACGTGTATTTAGAACAGAAATGTACACTCTTAAAACAATGTGTCCAGATGGGGACAACAAGTTTGTGTTGTTTCCTTTTTTTATTTGTTACACAGTATGTGTTGAAAACAACACAACTTGCCTTGTTTTTTAGCACATCTGTGTCCAGATAGGCACAACACATTAATTTTAAGAGTGCATAGTCAAAATGTCTTAAAGCAAATGTGAATGTACATTTAGAATACATGCCTGTAAGGAAATATAAAATAGAGTGAATGTAGATGCAGGTTTGGAGAGTTGCAGGGGGGAGTAGAGCATGCAAAAGCCCATGCGGTCGGTATTGGAAAAGGCCTTTTGGCTTAGATGGGCTGTGATTGAGTAGGGTTTGAAGTGGACAGGACTAGAGTAGTAGTATTGAGTAGGGTTTGAAGTGGACAGGACTAGAGTAGTAGTATTGAGTAGGGTTTGAAGTGGACAGGACTAGAGTAGTAGTATTGAGTAGGGTTTGAAGTGGACAGGACTAGAGTAGTAGTATTGAGTAGGGTTTGAAGTGGACAGGACTAGAGTAGTAGTATTGAGTAGGGTTTGAAGTGGACAGGACTAGAGTAGTAGTATTGAGTAGGGTTTGAAGTGGACAGGACTAGAGTAGTAGTATTGAGTAGGGTTTGAAGTGGACAGGACTAGAGTAGTAGTATTGAGTAGGGTTTGAAGTGGACAGGACTAGAGTAGTAGTATTGAGTAGGGTTTGAAGTGGACTAGTAGTATTGAGTAGGGTTTGAAGTGGACAGGACTACAGTAGTAGTATTGAGTAGGGTTTGAAGTGGACAGGACTAGAGTAGTAGTATTGAGTAGGGTTTGAAGTGGACAGGACTAGAGTAGTAGTATTGAGTAGGGTTTGAAGTGGACAGGACTAGAGAAGAGTTTTCCGCTGCAGACTCTCTAAACCCCTCTTCTCTTCTTTTCTCTTTTCTTCTCTTTCTTTCTTTCTTTCCACCTCTCGACTGGCCAACTGGGTTAGAGGAAACCTTCCACCCACTCTCTTACTCCCTTTTAATCTTTTTCACAAATGTGAGATTCTGGGAGACAGTCTTGGGGACTGAGGGGGAGAGAGAGAGAGAGAGAGAGAGAGAGAGAGAGAGAGAGAGAGAGAGAGAGAGACTGCCAAACAATCCACAGGGTTTTTATTCTGGAAGAACTGGAAACTTTGTCACAGTGGCATGATGTACATGCCTGGCCGTATAAGTATATGCGCAGACACATACATACACAATCACACATACATACACACACACATACACACACACACATGCTCAAGCATGCATGTTATGAGGGGAAAGGGTGTGTTCCCCTTAGCACACTTTACCCTCTCTCCCCATAAAAGAAAACCTTCTGGAGATTTTCAAACGTGAACTGGGAGGAAAATATGCTTGAAGGAAATCTGTGCATCCCCCAAGACTGCTGCTGCCGCTATGATCATGAAGCTCTCATCTGGCTTGTATACACTGATCACTCCAGTGTCCACTCACACATGTAAAGTTCCCTTTTATCACTTCTGTCAAAACACACAGATTTAATCTTGTAATTGGCAGCAGCAGTCTGCGTTTGACGTTGATGGATGATGTCATGGAACACGTCTGCCAGGCTTCACACACTCAAGGCTCTCGCCTCCATCTTGGGCTGTCTCAGACTTCTGTGGATGGAAGAAGATTTATTGCACATGATCACACATGATGTTGTTCTTTTCTCTTCTGTGCGTCCTCCTTGCCCTCTCCAGTGATTGTGGCTAAGAATGTGAAATCGGAGCCGTGGGTCGGGTCAATAGCGCAGTAGGGCCGGGGCCCGCCGCTGCAGTGAAGGAGTTGTGGTCGGGCTGAGTTTCTCTGTCCAGCACATCCCGGGTGGAGTGGAGCCATACGATCGTAATGAGAACACAAGAGCCACATGCTGCAGAGTGGAGACGGCCGAGTTTGGGGAGCTGGGGCAGTTTGGGGCAGGGAGGGGAGGGTGGAGGGAGGGTGGGGGGGTGCTGGAGAGGGGGAGCCAGAGTGACTCATTCCTGCCAAAGACTAGAGCCAGAAGTATTGAGTGATTCACATGTCTGTTACATGCACACACACACACACACACACACACACACACACACGCACACGCTCACTCACTCTCACACACACACTCTCTCTCTCTCTCACACACACACACTCACAACTGAAATCATCCTGCCAGACGATTGTAGATATATGGTCCATATGTATGGGTATCTGGTTTGGGGTAATGATAGGGAAGCTATTTCCGATTAGCCTGAGATAATTAGGCATGGCCTGACTGGAAGGAGGCAGAGTAAATTGGTTGTGTATGATAATAATCTCGTTTACACCCCTCATTACACCCCTCTCTACAAGATGCTCTTGCACATCTCCCTTTTGTACACACAGACAGACAGATACACACACACACACACACACACACACACATCAACAATTGCATATACACAAACACAGGCACATCAACAGTCATGCCTCAGTGATTAGGGAGAGCCATTGAGAGTATCAAATGGAAAATGACTCATTAATTGGTGATTATTCCACCACATAAGAATTTGACACTTCAAATGTATCAAAACAGTAATAATGAATGAGTGCCTCATTCTGATATCTTTCCGTGGGCCATCCACTCTCTGCACC
>NW_027468630.1:4160712-4185712 GCF_046254945.1 Alosa pseudoharengus | reverse complement strand
AAAGCAAAGAGATGAGGCAAAGGTTTCTTTGTTGTTTTCAATTCCTCACCCACCTCAACAATGTTCAGTAGTTACCAAGGGTGGGGTGCAATGAATCTTATAATCCGAGAGACAAGGAGAGAAACGGCCCTCAAGCAAATCATTTCAAAGACATACTGTCAGCACTCCTAAAGCCTCCTATTGCTACTGGCCTCTGGCTTCCTGTCAGTCACCAGGTGAGATGAGGGTCGGGCAGAGGCAGCGCCCAGACCTCTGTGTGGAGGGCAGAAAACAAACAGCATGTTTCCTTTTCCCCAGCAACCCTCCTATTGTTATGAACTCCAGTGCCGGTGGAGTCAGACTGAGTGCAGGAGAAAGGAGAGAGGAGGTGGAGAGGAGGAGGTGGAGAGGAGAGGAGGAGGTGGAGGGGGTGGAGGAGCACAGAGGAGGTGGAGAGGAGAGGAGGAGGTGGAGGGGAGAGGAGGAGGAGGTGGAGAGGAGGAGGTGGAGGGGAGGAGGTGGAGGGGGTGGAGGAGCACAGAGGAGGTGGAGAGGAGAGGAGGAGGAGGAGAGGAGGAGGTGGAGGGGGTGGAGGAGCACAGAGGAGGTGGAGAGGAGAGGAGGAGGTGGAGGGGAGAGGAGGAGGAGGAGGTGGAGAGGAGGAGGTGGAGGGGAGAGGAGGAGGTGGAGAGGAGGAGGAGGAGGTGGAGAGGAGGTGGAGGGGGTGCTGGCGTGCTGCACTCCCTCTGGAGGAGCACAGAGCCCCGTATGGTGTCCCTGAGTCCCCGTCAAGGACCAGCTGTGTTGTGTAACTTCACAAGGACCAGCTGTGTTGTGTAACTTCACAAGGACCAGCTGTGTTGTGTAACTTCACACTAGTAGATGCATCGCCGCTGTGGACCAGCTGTGTTGTGTAACTTCACAAGGACCAGCTGTGTTGTGTAACTTCACAAGGACCAGCTGTGTTGTGTAACTTCACACTAGTAGATGCATCGCCGCTGTGGACCAGCTGTGTTGTGTAACTTCACAAGGACCAGCTGTGTTGTGTAACTTCACAAGGACCAGCTGTGTTGTGTAACTTCACACTAGTAGATGCATCGCCGCTGTGGACCAGCTGTGTTGTGTAACTTCACAAGGACCAGCTGTGTTGTGTAACTTCACAAGGACCAGCTGTGTTGTGTAACTTCACACTAGTAGATGCATCGCCGCTGTGGACCAGCTGTGTTGTGTAACTTCACAAGGACCAGCTGTGTTGTGTAACTTCACAAGGACCAGCTGTGTTGTGTAACTTCACACTAGTAGATGCATCGCCGCTGTGGACCAGCTGTGTTGTGTAACTTCACAAGGACCAGCTGTGTTGTGTAACTTCACAAGGACCAGCTGTGTTGTGTAACTTCACAAGGACCAGCTGTGTTGTGTAACTTCACACTAGTAGATGCATCGCCGCTGTGGACCAGCTGTGTTGTGTAACTTCACAAGGACCAGCTGTGTTGTGTAACTTCACACTAGTAGATGCATCGCCGCTGGCCTCAGTGGACGACCAAATCCCTCGCTGACGCTGACGCTGGCTGATGGCTGATGGCTGATGGCTGATGCTGGCTGATGGCTGATGGCTGATGGCTGACGCTGGCTGATAGCTGATGGCTGATGGCTGATGGCTGATGGCTGACGCTGGCTGATGGCTGATGGCTGATGGCTGATGGCTGACGCTGGCTGATGGCTGATGGCTGACGCTGGCTGATGGCTGACGCTGGCTGATGGCTGATGGCTGACTGATGGCTGATGGCTGATGGCTGGCCAGCTGGAGTCGGGGGTTCCTGTTTATGGGGCACATTCAGCGTTCAGGATGGGAGTCTTTGAGTGTCATGAAAAGCGCTATATAAATGATTATTATTCATTTGAGGAGAGGTGGTTTGCCTCGCACAGCAGATTCAGCTCTGTCACTGCTCCACTGATAGCATGTGAGTGGTAGACATGCCTGGCTGTGTGGTCAGGGGCTGTACACCTTCAAAGTGGCAGAGCTGCCTGTCACCGAATGTCCCTCATTAAACTCTACTGATACCATTAAACCTTTTGAATCTGATGCTTCGTGTTCTCAGGCCAACTGTCTATGGGGTTAATTCTGTACCGTGCTGCCTGTTTTATTTGGGGTTAATTCTGTACCGTGCTGTCTGTTTTATTTGGGGTTAATTCTGTACCGTGCTGCCTGTTTTATTTGGGGTTAATTCTGTACCGTGCTGCCTGTTTTATTTGGGGTTGGTTTAGGTGCTTCCACCGGCAGTGCTCTGGGATCCAGCGCTCAGCGCAGACAACAGGATTAGATGGAGCTCTCTGAGGTGGGATTATGTTAGCGGTAGCGCCCAGCTGACATGTGCTGACATGTCCCAGCCCTGCAGGGGGTCCAGGGGGTGACGGAGGGTCTGAGGCTCCCCAGGGAGGGGTGGAGTGTCTGGAGGTCCTGTAGAGGCCCCCTGCCAGAGGCTGAAACACCCTGGACACCACTTGCCCAAATCCCTTTGCACACACACACACACACACAGGGGCAGGGCCTGTCCACTGCAGATGTTCCCACTCCACCAATCAAAACACAGCCCAGCAGATCCATCCTCCTCTTCCTCTTGTGTCCTCTTCCTCCTCCTCCTCCTCCTCCCCTTCCCCATGTTGTGTTTGCCGTCCTCATCAAAGGCACGCATGTGTTGCGGGTGGCACGCTCGACTTGCCATCCAGCTGCGCTCGAACAAAGATCTGGGGCTTGCTGGCTTTGTTTTCCGCGCGGCGTAGGGCTTTGATGAGGGCTGTGCCCGCGGGTGCCACGCGGGTGGCAGCAGGGTAATTACGTTTTTTTTTTTTTCACGGCCTCCCACCGTGGAGCAGGAGTCAGAGACACACAACACTGTGAGCAGGAGTCAGAGACACACAACACTGTGAGCAGGAGTCAGAGACACACAACGCTGTGAGCAGGAGTCAGAGACACACAATGCTGTGAGCAGGAGTCAGAGACACACAACGCTGTGAGCAGGAGTCAGAGACACACAACACTGTGAGCAGGAGTCAGAGACACACAACGCTGTGAGCAGGAGTCAGAGACACACAATGCTGTGAGCAGGAGTCAGAGACACACAACGCTGTGAGCAGGAGTCAGAGACACACAACACTGTGAGCAGGAGTCAGAGACACACAACGCTGTGAGCCGCTGGGCAGACAGCACAGAGACACTCAGCCATGCATAGCAGAGCTTCCTGAGTCCACCGACAGAGATGAAGAGGAAGGGGATGGAGGTGGAGGTGGAGGGAGGAGGAGGTGGTGGAGGTGGAGGGAGGAGGTGGAGGGAGGACGAGGTGGAGGTGGAGGGAGGAGATGGAGGAGGAGGTGGAGGGAGGAGATGGAGGAGGAGGGAGAAGGTGGAGGGAGGAGGTGGAGATGGAGGTGTTCAAGTTGAAATGGTGTGCCCTTCTTTCATTCCAATCAGTAGCACAGCAGGCCCTCCACTTTTACTGTGCCATTGGTTTGGCTGTTTTATCTGTCTCTGTCCACCCATCTACCGCTGTGCATCTGTGTGCGAGTTCATCTGCATTCAGACGCCCCTGAATAAAAGGCCTACCCCTCATTAAATAAACATGAGCTCTGCACAGGTGTGTGGTTCTTCCAGATGTGTAGCCTGACATTTATGCATTTCATAATGAAATATTTATCCTGTGTATTCTCTGTGGAAACACTATGGGGATGCAACCTCAAGGATTTCAGAACCGTGAGTGTGTGTGTGTGTGGATGTGATGCCGTGCAGTGCTGTCAGGGGTGGTTCTGGTGACTAATGATGTTCCTCCTGTGTGTTTGTCCACAGCCTGCCTGTTTCGCTACAATGTCCTCTCCTTAGTCTACCTTCTCTACCTGCTGCTGTTGCCGTGGTTCCTGTGGCCCAACAAACACACGTTACGAGGTAAGACACTGGATCCTCCAGTACATCTGCATCAGTTTCAAAGCAAACCCCCCACCCCCACCACCACCCCACTAAAAGCATCGGAACAGAGACATTTTGCCACTAAAATAAGTAGGCCGTTTGTTCTGGTTATTATTGTTCTATTCAGTTTTTAATGATCTGCAAAGAATGAAAGCGTTCAATGTTTCATAATCTATGAAGCTGTATAATAGACCGTTAGCTCTCGCAGTTGCAAAGAAGCTAACCACAGTTATTTTTCCAACGCATGTTGAACAGAACACTTAAGACAAGCGATCAGACGTGCTCCTGCCAAAGAGAACATCCCAGTCCCTCTCTCTTTCTGTCTCTCTCTCTCTCCGTCTCTCTCTCTCTCTCTGTCTCTCTCTCCTCCCTCTGCGCCACTCTTGTTAAACGCTACAGCCCATGAAGGCTGTCATGCCGCTGCCAGAGTGATAAAGTAAACAGAGGAGGCTTAGGGGGTTCTAAGCGGCGGTTTCAGCTTGACATCCTCTCTCATTAGAGCACCTGGCCGGGCTGGTGTGCCTGAAGGAAAAATAATATTTAGTTAAGGATTAGGTTCAGCTCTGTGGCCTCACCGGGCCCTAGCTGACGGCCTGCTCACACCCTGGGTCTCACCCTCACCCTCACCCTCACACACATCCTCTCACCGATCCTCCCCTTGGCTATGCCAGCTGAATCAGACGGCCAGTGCCAGGGGTTGGTAGGTGGGTACCGTAGCGAGCGGCGCATCGATGACAGGGACACTAAGCTCGGACTTTGTTGCAGTTCAGGGGACTGACCCAGAGCGTGGCAGTCGGGTCTGCGGGGGCCGAGGGGGGAACGTTTACGCCACACATGAGTGACGGCGTTGGCAAGCGCTAGCCTGAGCCATCAGTGGAAGATAGAGTTCATGGAGACAGGCGTCTGGCACCTCTGCTGGTTGTGGGTTGCCTGGTTATTGTCATGAGGTGGTGGAGTAAAAAGGGATTTTCAAGGTATTTTGATTTTCCTCTCGGCCACTCCAGCCAAGTTCAGATGGTTTGATGAGATTGCATCTGGATTAGTCAGGTCCACCTACGCTGAATGTTTTTGCACTGAGTGCACTGTGGCTTTGGGTCCTGTGACATCCCTGCTCTGGAAGTGCCGTCCATTGTGTCCGAAATTCCTGGCCCGACTCAGTCGTGCCAGGATATTCCCTCTCCAGAGTTGCACTGGGCTGTCGAGTAACTTGCAGTAATCTCTTCCAGACACGTTTGTCTCATTTGTTGTGGACACACAGCAGATGTTGTTTTCCAGAACTGTGTTATGTCAGCCCCGCAAAAAGAAAGACAGCGTTCTTTCAATTCAACCGTAGCTTTAACAAATCGGCCGCCTCATTTTCCCATCGCGTGTCATGTGTGCAAGTTTTCAGAAACCCACTGCGTGTGGGTTTGGAATATCAGCCGCAGCTAAATCCCCCCCCCCCCCGCCCCCAAGGTAAGCCCCCGCTACCCCCGACCTCCTGCCCTACTGCTGTGACAACTGTATTCCGTGCTTTGTGCTAGGCTGAGGTGTGCAGCAGAGATACCACTGTTCGGTGCTAACACAAATATTGCCTTAATTTAGAAAGACAAATCTCCCGATGTGCCCTTAATCATGTATCAACAAACAGTGGGTCAGGCCTGGAAGCGAGCGATTTTCCACATTCTGGCCCACTGCTCTGCCTGTGGCTAGAGTTAAAAGCAGCTGTCTGCGGTGGCAGGAACAATGAAGATCTGAGATCACTCTCTCTCACTTTTCCTCTCATTCTCTCACACTCTCCCTTCTCTCTCTCTCTCTCTCACTGTTATTTTTCCCTCTTTCTCTCTATCTTTTTCCTTCCCCCTCTCTCTCACGTAGTCACATAGAAAGGAACAGAATTGAAAAGAGATGGATGAATAGAAAAGAGATAGAAAGAGAGAGATAGTCCTCTGCGGGCCTGTTTGTGTAGCATGTCCAGTCTTCCCTCACTCCTGCGGAGCGACGGAGCCTATCAGTTCCTGATTCCGAGGGAGGGATATGGCAGCTGAGACACTGGGCCTCACTTCTCACCCGTCTTCCTGCCTCTCCAGCGAAAGAAACTTCTACACGGATGTGGTACAATTATAGAAACCTCTTCACCAGGGTTTCCTTATTATTCTTTCAGTTGCCACAACGAGAGGATGTGATTCTTGAAACTGCTGCAAACCAAATGATTCCAAATGATTTCTTGCCTTGGTCAGCTTCTTCTCACTCTCACTCTCTCTTCTTACTCCCGTGCCTTCCTCTTTTTTTGGAGGGAACTAATCTGTGCCCCGTAATAAGCAAATGATGTGATCATGTGACTGTGTGGGCTGGGGTGAGGAGAGTGCTCTATTTCAGGAGGAGTCGTTTTGGCGCGCAGAGAGAGAGAGAGACTCCCCTTTTGGAAAATCTGTGGGGCTGCCAGGCACCATTAAACGAAACCTGACAAAAAAACAATATTAACGGCCCTAATGAAAACCAGCTTGTTTGTTCCCTGTGATGGATTAACTGCGCTCTGGCCAGGCCAGGCCAGCCACGCAGAGCCAGATGCCTGCAATCAGGGGTTCAGCCGTAGGATGAGAGCAAAGGGGAGAGGGAGAGAGAGATAGAAAGAGAGGGAGAGAGAGATAGAAAGAGAGGGAGAGAGAAATAGAAAGAGAGGGAGAGAGAGATAGAAAGAGGATTTAGAGCCTGTGCAGTCATCCCAGCTCCTGCTCATAGCTACCTCAGCTTACCCCCCCCCACCCCATCCCACCCCACCTCCATTCACTTGAGTAGTCCACATATCTGCAGGGGAAAGTTTTGATCACCTACTGAATCCCCTGACCCAACCTTTGAGGTGCCGGCCATGCGGCGTATTCAGGTCAAGTTGAGTCACAGTTTCCTGCCCCCCCCTTCCCCCCGAAAGAAAACAGCTTAGACCTCTGTCATGTAGGTGACCTGGTTACCTCTTGCTTTGGTTGTAGACACAGGGAAAAAACGATGAGAGTTTCCTGGCGGATGACTAACTCTAGGGCCATGCATAAGACAGGATCTGGTGCCGCCAAGGAGACTAACTCTAGGGCCATGCATAAGACAGGATCTGGTGCCGCCAAAGATTGACGACCAGGAGCCTCGGTCACCTCTGCTGAGGTCAAGTAGGGGACGCAATTATACTACTTTGTACTCCCACTGAGGAGAGATCCTCTCTCCAGCCCTGACGGCCAACACGGTAATCTCTGATAAGCCCATCAGAAAATAATGAGCACACGTTTAACTCAACACACTCTGTTTGTCATTCCCTTTTCATCAGGCAGTGTTTTGATGTTGAGTGATCCGAGCGATGTTATCTAGCTTTGCCCCGCTAACTGAGTGCGTTGTCAACTGCTGCCGCCGATAAAGAGAAGGCCAAATATTGTGCCGTCGCCCGACTGCCGCTTCCGTGGATTGGTTATTTGTAGACGGCTCTGTTCACGCACACTACAGGTGGGGTTATCCGGCGTCACAGCCAGGGATGTTGTGGCAAATCCCTCCCTTGTTATGTTCACAGCTGGTGCGCCCGTTCAAAATGCGATCAGTCATTTCTGGGCGCCAATGTTCAGATTGGCCTGTCAGAACCATTTCCTGTTGCAGAGGGGAATTCAGGAAGAGCTTGTGCAGCATGCCAAATTAAATGCCTTTGCAATTTCTTTTTTTTTTCCAGCTGACAGGCCTGACGTCAAACACAACCTCATAGCAACCACAGGAAACATTGTCCGAGAAAAAGTAAAAAATAATAGTCACAACTGAAATAAGGTGTAAAAAGTATTTGAGATTTTTATGCTTTTTGTTGTTTAACTTGGTTGTACTTCATTACATACCTTTTGGAGTATGTTTTCAGGGTAGAATTAAAAACTTGTTTGTTTTTTTTGTTATTTGTTGTTTATCTATTTATATTGGACTGAGATATTATGATATAGTAAATAGTTAGGTTAAATAATTTCATTGAGTTGGACATGCAAGAAAAGGGGGTTGGAGTCTTTCTGACAGAGATGTGTAACCATTAATTTCCACTAAATCCTTCCTATGTCTCACTCTCTCTCAGTGTTTATTTTTGAAGGTATTTTAATCACACTTATTTGTGTTCAGGCACATATCCTTACTTTTAATGTTACGCTGTGTTAAATTGTACATAATTCCCCTCAAGAAACATATTTCACTGGCAGACGTGTTGTCTGACTTTTAGCCAGAAGTTATAATTCCATCAGATCAGATCTCAAATCCCCATAACCCCCCACAATCCCCACCATCCCCAGCAATCCCATCCTCACGGCTCTCCTAAGTGCCATGCCTGCCTTACTGCCGCCTCTGGGCAGTTTGCTTTAGGCGTTGAGTTGTTGGAGAGGTAGAAAGTTCTAGAAGGGGGATGCTCGGCCTCTAGGGTACGCCTGCGGCGTGCCCTCAGCCCTCGGGTTGGGACTCAGACCTCCGCGCTGCAGTGTTGATTCAGCACAGCCCTGTGCTCTCCCACACCTACGCTGTGCTGCCTGCCTTCCACAACAACAGGATGTGACTTGGATCAATCCCTGAGAAAGTTACTCCATGTTCTGTTTTTTTTATTTTATTTTATTTTCCTGTGTTGCATAAGGGCATCTGTCACAGTCCATCTTCCTCCATTCAATCCAGTGTGATGAATAAGTGCAAAATGGAATTCGTTTGGGAGGAGGGGTACTGGACTGTAGGATTTTGCTACTACACACAGTATATGTACCATAAATAACTTTCCGATATTAGAAACAGGTGCTCACTCATTTACCACAAACATTTATATATCATTACATAAATTTGGATATAATTCTCCTTGTATAATTAAATTAATTAAGGACCTAATTTCTGCATGCAAACACATACAAATGTGCTCACCCCGCTCATATGGAGAGTGAGAAATGTGGGTCTCTAATTTGTATGCAGCGCACAATGCGATTTTATGCAATAATTTAATGAACTGTGCTAAATATTCTGCTAATAATTTGCTAATTGTGTCAAATGATACGATAAAACTTTCAAAAACCAACTCTTTAAAGTCAATGTTTCTCTAGATGTTAAATAGAATGACACAAATTACTCAATGGATTTCTGCCACATTGCACCCGTGTAATGTGTCAACAAATTTGCAAATAGTGGTATCACTGCCTGCGGCAGCATAGTTGTCGTGTCTTCAAATCCCATGAAACCAGGAGGTTTAAGGAGGAGATAAGGGCGCATCAACAGGCGTAAGGAGGACAAGTCTCAGCAGGGGCTAATGGGTCCGAGGTTGGCTGTTTTTCTCTTGGTGGTGTTGGGTTGGGAAGCCCTGCCCAAATCTGCTGCCCACATCGCTCCCTCAGCCATTCCATACCTGCTGCGCCCAGTGCCAGGGGCACCTTCGCCAACCAGCCACTTGTTTACTCGCTGCGCCCAAACCAGCAGGCATTAACAAGCTGCCGGAAAAACAAACAGGTCGCAACGCTTCGGGCCTCCATCTTTCGCAACAGATTCTCCTTAATGAACGAGCTCGAAATCCAGCACTCTAAATGGAATCCAGCACTGCAAAGACGCGAGTCGTGTTGACTTTTCCCCTCCGCCGGCCAACACTCAAACAGCCCCAGGGCGTTCTCAGGCTAGGAAGTTTTCATTTTGTCACCTCTTGTGTGAAAAGTCATCCTGAAACTTGAGGACACGGTCCTTTGTCATGCTGTCCGTAGGCTCGCTCTCTCACGGGTCACGGCATTGGAATCCCTTCAGTAAGATAGCCTTCCAAACTAGCTGTGTAAATTTGAGAGCTATCGCACATCTCGTTGGCAGGGCGTGAAACAGAACACTTCCCGGTCCATCGCAAAAGGCTGTGTTTCTTTCCACAGAGTCCAGGGGCAGTTCCCAGTAACCCAGCACCCCTTGAGGGGCTTTTCGAGGGTCTGCCACGTCAGGTGCACGAGAGACCCAAGTCTTGTTAAAACAATGTTCATAGCCACGCTTGTTAAAAGAAAATAGGCAAAGCAGTCTTACAGAGCTCTCCCATTTCGTGGAAAATATCCACCCCCGTATGGCTGGTCCTAGTTATGGTTTATGACAAAGACAAGGTGAAGGCGACAGGGTGGGTCGTTAAGGGCACCTATACCACATCTGCAAGAGGGAACGCTGAAGTTACTCTTTTAAACTAACGTCATTGGAGAACATTTTGGTCAACGCCTCAGAGAAAGACAAACTGGAAAGATAAACAAAAGCCCAGGAAAGGTTTGATTCAGGACTCCATGGCCTTGCTGCTAATTCTGCCAAGTCAACCCAACAATGTCCTTACTCAACCCTCTCCTGACAGATGCACCTCTGCTCTGGCTCTCAGCGGTGGCCATCCTGCTAACATTGCTCTGTAGAACAGACAGGGGTTTCAGCCCGCTGGTGGTCTGTGAAGGCAAGGCATTGCTGGTGGTCGCTGACCATGCATTAGATAGTGTAGTCTCACTGTGGGTATGAATAGTTTCTATTCAGGCTGCTGCTTTAGTCAGAATGATTGTCCCTGTGTCACAATCAGTTGAAGTTGAAATAAAGAGTTGAACCAATGCTGAATAGTTTACATTCATATTTCATATTTAATTTAGTTGTAGCTATGTAGCTATAGCCAGTATCCATGTTTGCATGTATTGCATGTATTGCATGGAGTCCTTACTCTGATGTAGATGTTGCCAATAACACAAGGCAAGGCCCAGCTCTACAGTAGAGGGCTCTGGTGTAGATGTTGCCAATAACACAAGGCAAGGCCCAGCTCTACAGTAGAGGGCTCTGATGTAGATGTTGCCAATAACACAAGGCAAGGCCCAGCTCTACAGTAGAGGGCTCTGGTGTAGATGTTGCCAATAACACAAGGCAAGGCCCAGCTCTACAGTAGAGGGCTCTAGTGTAGATGTTGCCAATAACACAAGGCAAGGCCCAGCTCTACAGTAGAGGGCTCTGGTCCGAGATCATGTGGTCCAGACCTGCCTCCAGCCAGGTCCTGTAAAAAGCGTTTTATTTCTCTCTCACTCCTAATTTTACTGGATCACAAGAATGTATCGCTGCATTCCCATCTGAGTCTTAAAATAGGATACAGTTTACTAGTGCGGGCTTTGACTTTGGGCTAATTGTGTTTGAGGTTTGTATAGTTACAAGGGAAGTGGATGTTATGTGGGTCAGCTGTTTGTGGATCTCCCAAAGCTCATTTTGGGACACTTTTATTGTCTGTGTACAAAAACATTTCAGTTGGTTTGGGGATTATGGAATTTATGGAAAAATCTTTATCTCTTTCCATGAAGATGTTACCACAGCAGTCATGCCCAGGCCTGAAGAACTGTCATAACGGAGGATGTTTCATGCATTAATGGGGAATGATTTGCCCTCTTTACTACCATAAGAGAGTAGTATCTCTGTAACCTGTTCTACTTAAACTGGGTCAAAATATTTAGCATGTCCGCAAGCTTTTTTCTCACATTGTTGAAAAGAATCCTTTGGGCAGATCAGTTTCAGCCCAGGCTAGTCAGTGGTGTGGTGTGTGGCTCTATTTGACTTGTTGCTAATTAATTCTCGCCCGCTTGACAGGGGACCTTCATCTAGCCGTCTCAGTTGCAGATGAAATGGCCCGGGCCGTCGTAAATCAGTGTGTGGCTCTTGGCCGAGGGGTCTTGGTTGGATGCGATTCGTCTCGCGTCGAAGACGAAGTATCTATTCCCACTTTGAATCCGCGCGCCTCTTTCCAGGACACTTCATTTAATATCCACCAGCTTGTTTTTCTGGCTCATTTGGAGGCGCCGAGTTCATGAGGCGCCATGACAGCCTCTAATCTGGGACAGATTTATAGTGAGCTGTGTCCACTCCTCTCTCTCGGGCTAGTGATGTTTTTCTTCCCTGCTACCACTCCTGACCAAAGATAGGTCTTCATGATGGATGTCTGCTTACCGTCTTACACAGAGAACGAAAGAGTAACTGGCTTTTTAACCTGTTTCATACCCCTCAACACGACCATGCAGATAAGTGTAAACCGATACTGGGACTGTAACAGTTAAGTATAAGTATATATACTCTTTTGATCCCGTGAGGGAAATTTGGTCTCTGCATTTATCCCAATCCGTGAATTAGTGAAACACACGCAGCACACAGTGTACACACAGTGAGGTGAAGCACACACTAATCCCGGCGCAGTGAGCTGCCTGCATCAACAGCGGCGCTCGGGAGCAGTGAGGGGTTAGGTGCCTTGCTCAAGGGCACTTCAGCCGTTCCCACTGGTCGGGGCTCAAACCGGCAACCCTCCGGTTACAGGTCCGGAGTGCTAACCAGTGGGCCACGGCTTAAAGTTATTGTGGTGGTGGTGATGGTAGGTTTGATGTAGTAACCAAAGTGACTTTAATTGTAAAAATGGAACTGATTGCAAAATAATACATCATGAATACTGCAAAAACTCCCTCAGGACTGTTTTTATATGTATTTGAATGGTCATAGCAACCATGTATTGTATTTTGAGTGTTGTCTTCTGAGTTCACTGGCCATTATATTATATGAGTACCTTTCAGAAATCTCCGTAAAATGAACTCCCCCACCCAGGAGCTGTTTATTGCTGTAACCAGTATTGTCTGCTGTTAATTGGGCAGCTAATCCAAGCCTTGTTTGTGTGAACATTTGTAAGTGAGCCACAGATCATTAATGCAGTGCCTTAAGGCTTGAGTCACGGGATGATGTCTTAAGGTTTCGAGCCACATGATTTAATTGCAAGGCGAGCAGTGACAAAAACAGACATTAAAATCTCGCCAACTTAATCATGGGCCACAGAAGACAAGCATCAGAACACACTGATGTCCATGCTGGTGTTGTGTAGAGGGAGGAGATGTTGACGCGGCGATGTTGACGCGGTGTCTGGGTCAGATGTGACCTGCTACAGCATGCAAACATGGCATGGGCATGGCCTGTGTGCTTGCATGCATGTGTTGATCCCTAAATGTGTGTGTGTGTGTGTGTGTGTGTGTGCGTGTGCGTGTGTGTGTGCGTGTGCGTGTGCGTGTGCGTGTGCGTGTGCGTGTGCGTGTGCGTGCGTGCGTGCGTGTTTGTGTGTGTGCATGTGTGTGTGTGTTTTAACTGTTGCTTGTTTTACAGTTATAACAGGAGTTGACAGGTTTATGGGGAGTCATATCAAAGCCTCCCTGTTCAGACTCTATTAGGGACATAAATAGTTTGGTGGGGGGGTTGGGGAGTATTTAATGAGATTAGGCCATTTAACTGTACAGCTGTATAGGCTGGGTGCTGACAAAAATGGCTTCAGTTGACAGAACACAGAGAAGGTCTTTGTGTGTGTGGTAGAGAGATGTAGAAAGAAAGAAAGAGAAAGAGTGTGCGTGTGTGGCTTTATATATGTGTGTGTGTGTGTGTGTGTTTGGATGATATAGATATCTGTATATGTGTTCCAGGAGTTCTATTTTGTGGATTCTGCTCTTGTTGATCATTTGACAAAATTCTCACATATAGCCCCAGGGAGAGGAGATGCATGGTGTCGCACAGTTGACTCAGACACAGTTGACTCAGACACAGTTGACTCAGACATCTGGAACACTAACATGTGCTCTGTTTTGCACTTGAGACACCGTGTGGAGTGTTTTCCGCTGGCCTGGGGTCACTCCCTGGCTGAGGTCGCACTGGTGTGTGCTGATGGTGTTGTTGTACATCCTGCATTATCCAAAGTATCCACATCAACTGCACTTGAATTGGGGGATTGAATATGCCTCAATGTGAAAACAAGCAACAGTGATCAGTCGTTAAACACACTTTATCCTTCTGCATGTTCATTGTGTCTATATTGTATATATTGTGTTGAATTACAGTCATACACAGGACATTGTTAAATGTTGAATTTCTTGTGTTATTTATAGGGACTTCCTACCAAATTAATACTGTAAAACATGGTGCAGGATATAACAAAAAAAAGCAACAAAAACAATATATATATATAGTTTTTTTTTGTTGTTGTTGCTAGAGAGACAACCAACAACCAGAGCCAAACTCCTAGTGTGTCAACATACAAATCATGAATCTGATTCTGATTCTGATTTTGTTCCTCTTCTGGTCCTCCTCTTGTCCATGTTTAGGGCACACAGGGCGCTTCATCAAGGCGCTGTTCTGCACCAGCCTGCTCTTCCTGCTGGGTCATGTGTCCTTCCAGATCTGCCTGTACACCCTCCCTGAGCTGGGCGATGCTCTCGGACACAACTGTAAGTAAACTTCACAGCTGCTCCCAAACGAATGTGGAGACATGCCATCATCAGCTTTGTCATGGTTGTACACTCCCTTTACATGTGTGTGTGTGTGTGTGTCTGTGTGTGTGCGTGTGCGTGTGGGTGTGTGTGTGTGTGTGTGTGTGTGTGTGTGTGTGTGTGAGTGTGTGTTTGTGTGTTGTTTCATTAAGACACACTGAGAGAAATGGTGGTTCTGTTTATTTGGGTTTATACAGCCTCGTTAAGTTCAGCTCTATTAAACACAGTGTACCACGCTCTCATTAACAGCTGCTGGGAACACTCTATCCAGGCTGTTTGTGGGGTTTCCTGTTCACCGTCAGTAAACTACCAGTGTGTGCATGCGCGCGCGTCTGTCTGTGTGTGTGTGTGTGTGTGTGTGTGTGTGTGTGTGTGTGCGTCTGTCTGTGTGTGTGTGTGTGTGTGTGTGTGTGTGTGTGTGTGTGTGTGTGTGTGTGTGTGTGTGTGTGTGTGGGTGCTCCTGAGTGTATGTGTATATTCCCCCTCCTTAAGTTCTCATCTGGCCTGGGGCTTACTGGACACTCAGCCCTTTCTCATCCTCCGTTTGTCTCTTGGAGAGAGAAAAAGAGAGACACACTCTGGAGAGAGTGTCCTCACAAGAGAGGCATTCTTGTCTGTCAGACCTCGTGAGTCACCCGTCTGCCTCCTTCTGCCACGGTCTGTTAGAGAGCTGCCCTGCTGGCAGCCCGTCAGTCTGGGGGGCACGATGGCAGCGGGCAGCGGGGCTGGTGCCAGCTGCTGCGGTTCTGCCCTGTGGAGAATGAAAAAGACCCAGGGGTTAGGTTACTCCGTGGCTCGTTAGGGTGGCAGAGTATGACCAGAGACCACGTGTATACTCTTCACTCATCTCTCTCTCTCTCTCTCTCTCTCTCTCTCTTCTTTTTGGTTTCAGGTAGCTCAGTGGAAAACCTATCAAGACATGTTGGGGTGTCCAGGTATGCTGTGGCCTGATGCACTGGCTTTGTTTTGACACATCTGCCATATGGCTTTGGTGCTGTATGCTGGAAGATGATGGGATTTGTGTATGGGCTATAGGCCGACTTGTTTTTTTATTCAAGTTTGGTTACCATCTTCAGTTGTGTATTATGTGATGGTGTTCCAGTAGCATTGGTGGATGTAAACAACCAATCACCACAGAGTTTATCTAACACCTCTCTCTACTTCCTGTGATCTGAAGGTTGCCCCTGGAGGATCTCTGGAGTGTGGTTAGGCTCCTGACCCCTGACCTGGGCATATTTATAATCTCACTCGTCACCATGGTTACCTGCAACCGTCTTGTGAAGAAGAGGGAGACTCCACCTACAAGCCAGAATTCTGTCTCGGTGCAGGTGAGTAATCCTTCCTGTCTCACTCTACAATGCTGACATTCAGGTGCACAGTCATACTGACCTCCACCCTACACTAGCAGATGCCAGGCATTACGTTTTGCCTGTCTGATGTCGTGACCTTGGAGGTCAGTGGTTGGAGGTACTCTCATGCAGCACTAAAAGCACCTGTCACTAGGTTGTAACATAATATGCAACCATATGCATAGCCTGTGCATAACAAATGTAGTACACGCTGTGTGTTTTTCTGATTACTTTCATCAAACATATTTTTCTAAATGTTTGACTGATCAGCACCAGGTCATAAGTTACTATGAATAGCCCAGTATTTTATCATCACTTGTTTCTGACACAGTAAAATATTGGCCCCAGGGTTTCTGTTGCGTGGCCTCGGATCTGTTTACTTATTTAGTTGTTGATGTTAGTCATTGCCATGGTGAGATCACAGAGGAGCACTGTTTTCAGGCTCAAGTTCAGAGGAGATGGTGTCACGTGGCACAGAGGCTGCCAGCTATCATCGGTGTGTTGATACAGCAGTATGGCTGAGGTATTCACACTTCGCAACCATCGCCAAGAACCCATTTCAAACTGTAGTTAAAACCCTCTGTGGGTGTGTTTCACCAGAATCAAATCATTATTCTGACAAAGTTTTTTTTTTTTTTACAGACAAACTTAAACAGCTATGATTTGCATAAGAAAGTGTGAAATCGGGTTGCAGAAGTGGTGATAGTGACTCAAATTTGCTTTGTTTTTAAATGTCCTATGAAAGTGAGAAACATTTGAATTGGAAGGTTTGAAGAAGTTAAAAGGAATGGCCTTTCATCAGCCTATGGTCATTTCACGCATTTTAAAAATAGCTTCTTTTATGTGCAACTAAGATTCTAAAGAAATAAAAACTGGACGCTCTATTTAGGCCACAGATGTTGTTCGAGATGGCAGCCAGATCTCTCCCTCCTTCCCTCCCTCTCTCTCTCTTTCTCTCACTCTTTTATCTCCCTCTCTCTCTCCCCCACTCTTTACACATTGCTTCTCGCCCCTCACACTGCTGCATACACATTAGTGGCTCACCCACTCCTGAGCCATGTAGTGGCGTTGAGTTGTTGGTTGTTGGTGCTGTTGGTGGGCTGGGTGAGCTACTGTGCTGTTGTGTGTTTGCCTCGTGGAGCCAAGATGAGGTAATGGGGTGGTTTCCGCAGTTTTCAGGACAGAGGCCTATTGTTAGCAAAGCAGTGTGTGTGTGTGTGTGTGTGTGTGTGTGTGTGTGTGTGTGTGTATGTGTACTGCAGACGAAGGGGACCCCCAACCCACGTCAAGACAGGCTTTTCCTCTCTCTCTCTCTCTCTCTCTCTCTCGCTCTCTCTCTCGCTCCCTTTCTCCCTCTCTCTCATCTCTCTCTTTCTCTCTCTCCCTCTCTCTCTCTCCTTGTCTCTTTTTCTCTAACTCTTTACCCAATTTAAGTACCCTTCACAAAATAATTAAAAATATGAATATGATAATAATCTAGCCAACACGTCATTCTTCACAGTCTTTGTATACATAAGAATGAGGCCACTCTGTCTGCTGAAACAGCTGGGAGAAGTTATGCAGGTCCAATGGAAAAAGTTTCAGTGCGAGTGAGTGAGTGGGCAAGACAGAAACACCAGAGCGCAACACCTGCATCATAGTTTGCGCACAGCAACCTCATGAGATGCCAGCGAGGGGCCAGCAGACTGTTTACACCCACGTCAAGTCCCTCCCTCATGGGAGGAGATTGTTTGCTTTCTCTTTCATCTGATGAAAAACCTCCACAACGTTTCGCTTTTTCAACCCTGAATCACGTCACCCCAAAATTTCTTCTCTCCTTCCCTCTCTCTCCTCCCCCCTCTCTCTCTTTCTCTCTCTCTTTCTGTTTCTCAGTGTTGTTTGAGTGCTCCCGCCCGCACAGCTGCCTGGGGTGCCTCGGCGTGACTTCCTACTCCAGTCGCCGTGGCAACCGCGTCAACAAACACGCGCTGCCCCGTGATCCATGGCAGCGGGAGAAAAATGGGCCCTTTATTAGATCAATTAGTGCTAGTGAGGCCCCACCGCTCCCTGGCCACGCCACGCTCACCAGCCCCAAATTAGCTAACAATGGAGAATGTTCCGGGAGGGTTGCAGTGCACCATGCAGCTCAGGCAGGTTGGCTATCAGTTTGTTTTGGTGCTCTGAAAGGGGGCCCTCCCTCGACTGAGCTTGAGGCTCTGTCTCCGTTAGACTCCGACTCGACTGAGCTTGAGGCTCTGTCTCCGTTAGACTCCGACTGGGACCCTCGCCTGTGTTTCTACCACGTGTCTCCGTGATGGATCACATGTGTGGTGTGCACGCTGACGAAGGCCATGTTTCATTGACTGGGTGCCCCGGTGAACCGCGCCCCACCACCACCACCCCTTTCCCCAGCCGTTTCCCCCTCCCTGTCTTGGCACAGACACAGCCTCATTCAAACACCCACTCGTTCAGATTCTTTTAGTCCTTTCATACAGTTTGTGTTAGGCCAGGATTGCTAGCATGCGTTTGCCAAGACAAGAGACTGCTGACTTAGATTTCTGAGTCATTTCAGAAACACAACATGAAGTAGAAGCTCTTCTTCATATGCTACTATATGACTATGATATGCTGCTGATGCTGAATTTTGCCAAATCATTTTTTTTCATATCAGTAAAGATAGCTCAATAACTTGCGAGCTGTCATATTTTTCTCTTTTACTGAGAATTAATTATTTTTCTTGTTCTTGGCTTTTAAGGCTAACACCAATGATTTATAGCCTAATAATTACTGTTTACTTATTTAAGTATACTGTAATACCAGGATTATGCCATTATATTATAGCATCCCACCCAGCAGCAGAGTATTGTTAAACACAGCTCCTTTCATGTAAGTTAAATCCTGCAGCCACAATGCTGTTGCCCAGGTGTGGCGTGAGGTGTGCCGTCATCTCCGCATGCCCACAGACACTCACATGCACACCTCAGCGCATTAAAAGGAGAGTTGTCGCAACATGTGGCCAATGCTTGTTGCAACAGCGCAACCGCACGCCTTTGCTGCAGCCTTCGCCAATGCAAGGGGGCTGCAGCCACGTAAGGGCTTGGCTGGCTCTGCGGGCTTTGATGTGGCACGAGCTGCACGCTATGTGCGATGGGTTGCAGCTGGCATTGGTGCCCGTCTGCATGCCCCCCGCTGGTTTACTATGCCGTCTTCCACCGAGGAGGAACGGAACAGCCGCAGTAACATCATACATCACACATCGCCGTGAAACTCATCAAGCTTTTCCACTACAAAGCAGACATGCCAACCGCAATGCCAGCAAGTACACTGTAGCCTGCAGACACACTGAGGTTTGTCCTGTCTTTTGTAACATGGATGGGATAGGAAAGCAGAAAAAGTCTTGACAGTCTAAACAAAACAAAGACATGAAAGCCACATGGTGGTAAAGAATTACCGTCCATCAGCAATGACAAACTTCAGTGTTTGTTTTTTGTTGTTTTTATTTTATGGATGGCCATAACTGGTTTCAGAGATGTCCTGCTCCTAGGAAGACCTGAAAGTTACTGAAAGTGAAAGGCTTTCCCTTTTTTCATGTGGCTCCCACAAATAAGTGCCCCTTAAATGTCATCAAGAATTCCCCCAATATCTGAAAGCTCCATCGTAATACACTAAATGGCGGCTTTATTATACTTGTCGCATAACCAATTTGTAGAATGAGTCACAACCGGTTCACCTCGGTGGTTATCTCAATTTTTCAGTGCCACGCAGCTCTGGCTAATGTCAGTGCAGCTGCCGAAGAACTAGTCTAAAAACAGGTACAAGGAATACGGACCGACATCAATTATCTCTGAGTGATGGATCATTAGATGTGTCTGTATATAGCCGTCCCAGATCATCTACGAATAGAATCTCATTTGGGAGGACTAATGCTAGTCCCTGACCCATGCACACTAAAGGCATCTCTCCCCTTATGCACGTCTGAATCTCATTTGGGAGGACTAATGCTAGTCCCTGGCCCATGCACACTGAAGGCATCTCTCCCCCTATGCACGTCTGACACTTCATTTTATGGAGAATGTGACCCACCCTGAGCTGCCATGTCGTCCTGACAGTGTCCAGTAACGTGGGGGCCCCTGGTCTCAGGTGGTGCCGTCACAGAGCGGTGGTGAAAGAATGCTGGCCCTGGGGCACTCAGTGACTGATAGTGCTCCTGTTGCTGAAGCCCAAGAGTAGAAGTACCGGTACATGCTGAAATGTTTGAAAATGCAAATACTCCAGTACAACACATACTCAAATACGCAGATACTCAAGTACACCGCATGCTCAAATACACAAATAGTCCAGTGCAACACATCTATCTATCTATCTATCTATGCTCAAATATTCCAGTGCAAAACAGATGTTGTCCTAAAGTGGATTTTCATTTCCTCTGAAACAATATGCTTTTTGTAAATGGCAGGAATATGAGAAAGGAGCATCGTACATGTGGAGTGGCGAAATGAAAGAGGAAATGGGAGGACTGGCGAACAGACGTAGCGATAAAGTGATTCTTGTTTACATAAGGATTTAAGAGGGAGATTAGGGGGTGGAAGGTGACAAAATGAATCCCAAAGTATTTTTAGTTGGCCAAAGAGTGAAACCCTGACTAGAGTGATACGGGTGAGAGTTTAGCAGCAGTGGGAGTCAGACGACGCCATTGTGGAGAGACTCCCTGGCATGAGTGAATGTCCCTGGACTGTTCCAGAGACCATTTCCCAGAATCCATCAATCCACATGCAAGCAAGTTGAGGCAAGAAGAAGACATCCAGGTCAATTGTGACTTATGGCTGGACATAACAGACTTAGGGAATGCAGAGTATTATGGAGAATGATGATGATAGAGATAGCACTTGTATGGACATGAATGAGGACAGTAGGTGATTTTGCTAATTGACCACGCATACCACCATCCTCCCTCTCTCTCCATACTCATGGTCAAAGAGCCAGTTAGAGGGGCAGCTGATTGCACTTGAACACAGTATCTCACACTCCCAAAAATGTTTTCTCTCACCCACTCTTAAAGATGAACATTGATGATAGGATAGGTTTCGCTAACAAAAGGTCAATATGTCCTAAAGAAAGTCAGCAATATTAGTACAATGGAATGCCAACAGAGACATCTTAAGGAAACTACATAAGATTATTCATATTGCACCAAATGGCTTTTGAGGCTATTTTATATTTCTTATTAAAAACTCTAATAAAACTTTGACAGCATGATGAAAACCAGTACTTCAGCCTCCAGCCTTCAACCAGTACTTTGGACTCAGACGACGTCTTGGATGAAAGGGCTATCTGAGCGGGAAGGTCCATATATTAGCATCTTCGCAATAAATGCTAACATGAATTAGCTGAGTTATTTCCCATGCCGTTTATTCTGTATTTATGCTGCTCTTAATCTGGGCCGAGATGGTGGCGTAAACACAGATCTCTGTCTGCACCATCAGTTTCTGTTCGGTGTTGGTGTGGGGGTTATTCTGTGTTTATGGTTAGTGAATGAAGGCTGCCAGAATATTCTCAGCATCTTTTCCAGAGTCACAAGCACAACACACGGCCAATAGAGAAAGCCAGACTGACTCAAGCACAGACACACAAAACTGAGTTACGAACTGAGTTATGAAGACTCAGATAGTCTGCCTCAAACTCAAACTAGTATTTCTTTAGTTGTTTCACCTTTTCTGTTTATTTATCTCTTGGTTTCCTACTTCTTCACCCCCCCCCTCTTCTCTCTATTTTGTAAATTGGCCTGTCTTGATTAAATGGTATCAGCATACTGGACTTCCTCATTACCATTAGATCTTGTAAAATGCAGGTTAGTGCTTAAGTAAACTCTATGGTTCAGTTCTTCTTTGAGTGACATGCATCCTTATCATGCTGCCATTCATGCAGTAGCATCCCACTGAGTGCGGCATGTGGGGCACCGGTGCTCAGTGGGATCAGTAAGCTTAAGTTCAGTGTGTTACTTTTTTATTTTTAAAGTGAGGGATTCCGTGGCTCGACTGTCCTGTCCACTAAGGTTTCACTGGCCCTGCCTATCCTGCCGAGAGGGAAGTAGAATCAGCTGGCGTGCAAGCCACTGCTGACTGTAAGCCAAGCACTTGCAGAAATATGTGGCCATGCCGTGCTAAATCAGATGGAGGGCAAGGTGTGTTTGGAATGCTGTGATTTCATGTTGGGAGGGTGTGCAGGATCCAGAAAACACATGCAATCACGCACACACACACACACACTCACACACACACACTCTCATTCACAACAAAGCCATGTTTGGAATGCAGTGACACAGACACACACGCACACATACACACTCATAAATATAGACAACACAGAAACAGTCACACGCAGCACCACAGCTACTTGAGGTGATTTGTCTGTCTGGTAGGGCACACTTAGCCTGGTCCAGCTTGCCTCTCATCACATCCCGTCACTAGCACACTGTCATGGTGAAACAGGGCACAGGGTCAACAATTACAACAATGTGACTCAGGAGCCAAGTGTTGGAGGCACACACACACACACACACAGACGCACAGAAACCACACACACAAGGTGCACTCAGTCACATGCTCACACAAGCTTTCTCCCTCCCTCCACCCCCCCCCCCTCTCTCTCACTCCCCATCTGTCAGTCATTGTGTCATTCTATCCCTCACATAGGCTGATATCCTAACTCCTGGGGCTAACAAACACTTCCCTCCACACCCAATGCAGTCACTGTTACCACTGTTAACAAAGGTTACCATGACGATGGTTCGAGCTGCTATCTCTTTATTTCACATTATTGCCTAGATATGGAATGTGCAGTTGACCAGCCCAAGCTGTTTGCATTTCGTCCAGATATTTGAGAGTTGAGCACTAGTAGGCCACACATTTTACAATACAGGTGTAAGTGTTTAAGAGCTTTCCATGACATGTCCATTACTATGACTCTGTTTAGATTTTCCGTTTAGCGTTGTTTGGGAAGTCAGACACATTAATTGTTAATGGGACTCTTAAAGGGCAGCATAATCCCCACTGACATTTGGGTTGATCTCATGAAATACAACTAGCCCCTTAAATGAAGAGCATGTGTTTTTCTGTCTTTATATGCTTTATCTAGTGTTTCCCATGTTTATTCCTCATGATTGCATCAGTCAGTGCTTACAAAATTTCACTTTGAATATCATTCACTGAGATATACATACAGAACTGACTCACACAGTGTAAACCTTAAGTGTTTCCTTCCTTCTATGGGAATTGCATGCTTTCAGATGAATTGTAGCGTGATTTATCTTGAGGTCCCACGTGTGTGTCATGACGTGCTTCTGCTAACACTTCATTACATTACAGGCATGCAGTGAAAGCTCAAGTGCTTTGTTAATATTTACTGTGAGAAATGCAGGCTGTGTGTTGCTTTGAGAAGACTGGGATGTGCTTAGCGAGGAGGTGATCATTTAAGGTTTTTGTTTTTTTTAGTGACTGATATATAATTTAATACCCCATCTCCCCCAACTGCCCAAATAAAGGAAGAAAAAGGAGACGAGGACGAGGAGGAGGAGGAGGAGGAAGGCCGGCGGTCCCCCAGTGTTGCTGACGAGGAGGAGGAGGAGGAGGGGAGCAGCGTCCCTAGCAAGGCGGCTCTGCTGGCCGCTAAACTCCGTGCCACGGCCCACCGCTTCCTCAGGGACCTGGGCCGCGTGCTGGCCATCACTCTGCTGGCTCTGGCAGGTGAGAGGCCCACTGACCCCAACACCACCACTGACCCCAACACCACCACTGACCCCAACACCACCACTGCCCCCAACACCACCACTGACCCCAACACCACCACTGACCCCAACACCACCACTGACCCCAACACCACCACTGCTGCCCTCTCAGGAGGTAGTCAAGCAGTCTGGGAGAGGGGGCCCACTGACCCCAACACCACCACTGCCCCCAACACCACCACTGACCCCAACACCACCACTGCCCTCTCAGGAGGTAGTCAAGCAGTCTGGGAGAGGGGGCCCACTGACCCCAACACCACCACTGACCCCAACACCACCGCTGCCCCCAACACCACCACTGCTGCCCCCAACACCACCACTGACCCCAACACCACCACTGACCCCAACACCACCACTGCCCCCAACACCACCACTGACCCCAACACCACCACTGCCCCCAACACCACCACTGACCCCAACACCACTGACCCCAACACCACCACTGACCCCAACACCACCACTGCCCCCAACACCACCACTGCTGCCCCCAACACCACCACTGCCCCCAGCACTACCACTGACCCCAACACCACCACTGACCCCAACACCACTGACCCCAACACCACCACTGCCCCCAACACCACCACTGCTGCCCCCAACACCACCACTGCCCCCAACACCACCACTGACCCCAACACCACCACTGACCCCAACACCACCACTGCTGCCCTCTCAGGAGGTAGTCAAGCAGTCTGGGAGAGGGGGTGCTCTGGTGCTTTAAACAGACTAAACAACAGGCTGCTGACAAGATACTATCAGAGAGGGTTAAAGCGGAGCTAGTAATCAAGGATCTTTGATACTATGGTGTCTTTACCCATCATTATGCATCTAATCATAACCAGTTGAGAGGAGTGTGCGTGTGTGTGTGTGTGTGTGTGTGTGTGTGTGTCTGTCTCGGTGTTTCTGTGAATCTGACAGTGTATGTTCTCTCTTTCTCCAAGGCATCACCTTGCCATCTGCCTTCTCTGCTGTCTACTTCCTGTTGTTCATCGGCGTATGCACGTGGTGGGCATGCCACTTTCCCATCAGCCACCTGGGCTTCAACGCGCTGTGTGTGATGGTGGGCTTCTTCACAGCGGGTCACCTGGTGTGCCTGTATCTCTACCAGAGCCCCTTCGCTCAGGACATCTTTCCCCCGGCCACTCTGTGGGCCAGGTAAGCTAAGAATACAAACTACATTACAATACATGACAAACTTAGTATCGGGCAATTCCACGCAAAACTGACACGTCCATAACGCCAACTAAATGCCATGGCATTGTCTGGCGGAATTGCCCTATAGCAGTGTTTCTCAAACTTTTTCAGACGAAGGACCACTTAACCAATAAGAAAGAAACGCACGGACCACCTAAAAAAAGATTAGACCTACTTCAACAGTATATAAGCCTACACAATAGGCCTACTCACTGAACCACCTTGCTTATTGTCTTGGCTCCTTGCTTATTGTGTCAGAGGACTCATATGATTTAAACTGGCATATCTTACATAGACAGTGTTGCAGAACTCTTTGGATTTACATACAAGTTGGTTCAATATTGCAAACAACTCATCTATATTATATTTTACCACGTCTGCTCACGGACCACTTGGGATAGCTTGCGGACCACCAGTGGTCCCCGGACCACACTTTGAGAAACACTGCCCTATAGCATTGCATTTTCCTCATTTTATAGTGACAAGAGAGGCCATT
>NW_027468630.1:4143212-4155712 GCF_046254945.1 Alosa pseudoharengus | reverse complement strand
GGTGTGGAGTATTACGTACCACAGCTGGCTGACGTTCGTGCTGCTGCTGTGGGCGTGCCTGATCTGGATGATGCGGGCGCGGCGCCACTTCGCCACGCTCTGCTCGCCCTTCATCCTGCTGTATGGCCTGGCACTCTGCGGCCTGCAGTACGTCTGGGCCATGGAGCTGGTGCCTGAGCTGCCCCAGCACGTGGGCACCATGAGCCTGCGCCAGCTGGGCCTTGACCGGGCACCGTACCCCTGCCTGCGCCTGGGCGCCTTGGTGAGGACCAGGGAACACAACGGCATCACAGGAGATGTAGTTTGTAGTTCTGGAGTTTTGCCAAAGACTTGCTTTGTTACTTTGTTCCTGAATTTCCCTCTGGATCAATAAAGTATTGATGTGATCTAATCTAATCTAAGAATATAAGTGTAAGTGAATATAAGAATGAGTGAGTGAGTGAGTGAGTGAGTGAGTGAATAAGTGAATGTACAGTAAGATGACAATAGATTTACTGAATAGTGTTCCTATAGATTTAAATTCAGAAAGACAGACAGACAGACAGAGATGAGAAGAGTTGTGCTAGTGTTGACGTGTTTTAGAGAAACTCTCCGCTCTGTGTCTCTGTCCCAGCTGCTGTACACCCTGACCTTCTGGCTGCTTCTGAGGCAGTCGGTGAAGGACAACTTCCGCAAGAAGAAGAGCATCGCTGCCCCTCTGACAGAGGTGACCACTGGGGGTAAGCAACCTCTCGCTGCTGCCCAGGGCAAACACACAACCTCTCGCTGCAGCCCAGGGCAAACACACAGGCCCTGGGCCTGGAGGAATTTAGGTCTGGAAGTCCAAATGGACTCAAAAGTCTCAAGTGTTAAGTGCGTTAACCAGAGTGTTCATGTCTCTCTTGTGCTCTTGCTTTCTCCCTCTCTCTCCTTCTCTTTCTCTCTCTCTCTGTCTGTCTCTCTCTTTTCCCCCTTTTTCTTCATGTGGTCAGCGGGCATTGGGCGGAATGAGTCTGTTCTGAAGGTCCTCGGCGCTATGGTGATGAGTTTGTACGCCAAGTATTGGATCTACATTTGCGGTGGCATGTTCATCATGGTCAGCTTTGCTGGCAAGCTAGTGGGCTACAAGATCGTCTACATGCTGCTCTTCTTGCTATGCATGTGTGTGTACCAGGTAAGCACACCTGTCAGTCCCACAAGCATCACACTGGTCAAACTCTGAAAATACTATATTCATCAATCACTACTTATTGAATATTGACTCATTATGCGTTATTTCGTATAATGGAAAATATTCCTTATATGACTTGTATGACTTCAGTTCTGTTGTATGCAGGGTAGGAATTTCACGGCGGCCACGACGGCCATGGCCTTTCAAAATAATCTTAGCCTTCACAGCGCAAGGCAAGAAAGTGCGTCCAAATTCACCCATTCTTCTCAGTTGAACTACTCGCGAAGTAGCCTACTCATCATACAGACATCACAAGTATCACATCACATGAAAGAGCTTTTTCTCAGCTTTTAAACGATGTTAGTCGCTAATTGCTGTGGTGAACGGTTCGCGAGACAAGTAAATAATGTTTAAATTGAATCATAAATTCTAGCTTCTGCGCCTATCTCCCTACCCATTCATCTCGGTGGAATACTTCATGAACCCTTCGTTCAACACATGACAATCCATATATCAAAATAAACAGCAGACCTTACCGAACACAAAGGTGTAAAGTAGTCCCCTGTACAGTTAGCTGTTCCAGAGTAACGGTTTTGAATTTGAAGCAAATTTTGACATGCATGTCTCCAAATTTGGGCTTTCAGTTTCACAATGTGTTTACATTTTTCTACATGATTTCATAACAGGCCAAATACAAAATAAATGTTACAAATATCACCTAGATATCAGTAAATATTAAAATCAGAGGGCAGCTGACTAAGAGTTTCTGAAAGTAGCCTTAATGATCACAAAATGCTAAGCATGCATCTACTGTAGGCCATTTGAGTTTCTTAAAGCTGAGCTGTGCTTAAATTGTTCAATACTGTACATGATTTCATAACAGGACAAATATAAAATAAATGTTAAATATAGCCTAGATATCTGTAAATATTATGATCAGATAATTTACAGTTCTATGTAATATGTCATGTTTCATGTTTTTGTAATGTTTCATACAGTGATGCAGCTCTACTACTGTAAATACAACTTTTTTTTATTTTTATAGCCTACTACTGTATAGTTAACTTTGGCCTTGGTGCCCTGACATGTGGCCTTTGTTCCCCCCACCAAATATGCCCAACTGAAGGCCAAGTGGCCTTGCCCCTAAAATGGTGAAATTCCAAGCCTGGTTGTATGACAGCTCTAGTTGTATGTATTTTTCATCATGTATAATATTCCTTAATGACTATGGTCTATTTGTAGGTGTATTACTCGCTGTGGAGGAGGCTGCTGAAGGCCTTCTGGTGGCTGGTGGTGGCCTACACCATGCTAGTGCTCATCACCATCTACACCTTCCAGTTTGAGGATTTCCCGGACTACTGGAAAAACTTCACTGGCTTCACAGAAGAGCAGTAAGTCTGAGTCCACCCTTTCCAAGCGTAAATGAAATGAAAAGGAAACAGATTTAATGCACATCCTGTTAACTGGGCGAGCAAATTTCATTTCTCTTCTCAATTTCATTTGTTTCATTGCACCACCATTATACATCATCACATAAGACCAACTGAGAGAGGAGGAACATTTGTCAGGAAATGTCGGCTGTTCCTGTGTCGTAAAAACCAGGATGTTTTGTGGTGATGAATGTGCCTGTTTGTGCTCGTGTGTTTGCGTAGGCTGGGGGACATTGGGCTGGAGACATTCGCCCTGTCCGAGCTCTTCTCCAGCATCCTCATCCCGGGCTTCTTCCTGCTCGCCTGCATCCTACAGCTGCACTACTTTCACCGGCCCTTCATGAGGATCACAGACCTGGACCACGTCTCCCCCACCCACAGGCAAGGCCGTGCCCCGTCCATGCCCCGTACCATACCATGCCCCGTCACTCAAACCCTGTCATCATGTCTGACTCTCACACCAGCAGATGGACGTTTATATAACAACAAATGTTTGGTTTCTTTTTTGCTAACATTGCGAGATCCGGCATGTAGCCTTGGCCTGAGGTCTTTGCTCTCTAAGGGCCCTTCTAGTTTGTCATTTCCTGAGCCCCAGTGCGTAGGGCACTGTTGATACACAGTGGTTTATGTTAGGTCATGCTTGCCAAATGAATAATAAGTAAGTATAATAAGTATAATAATATATAACTAGAAAATAATATAATATATAACTAGAAAAGTAGTATCATGTAATTTATAGCTACAAAAATTATACTCATAATTATAGTGTTCCATCACAGTGACTTGATAACTAATGACATTCTTCAATGGAGTCACTTGTCTGCGCCTTTGTCACGTGTAATGAAGAGGCCATTCTTCATATTGCCAGGGAGGATTTCTCTCTTAACTACCACTTTCCCCTTGATGTATTTCCACCCATGAACATAATTCATTTTGCTATCATTTCTTCTAAAGAAATGGGTGCTTGAAGGAAGTTCCTCATATCATTTACAGAGGAGAGTTAACAGTGTGACTGTGTGTCGTGTCTTCGATGTTCTCTATTCCCTACTTGTTCTTTGCCTTTTGAAGTGTCCTTTATTCTGAAGGAGGATATCCTCTTAGCTGAGAGTCAGCTGTCACTGCAGGGCCTGTACAGTTATGAGATGAATGTTGCCCAGTTGGCATGTGTCTTTGATGCACCATGCACCCTTAATTAAGAGTTGAGTTGAAGGTCAAAGGTCAAAGACTGAAAGATGAAAGTCAGGTTGGTTTGAAGGAAGTTGCTTAAAAGAGGCTATCTGTCTTATCTGTCTGAGTGTCCATCCTGTGTCTACAGGAAGAGGAACAGTCCAAGGCCTGAGGTGGTGCGATGCACAGATGGCGTGGGCTTTGAGGAGGAAGAACTCGGCACAGACCTTGGAGAGGGCGAAGAGTCGGAAGATGATGGTGAGAACTGTTTGTGTTGGACTTCATACATGGATTAAGCTGGTCCTAGACTAAACAAAGACTTCAATGGAAATGTAAGTCTAGGACTGGGCTAGGAAACTAGGCTTTTTCTACTGCTTGTTTTTTCGCACACATTGAGACAGAAGCTTGACTGACAGCTGTCTGTGCCCTCTCAGAGATGATGCCCAGTAAGTGGGGTCTGGTGATGGACCGTCTGATGGTGCTGTTCGGGAAGTTCTCTGACACGCTCAGCCACATCCAGGTCTTCATCTGGAGAGTCCTGGAGCTACACATCCTCAAGATGGTCGCCTTCTGTGTGGTGTGGGTGGCCCTGGGAGAGGTCAGTCAACGTGTGTTTGCGTCTGTGTGTGTGTGTGTGTGTGTGTGTGCATCTCTGTATATGAATGTTAGTGTCTCTCTCTCTCTGTGTGTGTGTGTGTGTGTGTGAGTGTGTGTGTGTGTGTGTGTGGTGTGCATATCTGTGTATGAATGTTAGTGTCTGTGTGTGTGTGTGTGTGTGTCTGTGTCCCAGAGATAATTAAATGTGAATTAAAGGTCCTCTCTACTTCTCTGCAAACATTTTGATAAGCAATATGAAAACAACACAGCCTGGCATTGATACCCCACAGACTTATCCTCAGCTCATCTCCATTGATACCCCACAGACTTATCCTCAGCTCATCTCCATTGTAGTGCATTAATAACAGCCCTGTGTTTGCGCCACTATCCCTCCAGTGCTTTTCTCTTTTCTTTTCAAGTTGTCTGCTGGCAGGTGTTTTAGGTTTAAAGTGTAATGAGGTGTTAATGTGAGTTATCCCCCCCCTTTCTCTCTCTTTCTCTCTCTCCCTCTCTCTCTCTCTCGCCCTCCCTCTCTCTCTCTCTCTCTCTCTCTCCCTCTCTCTCTCCACCCCTCTCTCTCTCTCTCTCTCTCTCTCTCTCTCTCTGTGCCAGCCGTGCGTAATGAACCTGGTGCTGGTGGTGCTGTGGTGCTTTGCCATGCCGTACGCACGCTTCAGGCACATGGCCTCCTGCCTCTCCACCGTCTGGGTGTGTGTCATCATCGTCTGCAAGATGCTCTACCAGCTCAGCGTCGTCAACCCCATCGAGTACTCCAACAACTGCACACAGGTAGGTGACACACACACACACACACCCACATATACACATGAATGCACACTCACATAGATTTATACATGCACAGCCACACACACACACACACACACACACACACACACTCCACACATATTAGACACAAGCTCACACTTATACAAAGATGCATGCACACACAGACACACACACGCACACAGACACACACACGCACACACACACACACACACGCACACACACACACACACACACACACACACACACGCACACACACACACACGCACACACACACACACACACGCACACACACGCACACACACACACACACACACACACACCCCACCAGCAGGCTTTCTGCTGACTGAACAGTTCTCTCACACCTACCCAGAGTCTCTCTTCCAGCTGTCGTAATGCTGATGCCTCTCAGCCTGAAGCTGTACATTGCGGAGAAGGCTTTAGGGGTGATGTTCAGCTTTGAGGTGCCTTTGAGGTTGAGGTGCCTCGGGTGTTGTTCAGCTCTTGGGTGGTGTTGAGGTGCCTCGGGTGATGTTCAGCTCTTGGGTGGTGTTGAGGTGTCTCAGGTGATGTTCAGCTCTTGGCTGGTGTTGAGGTGTGTAGTGTGGTGTGGGGTGGTTGAGGTGTGGACCGAGTGGTCTTCAGCCCTGGTGGTAGATGTTCAACTGGGTGCTGCTGACTTGCAGAGATGCTGGCTCTTCTTCAGCCCATAATAGCTGAGCTGTTTACCCAGAACCCCCCACTCTTCCTGTTTGATTCCAGCTTGTTTTTGTTTAGCACAGACTGCTAAACACTGCCGGGTATCTGTCTACACTCCTGTTGGGGATGAGGCAATGGTGCTCTTTTTTCACTCACTCAACCTCCATTTTGTTCTCCATTCTCTCTTCTTCTTCCCTCCGCTCTGCAGCCTTTTAGCAACGAGACGAGTCTCAGTGTGGAGGAGATGCACAACTCCACGCTGTACAGAGCCCCGGTGGACCCGGCCAACTGGTTTGGCTTCAGGAAAAACGCCACAGTCTTGGGCTACATTAAGGTGAGGCTTTCTCTTCCACTCACTGATGGGAAAACTATTGCCCTATAAACACTGTTAACATTAACAATAACAGGGCAGACTGAGCTGTTATTAGAAAAACAACACATCGTCTTAGCAAGCAAACGCTGTGTGTATGTGTGTAGAATAGCTGCCAGTGTTGTGACGAGTTGCTGTGTGCGGTTTCCCCCAGAATCACCTGCTGGTGTTGCTGCTGCTGGTGTTCGAGGCCACAGTGTACCGCCACCAGGCCCATCACTACAAACAGCTGCAGAGATCCCCACCCAACATCCCCACGCTCTTCCCCAACGCCACCCGCGACACCCTGGACCAGAGCCTGCTGACCTGCATCAAGTACCTGCTCAACTACAGCTTCTACAAGTTTGGCCTGGAGGTAGCCTCAGCGCCGCGTGGTCTGATTCTCCTGCTAGGATTATTCTCCTCTCTGCCTCTTTCTCTATCTTTCTTTTTTTTCTCTCACTCTTTTTTCCCTCCCTCTTTTCGACTCTTTCACACCCAGATGAAACCCCCTGTGGTCCCTCCTCATGATTTCACACTCTCACTGTTCTAATTGCATTTGTTACTTTAAATGTCTTATTTTCCAAACATGTTTGCCAGAAGCAAATGATCTGTAATAACCCCTAATTAAGGAACTCACAGACACACACACACACACACACACACACAGACTGTTGTAGAGAATTCCGCTCGTTATGCAGTTTGGCACTGTGGCCCCAAACGCACTAATTGGACCTCTCCTTGTAACTGGTGCATTTATCATACGCCACCTCACCTTGTCTCTGCTTCAGATCTGCTTTCTGATGACGGTGAACGTGATTGGCCAGCGCATGAACTTCCTGGTCATCGCCCACGGCTGCTGGTTGGTCGCCATCATGGTGCAGAGGCGCCGGGCGGCCATCGCCAAGGTCTGGCCCAAGTACTGCCTGTTCCTGGTCTTCTTCACCATCTACCAGTACATCCTGTGCGTGGGCATTCCTCCTGCCCTCTGTGTTGGTGAGTTGTGAGTGCACAGCACAGGCCTCATCTAATGACATCCAGTGGACTCCACTGCTCTAAATGCACCTCTGACATTTGTAATGGACCTGACAGTAAAGCTGTCTCAGCGAGCCGCGAAGGTGTCATAAACTGGCAAGTTGATGTGACACTAATATGGCCGGGCTAGGACTGTGTCATTAGCTGTGCAAGGTTAACTGCCGTGTGCCCCGTAATAAGTAGGTTATGTTGACAGTGGTGGTGAGGAAGACACTTGAAACCTCCTGAGGTATTATTCTGTGTTTATGTCTGACCAAGTAGACCATAGAAGTGTCACCATAAATTTAGAGTGGTGCAAAGGATGCATTAACTGGCCCCTAAATAGTATATGATGCATATCCCCACATACCACAAAGTTAATTCCATTTTTTTTTCATGGACTCCTTACAACTTTGTTCTCATTTGCACATGAGAATAACTGATGCACTAGGTCCATTTAGACCACAAATACATGAGAACATAACTGGCTCCTGCATGTGGATCAACAGTCAGCATCAGCAGAATTATGGGAACTTAGATCTTTCTTTCCACGAGAGCACCTCCATGTTACAGAGCAGGCTTGTCATCCTCTGGGTGTGCCTCTAGATTACCCCTGGCGCTGGAGCACATCAGTCACCATCAACTCAGCTCTCATCAAGTGGATCTACCTGCCAGACTTCTTCACCATCCCCAACTCCAAGAACCTCATGGGTGAGTTACACAGGGTTGGAGTTGAGTGGTTTTACGTGTTTTTTGAGCTGTGTGTCTGAACTGAGCGGAACTGTATAGAAAATCGAGATGACCACTGATTCTTGAGTAAAGGACTTGACTTAGAGAATAATGTTGTTTCTCTGAGGCATTTATTGATTGACAGATAAAATAGACATACATGCAGAAAAAAACATTACTCAATATATATATATAGAGTAATGTAGAGTAATATATAGAATATATAGATTTCAGAGTTATTGTGAGGCACCCCGTCAAGATGTTCTCCACCAGGTGTTTAAGATGACTCTCTGCACACACAGACCTAAGTCACCTGCTGTGCAAACTAAAGAGGTGTAAATCACACTTCAAACTGTTGAAAATTCAGAAGCTCACCATATTTGGAGGCAAATATTTGGTGAGATGTTCCTCTCTGAAAGCCAACACCATGTGCCAGAGGCCCAGTGGCAGACATGCTGTTTCACATCTATTAATAAATCCATAAAGGCCAGAGGCCTAAACTAGACTCTGTTTCCAGCTTGACCCCATGACCCAAAGACAGTATATCTCAGGCCACCCTCTACATACTGTACATAGCATATGCAAAACACATTTTAAAGATAGCAGCATTCAGATGTGTTACAGCAACCTGAGATTTTCATCTAAAGGAGGTAGTTAATGTTCCCCATTAAACCCTTGCATACAGTCGTTTCCTTTTAATTATACCAAAGTCTCACAACAATTAGTACCAGACTGAGTTAACTCCACTCCTACTTATACTATATCACACCTACATACATAAAAAAACTCCTCACTTCCCACAGGGACAAAAAATGCCGTTATACTTCAATTTTTCTAAAGTACGATACTGTACAATAGTTTTTTCTCTTATCCAAAATAGTATATTTCCTGCATATGAACTGCCAACTCCAAAACGGCAGTATTGGTACTCAAAAAACGGGCATTCACCTCCACCACTGTGTGCGTGCGCCCCTCTGTGCAGCGGACTTCCTGTTGCTGATGTGCGCGTCGCAGCAGTGGCACGTGTTTGAGAACGAGAAGAAGGAGGAATGGATGGTGCAGGGGGGGGAGAACAAGGACAACCCCAACCCCATGGATGGCCTCCCCTTCAACCCAGCACCCAACTTCATCAACTGCAGGTACTGTACTGTGCTCTTACACAATGTGTACTGTGCTCTTACACAATGTGTACTGTACTCTTACACAATGTGTACTGTACTCTTACACAATGTGTACTGTGCTGTGCTCTTACACAATGTGTACTGTGCTCTTACACAATGTGTACTGTACTGTGCTCTTACACAATGTGTACTGTACTGTGCTCTTACACAATGTGTAAAGTTGTTCTGCGTACAACAGAAAAGTGCACTTTGGATAGACCTGTTGATAATAACAGACTGGAGGCACATTTGTAATAATGAAAAAGTAACATTAATGAAATATGATTTATGAGTATGACCTAATAGTACAGCCTTCTGCCACCATCCATTAGCATAGCTGATGTACTAGTGCTCTAAAGCTTGGCTCATTAGCATAGCTGATGTACTAGTGCTCTAAAGCTTGGATCATGTTTAGATCTTGCATTGATTTTCAGCAAAGTTCTGCTGAAATCTGTGCCCTCACTTTGCAATTCTGTATAATTAAAAACATTATTACAGTTATCATGATTATTACTGAAATGACAACAGACCAAACACCCCCCCCCCCCCCATCCCCCCCCTCTGCTGCAGGTGTTACCTGGACATGGCGAAGGTGCTGGTGTTCCGTTACATGTTTTGGTTTGTACTGTCCGTGGTGTTTGTGACGGGGGCCACGCGCATCAGTGTCTTCGGCCTGGGCTACCTGCTGGCCTGCTTCTTCTTCCTGCTGTTTGGCACCGAGCTGCTGGTCAAGCCGTCGCGCACACGCATGACCCTTTGGGACTGCCTCATCATGTACAACGTGGGCGTCATCATCTCCAAGAACCTGCTCTCGGTCAGTGAGCAGAGGCCCGGAACATACGTGACACAACACACACACACACACACACACACACACCCCGCCACATCACAACATGCTAAACCTGTATTTGCCTACTGTTAAGACACAAGACTTAAGACACTCAGGGCCAGATGTACGTACATTTGCGAACGTAGCGGTATCAGCGTCATGGACACACCGCAGATTGCGAACGCTGTCAGACCCAAGTTTCCGTCGTATTTATCAATCGTTCAATCCTTAGTGTAAACTGCGCCTTTCTCTGCCTTTCTCCGCCTATAAACGCAATTTACGAACGTCCACAACTCAATGGCAGCGCCTACATACAAGCGCAGTTGAATGAAGTTAACTGATGACAACATTAAAAAGAATCAAACGTTTAGCGATCATGAAATAATTCCATACATGATAAGATGTAAACAAGCAGGGAGATAATGAAGATCAGTAGTTCTACTCAAACTACTTGTGCACGTAGGGTATGGAAGATTGGTCAAATCTAGTTCTAGCAAGTAGGAAAGTTTAAGTGAATGACGTGAAAGTGAAAGTGAGACATTCGAAAGGCCAACGAAAGTTAAGGTTGCTTTTGGTAGTACAAATACTTTCACCACAAAAACTGGTGCTCTAAATAGCGATTCTATTGTCTTTGAAAGGCTCTCTTATTGACGCATTGAACTGCAATTTGGACCTGCTTTTACAAGGCGGAAGTATTTAGGCGCAGAATAGACGTGCGCTTTCAGGAGCAGTCTTAGTACATACCGTGGAATACATAATTAGGCGCTCTTTACTCTTCCCCTCCCATCTTTTTACGCTAAACTCCCACTTTCCCCTGGACCCTCCCATGAATGCATATGCATGACATGACAAACGCAATCTGCCACTTTCAGCTCCCGCGACAGGCAGTTGGCACTTTTACATAATTGCGGCCTGTTTGTACATACCTCGCAATGATTTTGCGCACATTGCGAAATAAATACGCCTGAAGTGGGCCCAAAAGCGTTAGTACATCTGGCCCTGCACACATGACCTCAAACACAAGTTCAGACAAGTTCAGATACTTTCCCTGATACACTTCTGTTGTGTGTGTGTCTGTGTATTTACTTGAATGGTTGCCCATCAGATCCTGGCTTGCGTGTTTGTAGCAGAAATGCAGAAGAACTTCTGTTGGGTAATTCAGCTCTTCAGCCTGGTCTGCACTGTTAAAGGCTACTATGACCGTAAGTCTTCTCCCAGCAACCTCCGATTTGAAGCCACTTATAATTAAAGCCTTCTTAAAACACAAATATACATTCCGCTGGTGACTGTGTGTGTGTGTGTGTGTGTGTGTGTGTGTGTGTGTGCAGCTAAGGAGGTGAGTGATAAGGAGTGCTCTCTGCCCGTGGAGGAGGCGGGCATCATCTGGGACAGCATCTGCTTCTTCTTCCTCCTGCTGCAGAGGAGAGTCTTCCTCAGTTTCTACTTCCTGCATGTGACCGCAGACCTGCAGGCGTCTGCACGCCAGGCCTCCCGGTGAGCATGCCCCCTGCAGGCCACACAGGGAATATATGGCATTGTTCTGGCCTTTAGATATCAGACCTGTCCAGTTATGAGTCTTTATGTACCATGCATCTGTACAATGAACTTATGTCAACAATCAGCCAGAATAGCCTTAACACGTTATTTACTTTGCAGTTAAGATTTTGTTGTATGTCATTAAACTCTATGTGTATACTGTGTGTGTGTGTGTGTGTGTGTGTGTGTGTGTGTGTGTGTGTGTGTGTGTGTGTGTGGATGTGGATGTGTGTATGTGCAGAGGTTTTGAGCTATTCAGAGCCAGCATCAAGAAGAACATCAGGTTCCACCAGAAGGCAGAGAAGAAGTCCCTGCAACAGCTCAAACGATCGTAAGTCACCACACACACACACACACACACACACACACACACACACACACACACACACACACACACACACACACACACACACACACCACCATTGGAATCCAGAGCTCATTGTGCCCTGTGTGTACTGGATATCATGTACTGTACATCACAGACAAGCATGACATAATGTGTCAAATACCCTTCATGTGAAATGCCTTCATAGACTGCATGTAGGATGTTGAGAAGCGTTACAAAGACTCCCATATTTGACATGAGACAGAGGGGCCTGATAAGCACCTAAGCCTGTTATTCAATCAGATTTAAGTAGGAGCTTTTTTAGCTTTTTTTCATGGCTCTCAGGTTGCTAACTCTTACAGCGGGGCTACCCAGGGCAAGCAAGCGCTCTGTTTGCGGAGTGTATGCTGCAACAGCTAGCCTCCCTCTATTATCAATGGAACTGGCTACATCAAATAAGAGTGGAGCGCATAAAAATGTATCAGTTCTCTAGAACTATTTTTTTTTGCTCCGCAAACAGTGCTTCAGTTAAGCCGGGTGTTGCCTAGCTGTGACTCTTACTTTAGGATGGAGTGCATTCTAAGCCCCTCAGGTTGCTAACGCATCCTCTTTCTTACCTTAGGATAAGTATAAGTATAAGTATATATACTTTTTTGATCCCGTGAGGGAAATTTGGTCTCTTCATTTAACCCAATCGGTGAATTAGTGAAACACAAACAGCACACAGTGAAC
>NW_027468630.1:4125712-4133212 GCF_046254945.1 Alosa pseudoharengus | reverse complement strand
TAATGTAATGTGATATATAATGTAATGTATGTATATATTTTTATATCCACTCACCTCTTCTCCATCCTCATCCTCAGTGGGGCAGAGCTGGACACCCCCCACTCCAGCGCCTACAGCTGTGCCACCCTGTGCCCTGAGTGCCCACAGGAGCTGGAGGTGGTGCCACGCATGGGCCCACAGGAGCTGGAGGTGGTGCCACGCATGGGCCGACACCAGCGGCACTCCCGAACCGCCAGCGAAATGCTGACCGACGGGTAACGTAATATACGTACTCACACATCAGTGCACATCACTGCGTCCGAAATGCAGTGGCTTTAGTGCAATTGTAATGTTGAGAACTAAATATAGATCAAGGACTCAGTAGCATACACACATCACACACAACATGCATTTACAGCAGAAAAAGTAATATAACTATATAAATATGAAAAAAAACACCACTGAACAATAAAGACAGTAGAAGATAAACAAAATGTGCTATATGATATATGATATACCTTTTAATATAAATGTTGTAATACTGCATGAAAACTGAATATCTAATAGATTTCTATTATTTTGTAAGGAAATTCATGTTCAAAAGCACATTGATTTTAAATTAAATGTGATATATGATATGATATACCTTTTAATATAAATGTTGTAATACTGCATGAAAACTGAATATCTAATATATTTCTATTATTTTGTTAGAAAATGTATGTTTAAAAGCACCTTGATTTTAAATGAAATGTGATATATTATATACCTTTTAATATAAATGTTGTAATACTGCATGAAAACTGAATATCTAATATATTTCTATTATTTTGTTAGAAAATGTATGTTTAAAAGCACCTTGATTTTAAATGAAATGTGATATATGATATATGATATACCTTTTAATATAAATGCATGAAAACTGAATATCTAATTGATTCCCAATAAGGAAATTCATGTTCAAAAGCACCTTGATTTTTCCCCTGTGCTGACTGTAATTGAGCCTCTCCTGTAAATGTTCTCTTCTGTGTGTGTGTGTGTGTGTGTGTGTGTGTGTGTGTGTGTGTGTGTGTGTGTGTGTGTGTGTGCTGGCACGTTCCGTCTCTCGTTTCCTCAGGGCGTTCTTTGTGGAGGAGCTGTTCCAGAGCAGTGAGTTCTACTCGTCTCAGAACCGGCTGCTCAAGCTGCTCTTAGCCCTGTACAATCTGCTGGCGGCCAACTCGGAGCTGGTCTGCTACTTAATCATCGTGCTGAACAACGTGGTGACCGCCTCGGTCATCTCGCTCGTGCTGCCCATCCTCATCTTCCTCTGGGCCATGCTGGCCGTGCCGCGACCCAGCAAGAGGTTCTGGATGACCGCCATCGTCTACACGGAGGTGCGCTTGCACACCAGACTGTGTTGCCTACAATGTGACACACACACACACTTTCTCTCTCTCTTTCTCTCTCACTCTCTCTCTCTCTCTCTCTCAAACACACGTGCACACTCACACACACACTTACACACACACACATACACACACACACACACTCTCTCTCTCTCTCTCTCAAACACACGTGCACACTCACACACACACACACACTCTCTCTCTCTCTCTCTCTCTCTCTCTCTCTCTCTCTCTCTCTCTCTCTCAAACACACTTGCACACTCACACGCACACACACATACACACACACACTCTCTCTCTCTCTCTCTCTCTCTCAAACACGCGTGCACACTCACACACACACACACATACACACACACACACTCTCTCTCTCTCTCTCTCTCTCTCAAACACACGTGCACACTCACACACACACACACATACACACACACACACACTCTCTCTCAAACACACGTGCACACACACGCGCGCACACACACACACACACACACACACACACACACACACACACACACACCACACATGCTCTGCCACATTCATACACACACATACAATAAAAGTGTATGAAGTGGAGAATGAAATAATGAACTAAATGAAACTGGGTGTGACAGAGACGTCATGAAGACTATACTGTGATGTTCCCTCATGTTCTACACTAGAATAGACTAGGATTCACTGTGACAGATACCATTACAGTACAGGAAGTTTCTTATTACATGTGTTCACATTTAAATTGACATTTATTTAGCTGACATGCTTATCCAAATGAGCTTACAAGTGAGGAATAACATTTCTTGATTAGCTTTGTTCTCTGTCCTGTTTATTACTCAGTTAAGTTTTCCATGTAAGTAAAAGCCCAGCGGAGGTCTCACTGTGGTTGTGGTTGTGTGTCTTCTGTGTCCAGGTGATGGTGATGGTGAAGTACCTGTTCCAGTTCGGCTTCTTCCCGTGGAACAGCCTGTATGAGCTGCAGCTGAACATGGACAAGCCCTACTTCCCCCCACGCATCATCGGCCTGGAGAAGATTGACAACTACATCCGCTACGACCTGCTGCAGCTGCTGGCCCTGTTCTTCCACCGCTCGCTGCTCATGGTACACCAACCCCGCCTCCACCGCCCATTACCCAACCCCTCCTGCTCAGTGTAGCCTGCTAAAGGCCTTCATCCGTGCCCTTCAGTTTTTTACTGGCTCCTCCAAAAAGTCACCATGTGCACATCATCAGATTGTCTCTGAGATGTTGCGGGAGCACCCTTCACTCACACGCAGCCTTAAAAAAACAGTTGATATGAGTCAGCACATTGGCCCTGTGCCGCTGTGCTTGTTGTGCTCAAGACCCGGTCCTCAGATCGCCCACAGGCACAGCGCACACTCCAAACTTCACTCTCTGCACTCCTCACTCTCTTCTAGACACATTTGTTTCACCTGGAGACACATTCTTCTCCTGGCGGTATTGACTGTGCTTCGCTCAGCACAGTCTAAAGGAGTAACTTTCTGCCACACCATGGCAGACTTGACTGAAGTAATAAAGCCCTGCAGCAGTGTCTGGGTGTTAGATTAGAGTTATGAAGCTCACTGTAAGCCGCAGTAGACTAGTGGGCTCTCAATGGACCGAGATATGAAGAGATTGGTTCCAAAACACTATATCCTCCAAAAACATTAAAAAGTCATGTCATTTAATTGTGTATTTCAGGTAATATCAATACAATTGCAGCTGTGTTGTTTTGAAGTAAAGAGTTATTGAAGTTATTGAGTAAAGATAAATCAAACAACAATAGCCAACTACAGTTCTACTGAAATTACGTGGAAAACAAAATGTAAAAATATTTATGAAAATTCATTAAAATGGAGAATATAGTGTTTTGGAATCAAACCCCTCATATATTCCTGCCTTCCATCCAATATTGAACTAAAGAACTTTACTATTATCAATTGATTGAACTAAAAGTCATGTGATTTACTGGTAAGCATGATTCACCTCTGTGGATATTTGTACATGTTTTAATGTGTGTGTGTGTGTGTGTGTGTGTGTGTGTGTGTGTGCGCGCGTGCGTGTGTGTGTGTGTGTGTGTGTGTGTGTGTGTGTGTGTGTGTGTGTGTGTGCGCGCGCGTGTGTGTGTGTGTGCGCGTATGTGTGTGTGTGTGTGTGTGTGTATGTGTGTGTGTGTGTGTGTGTGTGTGTGCGCGTGTGTGTGTGTGTGCGCGTGTGTGTGTGTGTGTGCGCGTATGTGCGCGTGTGTGTGTGTGTGTGTGTGTATTCAGAAATATGGGCTGTGGGACCACGAGGGACCGCTGGAGGAGAAGAGCCGCCAGCCTGCTGAGGAGCAGGCCAAGAGGGAGGGCGAGGAGGAGCATCAGCCCAGTCCGGCGCACAGCCTCGCCGCTCTGGACGACGGCGCCACCGAGACCCTCCAGCCTCTGGAGCCTGAGCCCGATATCCAGCCCACGCCAGAGCCAACGCCGGAGCCTCCCCACGCTGACGCCGACGCCTCGCCCACGGACCAGGGAGCGGGGAAGAAGGGCGGACTGCTGCGATTCCGCAGGAAGAAAAGCTCCGGGAAAGGTTAGCCCAGAGGGAAGTTTCTAGAAGGAGGATTTTTTTTTTTAATAGGAGTCAGTGTAGCGCTGGGTGATGTCTTGTGCTAATAGGGAGCAACAGGGAACAATGGCTGTCATGCTGTCAGATGCTGCCATAACTCCACTCTCTCATTATGGCTACCACACTGACAGAAATGCCTCTGTGTGGTACGCTATGTCATTTTAGTTTGAGTGCCCTCAGGAAGATGGCTGACGCCCGTGGTCACCGCAAGCTAGGCCGCCATAAGACAGAATGCGCTCTAATTTGCAGACTATATCAGTCCACGAGAGACTATTGAAACCAGAGACACTGGAGAGAAGCCGTAGACTGAGGGAGGGTAAGGGAGGAAGAAAAGAGAGGTGTGTGTGGTGTGTGGTACAGATGAGAACTTGTGCTTATGTGTGTGTGTTGTGATCAACCAGATGGTGCTGAAAGCAAAGAGCCTAAGAAGAAAACCAAGGGTAGACGCAGAGAGGCCACCAGCAAGAAGCTGAAGGCTGTCGGCCTTAAAATCAAACAACTGTCCATTTCTGCGTAAGTAGAACCATTATTGAAAATCAACAATACCTTACTGGTTTCTACCACATGTCCACACCATAAGGTCATGTCTACTTTATTGTTCAGTGGTTTGTCTTTATTATTCAGTGTTTTTTTTATATTTATATACTTATATTACCCTTTCTGCTGTAAGTGCATGTTGTGTGTGATGTCTGTATGCTACTGAGACCTTGAATTTCCCCTTGGGGATCAATAAAGTATCTATCTATCTATCTAGTGAGAGTTGGTGATCTCTTTTTTCTTTGTAGGATGCAGACTATCTACAGACCCACATATGGATTCTTCCGAGATATCCTCCATGCCGAGTTCCGAGCCACCACAGACGTGTACGCTCTCATGTTCCTCACGGACATGGTGGACTTCATCATCATCGTCTTTGGGTTCTGGGCTTTTGGGGTGAGTGACCAGACCACCATTAGAAATAGAGTCACGGCCCCAGCCGTGGCGCAACTGGCTGGGGCACCTGCACCGTACGCCGGCGACCCGGGTTCGATTCCTGCCCCGTGGTCCTTTCTGGATCCCACCCCGACTCTCTCTCCCACTCACTTCCTGTCAATCTCAACTGTCCTCTCACATTAAAGGCATAAAAAGGCCAAATATATATACTTTAAAAAAAAGAAATAGAATCACAGAGCAGCACCCCTAACTCTCCCAAACACACTCCCTATAGTGGGCACATTAGGAGTCAAGTAGAGCATGTTTATATAGCTATGCCAAAGTAAGGGATGCTAATCCTAAACTACAAGAGCAGGTATCATTTATAGCTTCTCTGTGCTGTGGATCTTTTTGGATCGAGGTATGTGCGCTTAATAACTATATTTGAGTGTGCAGCCCTTGTTCAAAACCATAATTACATCTCCAATCGTGTCTTTTTTCGCCTCGTCCAGAAACACTCGGCTGCAGCTGACATTGCGTCCACGCTGTCGGAGGACCAGGTGCCCGAGGCCTTCCTGGTCATGTTGCTCATCCAGTTCAGCACCATGATCATCGACCGGGCGCTCTACCTGCGCAAGACCATCCTGGGCAAGCTCATCTTCCAGATCATCCTGGTCTTCGGCATCCACCTGTGGATGTTCTTCATCCTGCCGGCCGTCACAGAGAGGTGAGGAGGACCTGGAGAGGGTTGTGTATTAAAACTCTCACACACACACACACACACACACACACACACACGCACACACACACACACACACACACACACACACACACACACACACACCACACCACACCACACACATAGAGAGGTGAGGAGTACCTGGAGAGGGTTGTGTAGTGTGTTAGCAGGGGTGAGTTACTCAGCTTCAGAAAGTAAGTATCCTACCACAGATATGTTCCAACCATTTACTAAACTAGCTGATTCGAATTAGCACAACTCTTCAGCCAGGAAGATTAGATAATTTGTGAAATCATCTGTGTTAAGAGGTATTGCACGGTAGGACTTACAGGAAACCACTGCAGAACCAATTCATGGTAGGACTTTTACTCTCTTGAGTCCCAACGTTGCTCACCCCTGTGAGGAATGGGAAAAATATCTTCTCACGCATTTTCTTAACTTTGTTGGCTGAACGACAAGTCAGAGGACAATCATTATAGGATGTCTTTTGTGGAATGGGGAAAAACATCATCTAACTTAATTTGTTGAAGAGGTCCGATGGGAGAGTCACAAGTCACAAAGGAATGCCGGATGTTTCCTGGAGGTGAAAAATAACCCTCTTGTTGCTTCTCCACCTCTTGTGTCTCCTCTTGTTTCCTCTCAGGATGTTTAATCAGAATTCCGTGGCTCAACTCTGGTACTTTGTCAAGTGCATCTACTTCACCTTGTCGGCCTATCAGATCCGCTGCGGCTATCCAACCTGCATCCTGGGCAACTTCCTCACCAAGAAATTCAATCACCTCAATCTCTTCCTCTTCCAAGGGTGAGTGGAGGATGTGTTTTGTGCCCAAATATGCACATACTTCATCCAAATATATCAGAGCTGGACTCAATTCAAGATTATTTTACAAGTATCAGCATTAATTAAGGCATTGCAATCACAAATGATGTCACTGTCTGTATGTTCACCTATTAAAATACTCCGTCATCTATAGAATGTAGACACTGTGTGTACTACTAACAGTGGACCATCTGATAGATGCTGAGAGCTGAATCTCTAGTGTGTGTGTGTGTGTAGTTTCCGCCTGGTCCCCTTCCTGGTGGAGCTGCGGGCAGTAATGGACTGGGTCTGGACGGACACCACGCTGTCCCTCTCCAACTGGATGTGCGTGGAGGACATCTACGCCAACATCTTCATCATCAAGTGCAGCCGCGAGACAGAGAAGGTGCGCTGCTTTAGGCCGTATATATGTGTGCTGTTGACATTTTACATGCCTCTACAATTTAGATTTATGTGTCTGCAATTTTGAATCTAGTCAACGCCTTTCACCCCACTAGTGACACCGCTTAACATTGGCCACAGAGATCGGCTGTTTGTGCTGCCAAAAAAAGTTGTTGCATTCTAAAAGTATTTATGCAATGCGTAAGTGCTGTTGTGACATTTAGAAATACTCTGGTAAATGTGATCTTGTTGACATGTGATTGTTATTTGGCTTTCCACAGAAATACCCTCAACCCAAAGGCCAGAAGAAGAAGAAGATCGTGAAGTACGGGATGGGCGGGCTCATCATCTTCTTCCTGATCTGCATCATCTGGTTCCCACTGCTCTTCATCTCATTGGTCCGATCAGTGGTGGGCGTGGTCAACCACCCCGTGGATGTCACTGTCACAGTTAAACTAGGGGGTTATGAGGTAATGAGGCTGCACACACACACACACACACACACACACACACTCACACACACACACACACACAGACACACACACACACACACACACACACACACACACACACACACACACACACTCACACACACACACACACACTCACACACACACACACACACAGACACACACACACACACACACACACACACAGACACACACATATACACACACACACACA
>NW_027468630.1:3973212-4120712 GCF_046254945.1 Alosa pseudoharengus | reverse complement strand
TGGTGGGACATCAGCATCGCAGGCTGCGACCCCGCTGCTAAGGCCTGTGGGGTCCTGCCCATGGTCATCTTCAACGACAAAGTCAGCCCCCCCAGCCTGGGCTTCCTGGCTGGCTATGGGTAAGAGAAATAACCTGGCCGCACGCGCGCGCACACACACACACACACACACACACACACACACACACACACACACACACACACACACACACACACACACACACACACACACACACACACACACACACACACACACACACACACACACACACACACACATGTATGGTTGCACTCACACTCACACACACAATACAGTTGCACCATCAGCTTCAGTTCCTAGGCAAAGAGATGACCTCTGTGCTGGTGACAAACTGACTAGCCTGTTGTCTGATTTATGTTGTCATTTCATGGGTGGAAATGGGAGGTCTGCCTCATTAAGCACCAGTCACAGCCCTGACATCACAGGCTGCGATGTTTAGCCAGTGGCAGGCCAGCCACTGATGTGTCATGTCAAATAAAAAGTCTGGAACATCCCAAACCAAATGAACACTTGGCAGGGAAATGAATTGAAAACGTTTCATGGCATTTCTCAGAGAAAGTCATAAATTAGGGCTGACCCATTAAAATGGCATTCCTTTTCCACGTAGTAGAGAAATGTCTGAAAGTGTCTCTGTTAGAGGACAGAAGATATTGGCTCTCTAATTTGGTCTATACTCTTTCTCTCCCACTCTCTCTCTCTCTCCCTCTCCCTCTCTCTCTCTCCCTCCCTCTCTCTCTCCCTCCCCCTCCCTCCCTCTCTCTCTCCCTCTCTCTCTCTCTCCCTCACTCTCTCTCCCTCCCTCTCTCTCTCTCTCCCTCTCTCTCTGTCTCCCTCTCTCTCTCTCTCTCTCCCTCCCTCTCTCTCCCTCTCCCTCCCTCCCTCTCTCTCTCCCTCTCTCTCTCTCTCTCCCTCACTCTCTCTCTCTCTTTGTCTCTCTCTCTCTCTCTCTCTCTCTCTCTCTGCAGGATCATGGGGCTGTATGTGTCCGTGGTGCTGGTGATTGGCAAGTTTGTGCGCGGCTTCTTCAGCGAGATCTCCCACTCCATCATGTTCGAGGAGCTGCCGTGCGTGGACCGCATCCTCAAGCTGTGCACGGACATCTTCCTGGTGCGGGAGACCGGCGAGCTGGAGCTGGAGGAGGAGCTCTACTCCAAGCTCATCTTCCTCTACCGCTCGCCAGAGACCATGATCAAGTGGACGCGGGAGAAGGACAAGGACTAGGACTAGCCAAAGCCTCCGAAAAAAAAAAAAAAAAGCCAAAACGAGCCAACCTCGCCTGTCCACTGTGCCTGGGGGACAGGGGGCCCGCTAACATCACACCCAGATGGTGCCTTAATCTTTGGAAGAGTTTTTGTACCCCGTCCCTACGTTAAAAGCACAACAGCATGCCAATTTGATATATGTGTGTGATGCTGTATGCACGCCAGGAGAGTGCTACTAAAGGACTTTTGAGAAGGGGGGGCTATTTAACACTGACGAGTTCCTGGCCGTTAACTCAGTCTCTGTGCTAAACAGACAGTGATCCCACAGGGGAGGAGAGACTGGGAGTGGAGTGGAGGAGAGGAGAGGGAAGTAGAGGAGGGTGTGTGTGTGGGGGGGGTGGAGTGGAGTGGAGGAGAGGAGAGGGAAGTAGAGGAGGGTGTGTGTGTGGGGGGGGGGGGTGTTAGTGGCAGCAGCTCTGTATTCCTGCACAGTGCTGTGCTGTGCTGCACACCTGGTCGACTAAAGATGGCCTGCTCTGGGCACACGTGGTCCAGCAGGCTTCTCGTTTATCGTCACCCCCCCTTTCCTCCTCCCTCAGGACCGCAAGCCTGGCTGCTCCCGCTTCCCTTACTAATCTCCCATGTGTCGGACGGGCAGATGGGGAGCCGATCTGCCCAAGTGTCTGTTTGTGTGAATGGATGAGACGAGCAGCCAGAAACAGGCCACAACAGGCCAATGACTGGATCAGTCTCTCCCTCTCAACAGACTAACAGGCCAATGACTGGATCAGTCTCTCTCTCTCTCTCTCTCTCAACAGACTAACAGGCCAATGACTGGATCAGTCTCTCTCTCCCTCTCAACAGACTAACAGGCCAATGACTGGATCAGTCTCTCTCTCTCTCTCAACAGACTGCTGGGAGATGTCAGGCACAGACAAGCTGAGCAGTGAAAGGACCTTTTCTTTGCGAATGGAAACACTAGCATCATAACACCAGACGTCTTTATATTTCTACAACACAAAACTGTTTACAAAAAAGTAGTGGGATGGAAGTTAACTGTTACATATACTTGTAACCGCTTATAGATTTAAACTGACAATGGTAAGACGTCAGACTACAAAGACTTGAATTTTTCACTCCTCTCAAAGGGCTTGTTTCACAGATGACTCATTCAAATCTGTTGAAAATTAGTAATTATCCAGAGCAGGATAGACTGGAATAGATTTTGGGGCCATGACAATGGCCTCTGGAAAACTGTCATGCTGGAATACATTCATACACTTTATTTCTAGGTAAATGTTTTTATGATCACTACTACTGTGTTAAATGTTGTACAATGACTGTAATTATTCAAATTGTTGCAGTATGGACCAGCTGGACACTAACTTAAACTTTTGAGGACGTCCACCCACCACACGTATACTTTTGCCTGACATTACTCCTATTTCCTGAAAGTGGCCTTGCTTGCTTTGTTGTCTCGTTGCCATGCAGGCGTTTACAGGGTTCTTTCTAAAGGGAAATTATGTGGCGTTTCCACATCTGTGACTTATAATGCAAAGAACATCAGAGAAAGATAAATATTGCACATCTGCAAATAAATAACAACAATCATTTATAAATGTCTTGAGTTTTATTTCCTTCATCACGATCCAGGCACATAGGAGCAGCAGTAACATTGTTTTTATGCTCATCGTTCATTTAAAAATGTACACCACTGAAAGCATAATTAAGCAATAAATAATGGTTTGGATATGCTGCCAGACTGACAGCCTCTGTTTTTAAAACTGGCAAATGTAAGAGTACATAAAAGTGATTCTGGTGATTATTTAAAAAACAGTCTGAACGCAGCAGAGTATTTGGTGATGTGATATTCTTGGCTGAGTCATCTTCAGCACAGCTGCTCTTCGTCTCCATCTTCATCTTCATCAAGCAGAAACTCACTGATCTCCTTCCTCATCTCCAGTCTAGACAAAAGCCCAAATCACAGTGTGCTTAGTTCTTAGCCCCTTGTGGCATGGCAGGGAGAACAAACAAAGACACTCCATGACTAACCAAACCAGAGAGCCATTTCTGTCATCCAAAGCTTCAATTTAATCTGCTTTGTCATGTATTTGCTTCACTAAACCATTAGTAGTGCACAATATGTTGACAGTACAGGTGAAAAAAAACATAATTTACAAAGAATTATTCAGCTACAGAAGATGGCTGACGAGTGAAAAACAGATTACTGTTTGCTCCTGAATACTGCGTGTCACACCCAATGAACGTGTTTACAGGGGTAAACTAATTAGAGAGAAGCACAACTTTTTTCCTTATTAGTCTGTAGTTTTCCAGTGTTAGAATAAGGCTCTACTTTCCCTGTGTAAATAAGGCTCTAGTCTCCCACTGTTAGAATAAGGCAGTAGTTTTCCAGTGTTAAATAAGGCTCTAGTCTCCCACTGTTAGAATAAGGCTGTAGTGTAGTGTTCCAGTGTTAAATAAGGCTGTAGTGTTCCAGGGTTAAATAAGGCTGTAGTGTAGTGTTCCAGTGTTAAATAAGGCTGTAGTGTTCCAGTGTTAAATAAGGCTGTAGTGTTCCAGTGTTAAATAAGGCTGTAGTGTAGTGTTCCAGTGTTAAATAAGGCTGTAGTGTTCCACTGTTAGAATAAGGCTGTAGTGTCCCAGTGTTAAATAAGGCTGTAGTGTTCCAGTGTTAAATAAGGCTGTAGTGTTCCAGTGTTAAATAAGGCTGTAGTGTAGTGTTCCAGTGTTAAATAAGGCTGTAGTGTAGTGTTCCAGTGTTAAATAAGGCTGTAGTGTTCCACTGTTAGAATAAGGCTGTAGTGTTCCAGTGTTAAATAAGGCTGTAGTGTTCCAGTGTTAAATAAGGCTGTAGTGTTCCACTGTTAGAATAAGGCTGTAGTGTCCCAGTGTTAAATAAGGCTGTAGTGTTCCAGTGTTAAATAAGGCTGTAGTGTTCCACTGTTAGAATAAGGCTGTAGTGTCCCAGTGTTAAATAAGGCTGTAGTGTTCCAGTGTTAAATAAGGCTGTAGTGTTCCAGGGTTAAATAAGGCTGTAGTGTAGTGCTTCAGTGTTAAATAAGGCTGTAGTGTTCCAGTGTTAAATAAGGCTGTAGTGTTCCAGAGTTAAATAAGGCTGTAGTGTTCCAGGGTTAAATAAGGCTGTAGTGTAGTGTTCCAGTGTTAAATAAGGCTGTAGTGTTCCAGTGTTGCTCCAATGTTAAATAAGGCTATAGTGTTCCAGTGTTAAATAAGGCTGTAGTCTCCCAGTGTTAAATAAGGCTGTAGTGTTCCAGTGTTAAATAAGGCTGTAGTCTCCCAGTGTTAAATATGGCTGTCGGTTTCCTGTGTTCGATTGAGGCTCCACCGGGATGCTCAACTCACCTCCTCTTTCGCCTCTCTGCTTCGCTCCCTATATATGAGGGCAGTGTGTCTACTGATGTCTGTTCAGAGCACAAAACACACATCAAATGTGAGACTCTGGAAATTATCATCTTATAAGCAACTTGCTTTAGCAACTGAAAGGCTTTAGTTAAGATACCGGGAATAGACAAATATAAAAGCATATCATTGATGTCTTTGCCAGCTTTCTGGTCCAGTGTCTTACCATGTCTTTGATGGTCAGCCTACAGCTGTAACACAAGAGACTCTTCAGATCACTGTTCACAGGCAGCCTGCAAAACATCCATCAAAAGCAGGATATCAGCAACATTATATAATTCACTCTATTATTAGTGTTATTTTGCCACTCCTGGTCTACACTCTCTAAGACTTTGAGAATATTTTCTTCCAGTGTGCTTGTCATATGAGTGCGGTGGGTATTTAGTTGTGCTTTTGCAAGCTAACCCATGGGATCTCCACAGTCCCTGGCACAGACACTACCAAGGCTCTCCTGCAGTGACATTCAACACTGACACGACATACGTGTATTCTCACTGAGCAATCATTTAATCTCTACACTAAATCATTAAATTACAGATAAGGTTATACAAAGGCTTAGACCTGAGTTTATTCAGCGTCTTTGATTTCCTCACCTCACACTGGAGCTAGAACAGCAGCCGCCTCCTCCTCCTCTTCCTCCTCCTCCTCCTCCTCCTCCACAGCATCCGTCCCCGGAGCTTCTGGCTGAGGAGGAGCAGCACTGGCCTGCGGACCCCGAGTCTGAGCCCAGCACTGGGGCAGGAGCAGGGGCAGGAGGGCTGGAGCCTGCTGCCTTCATCCCCTGGGAGAGCCTCTCAGACAGGAGCGTGGCGCTGAAGGCCGAGGCCTCCTCTGAGTCGCAGGGACGGGAAGACAGAGTGGAGAGGATTAGTCAAAGCAGGAGGGATGGCCGGAGACATCATGTTCTGGTACGCAGCGTTGGGGGGGGGGGGGGGGGGTGCAGCGGTGCCAGCTTATTGTCGGTTGTAATTAATGGCGGAGACTATCTCCTGTGCTATTAAATATACGATCCAGAGAACACTGGCACATACCGACGGCGGTGTCAAGGGCACAGAGACACAGAAGGCACTTGCTGGCTGGATCGGCGTCGCTCGTCTGGCCAGAACGAGCGGTCTGGAGTTTCTCACTCGTCCTTGAGACAAACAACAGTGTGAGATGCCCGCAGCACACACACACACACATACACAGTCTGTAAAGACCTTTTCACACACTAGCCACCGCTAACAGAGCCACAGAAACAATTGTTTTAAACAAAATTTGTCCCACTAAATTGAACAACTCAACAAGTCTTCGATCTTATCTTGATAATAATAACAGTATTAAGTATTCTTTAAGCACAGGTTAAGGATTCCATTTACCACAAAAAAAACAACAGCCTAATAAAACTAAATGTGCTGTGACAGTTTCCCGGGCATTCAACACTGGAAACTCCAATGATGATGACCTGTAAAAGCAATTGGGGATTGGTTCTGTTAAAGCTTTATCCTGATTCTGTTAAGCTTTGCCAGATGTGTGTGTGTGTGTGTGTGTGTGTGTGTGCGTGTGCGCGTGTGCGTGTGCGAGTTGACGGCTCTAACCTGTAGATGGTGCTGACCGTGGATGGGAAATCGGCCTGGAGTTTGGTGACAAAGCTCTCAGTCAGTCTCTGGATGCTGGCTTTATCGGACGTCTGGAGGGGGGAGAGGGGGAGACAGTAGGCAAAGCGCTGAGAAGAGTCCCCTTACATATACATATGGCTACCGAAGGCCATCAGCCTTTTTACTTCTAGAACTGTTGCTGTAAAGTGAGGGCAACTGAGGCTCCATCCTCACGATTCTGTTCTTGTGCACACTTTTGCTTTGTTTGTGCCTCTCATTCACACCACTCTGGTGTAGGACGCCATTTCCAAGATGAAATGGATTAGAATTGATTCCTGTTCCCATTGGCGTCCCATTTCAGGCCTTCCAATGGGAACAGGGAAATTCCATTACTCCATCAATATGGAGGAGTAAGTCTGAACGCAATAAAGTGATGACTGTGAGTTTTCTTTAAACTGGGACATAAACAGGATTGAGGAGTGAAAGCAGTAGAAATCCTCAAATGAACTTGAAAGCTATTCAAAATCCGACTGTACCGAATTTTTTCGTTGTCCCTCCGCCAACGCTCACCTTGGTGTCCAGTCCGGGAGTGAAAGTGGAGGGGACGGAGAAGAGCCGGTTGTAGAAGGCGATCTCTTTAGAGGAGTAGTCCCTCATAGGCCGCACGATGACCACATCACCAAAGCGTGAATCTGCAAAGCCCTGTGACCACACAGACAAACGACAGGAGAGAAATGATGAAAGAATAAACATCAGCATGTGGGTGCCATCTAGCAGAGCACTGGCTCAGAAGTGCTGAACTGAGCAATGGCAGAAGAGACGCAGAGCATGATGGACAGTGGCCGAGAGACAGTAGGATAACAGGGCAGAGAGACAGTAGGATAACAGGGCAGAGAGACAGTAGGAGAACAGGGCCGAGAGACAGATGCATGATGGACAGTGGCCGAGAGACAGTAGGAGAACAGGGCCGAGAGACAGATGCATGATGGACAGTGGCCGAGAGACAGTAGGAGAACAGGGCCGAGAGACAGTAGGATAACAGGGCAGAGAGACAGTAGGATAACAGGGCAGAGAGACAGTAGGATAACAGGGCAGAGAGACAGTAGGATAACAGGGCAGAGAGACAGTAGGATAACAGGGCAGAGAGACAGTAGGATAACAGGGCAGAGAGACAGTAGGATAACAGGACAGAGAGACAGTAGGATAACAGGACAGAGGAAAGGAGGAGAGATTTCTACTCCACCCTCACTCTCTGCTTTACGTTCTCTGCCTTTTCTATAAAGTGTGTGTCTATGCGCATGCTTGTGTGTGTGTTAGTGTGACAGAGAGCGAGAGAGAGAGATTTTAAGAGTGAGTGAGTGAGAATGAGAGTGTTAATGCCGAGTGTGTGTGTGTCTGTGTGTGTGTCTGTGTGTCTGTGTCTGTGTGTCTGTGTGTGTGTGTGTGTGTGTGTGTGTGTGTGTGTGTCATCTCTCACCGTGTCCATGGCCAGTGCGGCGCCCCGGCCCAGCGAGATGCTGCTGAGCAGTTTGACGGCCAGCCGGGTGCAGCTCTCCCCCAGCATCACCTTGGAGTAGCCCCTCTGCCGGGCCGTGTGCAGGACCAGGTGATGTCTGGACAACACACAGGAGGCCCAGCCAGGCGGATCAAACACAGCCGACTGCTTTGGCATAGCTCAACTTATGACACAGTCCACGGGTGGCAGCGAATGAGAATTAGCTAGGAGATATCTCCAACACAAAGTATCTCCTCTTTTCTGAGGAGGGAAAAACATTCACTTCTAACATTATAACTGTAGATGAAAGAGTGAGGGGAAAAAACTATGTTGGAAACGGACAGAAAATCCATGCCAGACAGACCTCTCCCCTCACAACACCTCACGTCACTTCCACTATTATTAAGGTCTAGCACCTTCCTGAGCTATCGACCCAAAAACAGAATTGACTTTGCCCTTATCAGCCCCCGCGGCTTATGGATGACTCAGAAGAGATGAGAGAGGAAAAGAAAGGGGAAAGAGAGAGAGAGAGAAAGAGTTGAAAGAGAGAGGGAGGGAGGAGGAGAAAGTGACCAAGAAGAAAGCACATTTGAGTGCTTCTGCGAGGATGAAAAAGGGAGATTGACACTGTTGAGTGACAACTGTTTCGCTGTGACTCGACGGCGTTCTCCTCTCCTCTCCTCCCCCCTGCCCTCCTCTCCCCTCCCCTCTCCTCTCCTCTCCTCTCCTCTCCTCTCCTCTACTCTCCTCTCCTCTCCTCTACTCTCCTCTCCTCTCCTCTCCTCTCCTCTCCTCTCCTCTCCTCTCCTCTCCTCTACTCTCTTCTCCTCTCGTGACAAGCGCAGGAGCAGACAGGGCTGCAGGAGTGTCGATTATTACTCATCCCTCACAGTGATGCGCGGAGGAGTGAAGCACGAGCCGAGAGTAGCAAAGGCAAATGTAGGAGTTGACCATGACTCCTCGACTTACTACACTTCCCCATCTCTGGAAAGAGTACTGCTTCTCTGGGACAGTAAACATAAACACTATGTATTCCAAAACCAGATCATTCATAACTGAACTGGAAATTAATGTAAACAAGTTATCAAGCACAAGTGTCCCAGCGAAGTGAATGCGAAAGTTACCGGAGAGTCTGTAAGAGGTCCTCCTTGGCGGTCAGTGTCTTCACAGAGGCAAAGAGTCTCTCTAGGGCCTGTCTTTGGTCAGCAGGGGGAATACATGATGATGGCTGACCATCGTGTGTTCGCAGTTGAGCCACAGCATCTGCCAGTGAGGAGTCTGGTTCCTGGGTTCTGAGTCCAACAGAGTCTCCTCCATTCTGGATGAACTGGTCCACTGCAGTCTTGTAGCTGGACGCGGAGCTTTCTGAAATGGCCGACACAGCTTCCAGGACTGAGGTGGGAAGTGTGAAGACCTAAGGCAGAGAGAGAGGGCATCACTCTATGGCTTCTCCTAGCACATTCAGTATTCAGTGCAAACCAGTTTCAGCACAAAAATACATCCTGATTTACAGCACTGCTGCAGTTGTACAACCATAATACTTCTTCTACCTTAGTAAATACCCTGCTCAATCACACTTCCAAGCAAACAGTTCTCTCTGGGACAAATATTTATGTTGCACATATCTAGCACTGGGTGTTGCATGTTCTTTGAGTTCATAGATTCAGAATAACTGTTACACAAATTGAACTTTTTTTTTCATGGACCAAAAATATTCACCGTTCATCTCCTGTTACTATTGAAATGTTGATGCTTTTTACAGATGTTTCTTTACAGAGGGCCAAGTAGGATGGGAAACTAACACAAGAGGAGACTATATTTAGATACTTTAGAGAGGATAATCAAGACAAAGCATCTTTAGCAAAAGGAACAAATAAATAAAACACTAAAGATGCCAGTTGAGACGGTCAAGCAGCAATGGACTGGCTGATGCAACGGTCTGAAACAGGAACTGCAGCACCAGCTCATGTTCAAAAATAAATGGGATGAAAATGGGACACTGCATCAGAGACCGAGCTGATCAAAGCTCTGACAAACATTAAGAGCAATAATGTCTCTCAGTGCTCCAAACAGCTCTAATTATAGAGTGTGTGGGGGGGGGGGGCGGGCCCACCCACCAGCTTGCTCACTGGCTGCGACTCCACGCAGCTCAGGCAATCGGACAGCTCACCTCCTCCAAGGCGACGATGTGGTAAGGGAAGCCGGTGGTCTGGAAGAGGTGCTCCAGCTGCGTGACTGCCCGTTGACGCTCGTCCAGACTCTGCCCGCTGGCACCCCCCTCTGCCAAAGAAGGGCCAAGAGAGTGTCAGTCAGCAACACCACAAAGCGGAGTTGCCAGCTCCAAGCGACTAGAAAAAGGAGCGCGAGGCTCCTCCTCAATGAGGGAGGATTTAAGAATCAGTCGAATCCCCAATCTTTGACTTGCTGATAGGTAGGTTGTGGGATAGTGTTAAAAACGACTACCTTAGTGACATTTTAAACTGCAATAGTTACTTCATTCACAGCATGACAAGCTAAACATGCTACATTTGTAATGCAGTCTCCCAGCATCTTCAAACGCACGCCCACAACCATTTTCTTGCATTCAAAATATTTGGAATGCTAGTGTCTAAACATTTCAATACTTTAACTCAGTATATGACTGGTGAATGCCGCTATACAGTCACAAGTCAGGTACGCAAGACCAGCTGTTAATTACATATACACTATAACAAAATTAAATCAGATCACATACAATGTTTTTTTTCAAGTTGGATTTTACACTCTGCTTCTGTCTAAAGTTTGCATATTTTATATATTAAAAATGGCATCAAATAATATTGGCATCAAATTCATGGTTATGCAGAGAGACTGAAACATCTCATCTCTTCTGTAATCAGGTGACTCACCATCCACATAGATAAGTCCAGGTACAAATCGCAATTTCTTGTGAGCATCTCGACTTAAACCCTGAAAGACACAAAATGGAACTTAGGGTGGCAAATGAACATATTTGTACATACAATCCCTTTCTTCTCTGTTTGGGCAGGTTTCCTGTGAACATATATACCTCTTGGACTTGGGCTAACATGGAACTTGATGCCAATCCACCGGACACAGCCAGGAGAACCTTAAGGAGAAGAATGGCATGTTTCAACCAGGCAATGTAGGCTACTGACATCCAATTTAGGTATAGGCTTTCAACTCACCCTTTCGCCAGGAAAGATTACACGGTTTTTACCCAGCATGGCACGAAACTTGTGTATGAAGTACTCCTTAAAACAACCCCTAAAGAAAGACATACAACGCATAAGTTAGCGAAACCTGACAATAACTTTTTCATATAATGTAAAGAGTCAAGATCAAAATGATATAATGGATAACACTTGTTATTCAATTTAGAATGTAGGTTACAAACATCAAACTTGCTACACTAAATGCACTGAACTAGGTCCAAGGTTACCTGCAAAATGCATCTCCGGCTCTAATAATCAGCACTGCCGTGCCTTCTTTACACTTCATACACTTCCTTGAGACCCTGAATAAACAGGGGGAAATGCACATGCAGACGACTGTCATTTAATACCAACGTTACACAAGGGGTGATATCATATCTGTAGAGATTTGGGGTTAAAAAGCTCATAGTCAAGTTGATGCCTGCTATCCATAGTGGCACAGGTAGGCCTTCAACGGAGACTTGACGGAATAAATCATTTGGGGGCATTCGTGTAGAGAACCAGCTGATTAATACATGGATCAAGGCAATAGAAATACTACGAGCACAATTAATAATTGACCGCTTACCCTGGCAGGGATCTACTCTCCAGTAAAGCATTGTATTCCTCATCAACCTGACACATGGTGTCTAATGAAGCCGTCCAACAATGATCTGTTAACGTTACATAAAAACAAGTCGCTAGAGAATATCTAGAGCGCCAACAATGGAACTTAACGTCAACGTTAGTGGTCTCTTAACTTTAAACGTCGGCAGGAGGGCAGCAGTTGCTAGCGACGTTAGCTAATATTGGTGTAAGTTCGCATCTTGTAGGCAAATAACGTCTCACTGTTCCGTAAACTCGCTGTAAGTTTTCTGGAAAATGTCGCAACTTAATGTTAACAGTCTTAAGTGAAAGGTAACACATAGAGACATTTATAACATGTGATTTCAGTCAACAGAAGCTTTCTAGTTACTACCAAACGAAAAAAACCATTTGCTCGAAACACGACATGTGAGGAACTCAGCTGTCCATTTTTGATGACGTAATGTTGTCATTCGGAACCTCAGTCGCGCAAGAACATCTGTGTTTTTTGGGGTTACAGTGGTTGCTCGTAATAAGACTGAACGAGAACGAGACGTTTTCGTGCACACCTTCGCATGTATTTTATACGTTTGTTTGTTATTGCAACAAACAGACGTTGCTTTGTTGAAAAATGGATATACTCTAGCGCCACCTGGCGATTTTGTAAAGCTATTGGCGCAAAGGCCTGTGGGAATGTAGTTGTTTTATGTCAGGAAGGCTTTCGTTGAAACTGTGCTTGAACTACAAGACCCACAGAATCTGACGGCCGAAGCTAATTGAAACGGTTTTGTTAAAGCTGTCTTGTAATGTTTACTTCTTTCGCGTTCCGGCGTGTCCTCTCCACTGAGCGCTACAGCTTGCCTGATAGAACAGATGCAGCAGTTTCCGACGTCTGACAAAACCTTTTTTCACTCGAACGCTTGGTTCAACATACGGATTTATATTATTGGTTGAGAGTTCAGTCGATGCATCGCAGTTTCTACACTCAAGTGTAGCCGTAATCGAGAGCGAAGTGCCAACAGAGATCCGCTTTCATGATGGCGATGTTCCGCAGTTTTGTGTCGGCTGCCCAGCTTAGACAGCATCACCATCAGCATCAGCAACAGAACGGGGCAGCTGCAGCCGCACCTGGGGAAAGCGTTGAGAGCCAATTCTCTTGTCCAATTTGCTTGGAGGTCTATCATAAACCTGTCAGCATTGCGAGTTGCGCACACACGTGAGTACTGTTAGCAGCTTCCTGACAGTTATTGTTTGCATCCTTGGGGTAACATTAGCGGAAGGCCAGTTTCTTTGTTGTTTTTAAACAAAGTAATTCTAATGTTATCAAATATTTTATGTAATTGTCACACTTGATGTGCTGCCGTGTTGCCAAGTAGTCTACATTACTGCCCACATAACATTTTTGTTGTCTTTAATATATCCGTAGTGTTGTGGCTTGTCAAGAGAGCCTATCCTATTGACTGTAGTCTGTAATGTCCTACAGTATAATAACATCTGTAGCATGTATCTCGTGACCCTGAAGAGTAGGCTATAGGCTACCATACTATGTAGGCTATCACTGCACATCCTTTATGGTAGGCTACAGAGAAACAAACGAAGGTATGATGGAACATTCAGTATTTGACAGCATATATGTGGTCAACACAGAGAGCCTACGTTCATTCAAGCTATTGTTTTGTCAAGTTGTATATCAGGGCTTGCTGCCCCAGCTAGAGCTAATGTAGGTTTTATCCACACATTTATTTGTAACAATTTTACACTACAGATGTTAGGCTAGGCTGTGTTGAAAATGATAGCCTATTCAAGAGATGCATATTTGAATGATTATTTTTTTCCTTGCAAAATGATATATATTCTTAAAGAGTGAGTCAAAAGCAGAGTATGCAGAATGTAGGCTCGGTGGCGAACGAGAACAAAGCGAGCTAGATGTGCAAACTGGTGTTCTACAAAGGCATCGTAGCCTACGGAGTGGTGGCGGCGTCAAAGAGGAACTGTGACAAAACATTGGACAGTCGGTTGTCAAACACGGCTCCCAAGACAAAGGGAAACAGTGACAGCGAGCGCTGCACCGCTTTGTTTTGTTCTTGTGAATAAACAGTCTTAGTGCCGGAGACAGGGTGGTCTGTCAAGTTCAAGCAACCGTAGGCTACGTGGGCTGGACAGAGGCGAAGGCAGAAGGGTGCCTGGTGACATGAAATTGTCGTGTTTTTACTGAGTAGGCAACGGCAGCAAAACGCTTCACGCAAGGATCTTATTCATGATTCTTTCACCTCTGTATTATTGGACCGAATCGATTTTTGCCACTGACATGAGGGTAATCTTCTTGTAATCAGTAATTTGTTGACCTCAACCAAGTTGTTATTGATTATATTATCAACAGACATCAGAAAAGGGGTGAACTCCAGGGTAGCGATAAAGTCAAATTTGCATTTTCTGTGAGAAAAAAAACAAAAACATTTTGTGAGATGGAACTAGGTGCCGATTGGATGTCTTTGTGTATTATGCTCACAATCCTCTCTGCTCCATTGACCTCTATTTTCATGGGCAATGAAAAGGCTTTGTGGAGTCTGAGACTGGGTGGTAGACTACTATGTTGGTGCTTACCCAAGAGTCCCCTTTTGGTCATGATTTTCTGTCTGAGCACCAATCTTACACTTGTATACGTCTATGGTAGGGCTGTATAAAATCGCAAATTGAACTAATGCAATAGCTAATTGCAGAGGCTGCAATTAATTGTGTCATGATCTATGATTTTTATATTCATATCTTCCTCCCTGTTTGACAGTGAAGCTCACCAAATAGGAGTGCTGTGCTTCTTATGCACTTGGCATGCTCACCAATTAGAAGTGAAAGTGAAATTTGGAATATTGATCTGAAGCTTGACTTTCACAATTATATCACAAATCAAATTGTAATTGCAATAGCTGTCAGAATGAAATTACTTTTTGATAGTGTGTGTGTTTTGAAAATAATCTACTTTCAATAATTGGTAAGAATATGAGGCATGTGTTCAGTATTGATATCCACCCTCTCGAGTACAGGAGCGCTTTGTAAAGAGACAAAGCTTTCCCTACAGTGCCTTTGATGTTACATGACCTATTAAGAAGGAATTATTCCTCTTTAATAATGACGCCTCTGCCTCAGCCTTTGATGTACACAAAAGAATATGCTTCCTCCATTCATCTTATTAAACACGACTGAAACTGGTGGGGCAAAACAGAAACTACACCACCTCTTGAGTTGTGTGTTGTCACCCAGAACACATCCCATAGTTGGTGTGATAAAAATAATTATTGTGTCATATTTTAAACACATACGTGGTATCTACTAAAGCCATGTTCACAACCCGAGTTAATTTTGTGTGTGCATTTACTTCTAGTCTTCTAGTCTTACTAGTCTTTTTATATTATTTTTAGCATGTGTTTTTCATGGGAACTAGCTATCGAGGTAGGAAAAGGGAAGGGCGTGTTTATGTGTGTGTGTGTTTTTTTGTAAACCTGAGGTGGGACCCACAGCACGGCTTCTCTGTTTCCATATTTTGGCTTGTTTGTTTAGGCTATGTATGCTTTCCACAGCACGTAGCCAGTCCCCCCAGCTCACAGCACATGCGCACTGGGGCTAAGGAAGCCCAGTGTTAACCCCGGCCGACTTGCTTTGAACATCACGTGCACATCAGGAATGCACTCTCCAGCATGTTTATTATGTCATGCTCACTGCTCACCCATGGTGGATGGAGTTCAGCCTGCCATGTATAGAAATTATCCTGCAGCCAGCAAGCTCACCCAAGTCCATTCTCTCTCCCAGATGTCACTTAAGGACATGTGTGTGTATGCCAGATATTTATAGAAATGACCAGTGGGGAAGGAAGTGAAGCTTTGTTACAGCATCCCAGCTAATGGTCTCTGCTGTCGACCCCACCAACGTTAAAGGTTATATGGAAGGCTCTGGCTATAGGGATGTGAGAGGCTGGCTTCTGTGTTGCTTCTGTTTTTGTTTTTTATTTGCCCGGAAAACTGAAAAGATGTAATCACAATCAGCAGTACATGCAATGTGAATCCCCGCAGTACTTGTGCCACGTTTGTTTGATTGCTGTTGATTTTATTGGAGTCTCCATGCAAAGCCACCAAGCAGTAGAGGGGATTAGGTGTGATTTCAAAAAGCTTGCATGCTGTGATGCTTTTTTCTCTGAGGATCATGATGTAAATGGCTCCGCCATGCAGGAGCAGTGAATGTTGCTTTGCCTTATTCCACAATGGCAGTATGGATATGAAAATGTGCTATTTTGGATCAGGGCTAAATACTCAAATCGTTTTTGGTAACCTTTGACCTACTGTAAATTCTGAGCTCACAGGGAGCTTCCAAAGGGGGAATCCCCCCAAACCCATTCCTGTTTAATTACAGGAAGCTGTGAATGACAAGCTATTGTCCCTCCCTATCCTCCTCATCTAGACGTATTGTAGTCAGGCCTACTCGTCCGTGGTTTTAGGGCAACCTGCTCCTGTTACCTCTCACAGACATGCACTAATCCTAATCCTGCCCAACTCTCAAGCCACCATCTGGTTTCATCCAACACAGCAGAGGCAGAGGCTATTGCACTGAGGGGAATTTGCTCATTTACTCAAGGCTAGTGCGCATTAATAGTTTTAGCAGAGTGCATTTATTCACATCGACTATCTGCTAATTGAGAGATTTGGAGTCTATGACATGTTTTAGGTAGGTTTTAGTTTTATTTTTACCTCCCAGTTCTGGAAAATTAAAAAAAGAAAATCAATGCATTTGATGGACAGCAGCATTACACTTAATTCAGCTCCAAATTCCCAGTTGCTAGTGTATGAGCTGGAAAGCAGTTTCATTTCAATAGCGAAGTCATCTGTCTCATTGGTGTTTTATACCAAGGTCCTGAGCAATTATTTAAAACCCTCCAGCGGACATCTGTCCTGTGAGCCAGGTGACCACGACCAGTCTGCATCATGCTTTGAGGTGCAGGTCCACTGTAAGCATGGTGGAGAAAGGGAGGTTGGTAGGCCGGTACCAAGAGCAGTAAAATCTCCGGCCCACCCCCCCCCCTCGTCTCCTCTGCCTCTGGTGTAATGGTGGAGCGCCTCACTGACATCACGGAGGCCCTCAAGGTAACACAGTGTTCCGCATCTCTGTTCGAGCTGGTGTGTGTGAGCCCTTCTACTCTCCTGGCTACAGGGACTCACACACTCTCTCTCTCCCTCTCTCTCTCTCTCTCTCTCTCCTCTCTATTTCTATCTGTTCTATCTAATGATATTCTCTGCTCTACTTGTGTGCTCATGCTGTGCAGGGACATGTGCAGGTACTGTACCCATGCGTGTGTGCATGTATAGGCAGTTTGCGTCATCCTGAAATGGGCCCTGCATTAGAGCATGGAAGCGGAATTGAGTGGATGGAACGGAAATCCGAGCTGCAAGTGGAAAAAAACATGCTCTAGAATTGCCCCATGCCACACTGATTTCCACTAATATGAGACTTATAAAAAGATGGATTCTGTCAGCCTATCATTTGTGACTGCCATTGCCAGCAAAGTAATGAAGAGGAATAGCTTCATGTGCAATCAGACTCCACTCTGCACCATGCTATACCAAGTTATAGTCTTCTAATAGTGCTAAGTCTGTATGGAATAATACACATGATTTGTAATAGTTAACTGTAATGTTTTTAAAATATCCTAAACATATTTGGGCTAATGATGTCCGTTTGTCTTGCTACATTTCAATTCTTCCAACTGGTCAATTTTTGGTGTAAATATATCAAATCACTGTCATGGTTTAAACACATGAAATCTTTCAAGTCATGCTCACTGTTTTGGCTGTGCTAGCGTTTCATCTTCATTTGGCAGCAGTGGTTATTAGCTCTGACTTGCATTAAATAATTATAAACAACGAGGCTAGACAACAACCTGGGCAGTTCCGTCTGGTCTTGTGAGTGCAGCTGAAGTCGCCCGGTCTGGACTGTGCTCTCTCCAGCTCTCCTCAGTAGAGTCTGGACTGCTCAAGCTGATCTCTGCTCACATGTTTTCCTGAAGTGCTACGTGTCCATGTGCTGTGCAGCTGTAGCATAAAGGGGTTAATTTTTGCATGTGTGCTCCCTAGTGACTATTCAGTTGCTCTTCTAGGTTAAATTTACTCTACCTCAATTTTCACAGAAAGCATGTCACTTCCTAGTCTGTAATTGTTGCATGAGACTGTGAATGCATCTTCTGAATGCACCAGTTCTAGCACATCACTTTCCACATTAGGGAGCATTCAGGCATGAAATAATGGACCAGGAAGTCCTCAGATGCCCTCGGTTCTATTTTTGTCTGTACCGAAACAGCAGCAGGCAACTGTATGCTATTCTAAGTAATCTCTGAGAGCCTCCTCGTTTTTAAAGAACAACAGACTAATTTAATGGATTTTTCCATTACATCACTGGGGTAAGCAGTCTTCTGGAAAAGTGCAACTGACAGAAGAAGGACTTCAGTACTCTGGTGGTGTCACCAAAAGAATTCAAGTGGAATTTGGCCTCTATAGTTCCATGTAATCTGCCCATTCAGTGTTGTAACAAATTACAAACTGTGAATACCATTGCAGTAAGCGAGAGGGTGGGGGTAAAGGAGGCAGAGGATCAAGACAAAACCCTTGACAAAGAGTTGGAGAGAGATAGTTTTGAGACTGAGCAGAGAGGGAACAAAGCCTGCGAGAGAAGGAACCGAGAGGTGAGAGTGTGACAAAATACACAATGAAATGTTTATGGATGGGCCACAGTCCAGCAGCGCTTCACAGTAAGGCACGGTATCAGGGGAGGACCGATGGTGGGCTGGCCTTCTCTGTCTGTTCTATGTCCATATCGCTTACAGAGAGAGAGAGAGAGAGAGACCCAATCAATATTTAATGTCTCTGCGCCTCTTTGTGAGGTGAAAAAAGAGAATCCCTTCAGAGTGCTGGAGAATTTCCTGAATAGCTGGACCAACAGGTCTTCAAGCACTCTCTTAATTTGGCGCTTGCTTAACGCTCTTGCTGGTGAGAGAGCTGGCGTGGAGTTCAGCTGCCAAGGCCTTTGATGCAGCTCGAAGAGGCACAGGATTGCTGGCAAAGTCTTCAGACAAATATCCATTCATGCATTAAAAATGAAAACCTGAGGTGGTCATTAATTATAGTTACATTAATTTGTGTCCCCCGGTGGCACAGCAGGCAGGTACAGATTTGTGTCTGTGTAACTGTTTTGGGCTGTTTGAATGGGTTTCTCCTACAAGACCACAGCAGACCTCCTGGAAAGTGCTGGACAGTTGATTTGTGTGGGGATCCTGCTTGAACTGACTGCAGTATAAGTCAGAGATGCACAAATTGCCAGTTTACTCACAAATATTTGATCGATGTGTGGGAAGGGAAGTCCTTTTAAGGGCCTCTCAGGCCTTGCTTTCCTGTTGTGACGGCACCGTTCTCCTTTCCAGGACAGGGCAAAATGCATGACAGCGAGACGCATTCGTTTGGGACGCAAGCAGGAAGGAAGGGAGGGAGAGCGGAGGGAGCGACAGACTCAGAGGCAAGAGACCAGCGCTCTGTGACTCTGGGGCAGGATGTTGGCCTGCAATGCTTTCCAAACGTACAGCCCAACATTTTTAACTTAGCCCATGCTAAAAGACTTCTCCCAGACACAAGACTGCTGTGCTGGGCTCTGTTCATGCTAAAAGACTTAGCCCATGCTAAAAGACTTCTCCCAGACACAAGACTGCTATGCTAGGCTCTGTTCATGCTAAAAAACTTAGCCCATGCTAAAAGACTTCTCCCAGACACGAAGACTGCTGTGCTAGGCTCTGTTCATGCTAAAAGACTTAGCCCATGCTAAAAGACTTCTCCCAGACACAAGACTGCTGTGCTAGGCTCTGTTCATGCTAAAAAACTTAGCCCATGCTAAAAGACTTCTCCCAGACACAAGACTGCTGTGCTGGGCTCTGTTCATGCTAAAAGACTTAGCCCATGCTAAAAGACTTCTCCCAGACACAAGACTGCTGTGCTGGGTTCTGTTCATGCTAAAAGACTTAGCCCATGCTAAAAGACTTCTCCCAGACACAAGACTGCTGTGCTAGGCTCTGTTCATGCTAAAAAACTTAGCCCATGCTAAAAGACTTCTCCCAGACACAAGACTGTTGTGCTGGGCTCTGTTCATGCTAAAATACTTAGCCCATGCTAAAAGACTTAGCCCATGCTAAAAGACTGCTGTGCTAGGCTCTGTTCAGTGCAGCTCATGATGTTAGAAACCATTTGTTTTCATGTAGCACACACAAACCAGTTCAACAGTAGTTTATGTCTTTTTCATTTTTAACATGAGTGAATGAAATAAGGTCTTGGATCTCTCCTCTAAGTCTGGCCTTGATTACTCAAACTGAGCTGTATGTCCTATCAAATCCTAAGGGGGTTCTTTTTTATATTTCAATCTCAGTCAACTGGGACTAGAGTTTGATTACACTAGTACTATACTGTGTTTTGGTATCAAAATACAGCGTGGGAATTCAGTCTAATTTTACAAGATGCTGGAATGAATTGGACTGTTTTTCTTGACCTTTTCAGTGCACTGACTGTTGTCTGTGTTTGTCTTGTTCTCACACTTGTGGGAGGGTATGTGCGCTTGATAGCTTTTGCAATGTCTTCTCACCCTCGGAACTGTTTCAAAACAAGGTCATCTGCAACAGATCAGAGTGCAAGACGAACAAGAAGTTGAGTCGGCCTTCTCTGGCTTGGTCAGCAACTGTTTGAGAGCCAACAACGCAGTAGATAACCTCTGCGACCTTCGTTTAGACGACATTCTCCGACGCACTGCTGTCTGCCTCTACTGTCTGCAAGCTCTTTGATATGGTTGTGGTGGTAGTGGTGAGGTTCACAGCAGTGGTCTCCCCCTGCCTGAGGAGCTCTTAAAGCAGGGATGGTGGGACAGATGGTGTTTTGGGGTGGGGGGCATTGGGGGAGTGGAGGCTCACGCTGACAGAAAAGAGCAGATCATCTTTGAGGTGCTTCTCAGATATGTTAATAAGACCACATCTCCTTTTTTCTTTCCTTCCTTTGCACAAAGGAAACAAATCACTTCGCGGTCTTAAATTCTTCTGCATATGGCCCATTTTTAGTATGGGGTGTATAGCGTTGGATTATAAACATGCTTTGCCACAAAAACAGACAAAAACGTGGGGTAAGTCCAGCTATATGAAGTTATTATTTTGCTGTCACTTCGTCTGTTTTATAACCCAGAAGGATGTATTTGGTATCAAATGATAGCTCTGTGTCTCCTCTTTCATCTAACATACGTGGCATATATATCCGATCACGGGTCCGCGAGTAATTACTCCGAGAGTAAAGGGTGTGCAGCGTTGGTTTGTGTACATGACGTTAATATTTTGCAGTCACTTCGTCTGTTTTTATAAGCCAGAAAGATCGATATCCATGGTACCAATGGATAGCCCCGTTTCTCCTCTTTCATCTGATATGCTTGCCATATCTGTGCGATCACGGGTTCGCGAGTAATTGAAACGAGAGTATTGGGTGCGCAGGTGAACGCAGAGAAGTATAGACTGTAAATATGATGCAATTTGATTTAATTTCATGATTTTTTTTTTAATTTCATACTTGATCGTACAGACAAGTGCGTAGTATCTTTGGAAAGCCCCACTTCTTCTCTGTCATGCAATAAAGGTTTTATCTCGTTGCGATGAACAGTCGCGGAGCAATGTAACAGAGAAGAAAGGGTAGGAGATCATTGCTCCTACATACTTTGGCCTATAATCAAATGCCTGACCTCTTTGGAAAGCTTAGACGCTGTAGTTTCTTGGACAACAATCGGAATAGCTGTGGGAAGTACTGGCACAGAGGTACAGAGGCTAGAATACTGTTTTATATTTCTGCCGGATAACAAATATCTCTGAACTGACCACCATTTCAGCCCTCTAGGTCACTTGAGATGACTTAGAAACACAACTGAGCCCTAGCACCAGGTCTTGTGAAGCTGTGTGCAAAAGTAGATACATATAGAATAAAAAATGACTGCTTTGGACCATTATTTGCCAAGGTATGCTCATGTGTTTTGTAAAATGCCCTATGGAAACTCCCCAAAGGACTTTTGGGTTCCCAAAATGCACACTGACAATAAAAGGCTTACTGTGTGGCAACCTCTTGGTGTAGAAGCATAATCCTGGTCTCAAATGAAAGGTATCACTTTGAGGTTTCTTGTGGACTATTTAGATTGTATGTCAGGTGTTCTGATATAGACTGACTACACAAAATATGGAATAATTACAAAAAAGTCTCTATTTTTGCATTTACTTTGTTTGTTCAATGGTTGTGTATAAGATAAACTATACATCTGTACAACTAATATTGGATAATACAACATGAAGATTTAATTTCTATGGATTCTTGTGAATATTTCACTACCCAAAGATGGTAGCTTTTTTGTAGGCGAACTTCAGAGGTCTATTGTAAATAGCCTACTTCTCATGGCTTGTTCCCCCTGTATACAATGAAAACGCGTTTGTTGTGGAGACAAAGGATTAACAACAGATAAAAACTTATCTCCAAAGAGCTATTTCTACTGATAAGGTTATGTTTCATGTCACTTCTTCTTCGGCAATTCTTGAAGATGCATTGCTGTTCTCTCGTTAGCGACCTGCTGGCTATGTTCTATGGCTATGCTAAGTGAACGATTCCCCTATTACAAGTTTGTTTATCATCAAATTGACTTAGTAGAGGTTATATTAAGAGAAATATCTTGCATAGTGCACCTTTAATGCCAGTGGTGAAAGATGAAACCCTAGCCAACTTGAAAGGGGCACCAGTGACTCTTTTCATGGTTGTCCTCTGTGCTGTGCCGGACAGGTTTTTTATTTGTGTTTTTTATATGCAGTCAGCCTCAGTCGTTGGCACCTTTAGGACATCCTCAGCTTCTCCAGAGAGTTCATCCTCATCATCATCATCATCACAATGCAGAGTGCACACCAGCTCTCCACATCACATCATATCACATCTTCTAAAAGCTTGCACTCCCCAGAGATGCTGGAGGGAAGGAGAACATTTCTGTCCTTATCTTTTCCACTGATTGCTTTCATTGAACTATAAATGATCATTTTTGAGGCGCTGTGTTGTCTGTAATATGTAAACACTGAGCAAGTCATGAGAAGGACAGCTGTGTTTATGGTGCACTTCCACAGCACTTAACCTGCTTTGACTGTAGATTGTCATTTATATTTGTATAAAAGCATATAAAGTTGAAAGCATATAATAGATATTATATTTGTGCATGATCATTTTCATTGATCATAGCAGTTTTTAATATTCTCTAAGAGGTGCTACACAGTTTGCTTTTAAAATAACTAGGCATTGTAATCAATCATTCAGCACCATCTTTAGAAGAATGTTTGCAGCATCTTACTAGAAAAGTTGTTAGTCTTTCATAGTTGCACCACAAATGCCTGTCAATGATGATTCACTCATGACAGCAAGATTAAAATCCATTGCCTCATATTTTTGCGGGTTTCATATATCTTGTTTCTCCATCTCAGGCACTGCATTACATTTGTCTTGCAGTGGATTATGTAAAGATGCGTATTAAAACATGTTTTCTTGCAAATGCAAAATGTAAATAAATGCATTAAAATGCTAAAAAACAAAGATCCCAGACGTATCCCAGATGCATGGAGTGCACAGGAATAGCTGACCCTTTTTGTAGATGTAAAGTTTCAAGTCTCATTTTCTGGCAATAGCAAGTGCAAATTGCAGGATTTAACCAGGGTATTGTTTGGGCCCTACAAAAATTAGTCGCAAATGGCTAATATTTTAATTTTGTTTACAAAGAGAGTCATGGATTTATATCGCTGAATTCCAAAAATGTACAAAATGCTCTGTGCTCAGGGAGTTTATTTTTGTAGGCTGCTGCGCTTCAAAAAAGGTAGCAATGCAGAAAAAAAGTACCTTTTTTCTCCAAGGCCTTTGTGGCCTTTTTGGAACACTAACAAAACTGTAGACAGAATAATGTTCTTGTAAAAAGTTATTTTTAATAGGCTTAACCTTCTGAAAACCCCTTTTGATTATTTTCACATTTGCACATACAGTGGAAATAGAAGTTTTATTTCCTCATACTTCCTTACCATTGAATTTCTATCACACTAAAAGAAAATATACTCTGTCATTTGTACCCACAAATATGACATAATTTAGCTTCTGAAGCCCTCTGCCTGTGCCTTGTCCATTACTTCCAATTATCAAGGCCCTTTAGTGGCTCTTATTCCTTACATATGATGGGTAGTCCACATTTATAGCATAGCCTACAGAATGGAGCCACTGAGAGCCATCTTCTCTCCTCTGCCACTGAAGATGAGAGATTGTAAAAAAAAGTACAGGAATCAAAGTAAACAGGCCTGCATTTCTCTTAGCTCATTTTCCCTACAAACACACAGCAACACCTCTAGGGAAAGTTAAGCCAGCAGCATGCAAAAGGACTTAGAGGAGGAGGAGTGCTGGAAGCCGGGCAGCCGGCGGGGGGGACATGAACAGTGAGAGAGTAGAGGCTCAGCTTCATCTCCAGCTCTCCTCTCCACCCAGCTCCTGTTTACAGGCTGCATGAGAGAGACGGGAGTCTAAAGCTGGCCTCCTGGGCGGACAGGGGGCCTGGCGAGAGTGAGCGCTTAAAAGGAAACCCATATTAATAATAGTAGGTGAGAACTCCCAGCATGCTTTAGGGCCGGAATAAAGAGTGGCTGGGTAATAAGTGAAAGTAACAGAGGCAGCTATAAGATGAGTTTGTTTGTTGTCAGCTCAGCAGACAACTCCACGGAGCTGTGAAACCTCAGCAGCTTATTTGGAACAGTTTTGCATGTCGGGCAAAACAGGGGACATCCAGTTTGTCTATGGATGCCTGCATATGAACCCAGAATGGATGCCTTCTCATCTCTTTAATTAACATGGTTGAGTGGGTGAGGCACCGGTGCACTGATGAAGATGAACACACAGTGCTCATTAACCTTAATGTCAGAAACAAGGCCAGCACACTGTCAGAGCTAGACTTCTGTCTATAGTGCCACCCATAAAAAACTGTAGGCACATTCAGGTAGCCCAGGACTCCTGTTCACAGCTGGTGTGTGTGTTTGTGTGTAGGAGGTGGATATCTGTCTTGTTTTGTGCCTGGCAGACGGTTTTTGTGTTCGTTGGGTGAGGGCACAGGAAGTAAATTAGTCACACACCTACTCCTCTCAATGCTCCTCCTCTAGTGACCTTGTGGAACCCTCCTGTAAAAATGGCTTCAGTTTGAATGATGGTGTTCTCTCTCTACAAACACACACACACACACACACACAATTTTCATTGGTGGAACTGATGGACCGCTCTGTCTGCTTTCAGCTGCTTTGCCATGGAGCTCTATAGCAGACAGATATGACTCCCTCGTTCCCCTGTTAAAGTATAATGCTGCCAGAGAGAGGGAAGAGAAAAGCGACTGAATGATTCTCTTATAAACTGCAGCTCCATCAATCAGTGGGTGACACGACTGTCGCCCCGCAGCCACTGGTCCTTGTGTGCTGACGCTGCCCTGCGTTGTGGCCCAGCACCTCGTGCCCTGCTGAGTCATGCCATCCGGGGGTGGGGTGGCGTGGGCTGGGCTGGCACACCACCCTCGTGGCATGCGGCATGATAATGTGCCCCTGTACAGAAGCAGTCGTCGGTGGCCACCGAGTGCTGTGTAGCGAACACTGACTGCCATTTTTCTCTGAAGGCTTTCTGTGTTCATATCTACAACTTCTTCAAAGAGTGTTGTTTACGAGAGCGAGTTTCATATTGTGACTAAAAATACATGAAAATGTGATCTAACTAAATGAAAACTGAATAAAAACGCTCAATACATAGTAATGTCATGTATTTTTTAAGGACTGAAATGTGAAACGCTTGTGTGTGTGTGTGTGTGTGTGTGTGTGTGTGTGTGTGTGTGTGTGTGTGTGTGTGTGTGTGTGTGTATGTGTTGGCATGCAGGTTCTGCGGAGATTGTCTTCAGCCATGTCTCCAGGTGACGTCCCCCCTATGCCCCCTGTGCCGCATGCCTTTCGACCCAAAGAAAGTGGACAAGTCCTCCAACATAGAGAAGCAGCTCTCCTCCTACAAGGCACCATGTCGGGGTTGCAGCAAGAAAGTGGGTGGGCTTCTGTGTCGTTTGAAAGTAGTGCAAAGATTCAATGAAAAATCACTACACTGCAAGATGCTCATACATCAATTTTTATTTATTTTATTTCTATTTCCAAGTGCAGTTTTACACATAAATGTTGCTATTTGATACATTGTACCAAAGTTAGCCTCAGGCTAATTTACATCATCTCCCGCTTGCCTTCTTAAGTACAGCTACCGGACTTACTTTCCTTTTTGGAACTCCCTTTCTCTGTCTGTGTGCCCAGGTCACCCTCATGAAGATGCGCTCACACATCTCCTCTTGCACAAAGGTTCAGGAGCAGATGGCAAACTGCCCGAAGTTTGTGCCCGTCGTGCCCACCACGCAGCCAATACCCAGGTGAGCCTCTCTGCCACGCCACGCCAACACACCCTCTCTCTGCCACGCCACGCCAACACACCCTCTCTCTGCCACACCACGCCACGCCAACACACCCTCTCTCTGCCACACCACGCCACGCCAACACACCCTCTCTCTGCCACACCACGCCACGCCAACACACCCTCTCTCTGCCACGCCACGCCAACACACCCTCTCTCTGCCACGCCACGCCAACACACCCTCTCTCTGCCACACCACGCCACGCCAACACACCCTCTCTCTGCCACACCACGCCACGCCAACACACCCTCTCTCTGCCACACCACGCCACGCCAACACACCCTCTCTCTGCCACGCCACGCCAACACACCCTCTCTCTGCCACGCCACGCCAACACACCCTCTCTCTGCCACACCACGCCACGCCAACACACCCTCTCTCTGCCACGCCAACACACCCTCTCTCTGCCACGCCACGCCAACACACCCTCTCTCTGCCACGCCACGCCAACACACCCTCTCTCTGCCACACCACGCCACGCCAACACACCCTCTCTCTGCCACACCACGCCACGCCAACACACCCTCTCTCTGCCACGCCAACACACCCTCTCTCTGTCGTTTGCTTTCGGTCTCATCCATCGCCGCCATTGTCATCATCATCCATGACCGCAATCTGTCACACCTCCAGCTTCCAGCGCCCCTACGTGCACTTAAGTAAACAGCTGGCGTACTCCCTGACAAGTCAGTGCAAACACTGTGTCCTCGCAATGAGACGAGGAAGGAAGTGGAGACGTTTCTGTCACCATCAAGGAGCTGAGCTGTTGTTGTGCCACTCACTGTCACTCTCTGTCTATCTCTCTCTCTTTCTCTCTGTCTCACTCTTTCTCTCTCTCTCCCACTCTCTGTCTCTTTCTCTCTCTCACTCTCTCTCTATCTCTCTTTCTCTCTCTTTCTCTCTCTCTCCCTCTTTCTCTTCCTCTTTCCCTCTGCTCAGAGTAAAGGCAGAGGGGTGAGGTGGATGAGGAGAGAGATCCTCCGTAGGCCGGGGGAGGAGGGGTAGACACCGATGAGTCACCCACCCTCTGTTCTTTCTATTTTTTCTGCAGCGTTCATCATCTCTTTCTGGGACAAGAGGCAGAGTGTAATGAGCTCCTTTTGAAATGTATAGGCAGGTTGTGCTCCTTCGTTTCTCTCTTTCTCTCTCTCACACACATACACACATACAAGGTCACAAACACATACACGGTCACACGCAAACAGAAACACACACACACAAACACACACACATACACTGCCAGACATGCAAGCCCTTCACACACACACATACACACACACACACACACACACACAGGGACGTTCCAGTACACCTGCAGACAGGTGATATGTTTAGGTTACTGACCAGACTCCTCAATCACCAGACTGTAATTTGGACAAAAAGAATCTAGCTATGAAGGAACTAGAAATGATAGAAGTCCCAATGACCTAAAGCAAAGTGTGTGTGCGTGTGCGTGTGCGCGTGCGCGTGCGCGTGCGTGCGTGCGTTTGTGTGCGTGTGTGTGTGTGTGTGTGTGTGTGTGTGTGTGCGTTTTTGTGCGTGTGTGTGTGTTCTCTGCCAGCATGTAGGCAGAATACGTGGATCACAGGGAATGTAAAGGAATTAATTAGCTCTTCAAAGTGAGGCGAACATGCTGTTTTTCCCTCCCTCCGTGGTGTTTATGAGACTTGTCTCGACACTCGCCAGTCTAGAGGGTATTTTAATCAGAGAAATCAGGCAAAATGAAGGCATTCGACAGACTGACCCATCAAAGGTAGCGCATGGTGCGAAGACCACTTTGATGTCCACAGACAGCTTGTGAAGGAGAGTGGACATTCTAGAATGAGCTCAGAGTTCTGCATTTGCCATCTCTCTCTCTTTCTCTCTCTCACTCTCTCTGTCTCTCTAGTCACTGAAGAGGTCCCCCCCCCCCAACTCTTCTTTGATGCTTGTTATTTTCTTCCTTATTTTCTTCAAGTCATAAACTCGGTTAATGATGCCATTTGACTACAGTTCAAGAGGAAGCTTGATTACGGCAAGATGAATTTGTGCCATTTGGTAACATCTGACTATTTCCCCGTCCACATGCGGCATTAATACCACTTTTTATTTATTTACTTTTTATACATTTATTTATTTGTTGGTTAAGTTGTTTATTTGGTGTTTTTCAAAGTTTTTGTAATTTAATAGAAAGTATTGGAAATAATGGAACAGACTGACTTGCTCAAGTGTTTGACCAGATGGTTCTGATTTTATTCAGCCAAATCATTACCATTAACAAAATGGCGCAGATCCCCAAACCTGTCAGCGCAGTCTGCTACTACACTTCAGATATAGGCCAAAACAAGAGGCTGAAGGTAGTGCAGAGGTCCAGCCGATTCCTGGCCTTTGCGTGGTTTGATGCTGGAGCTGTGTAAAGCTGTCCTATTTCTCAGTGCTGGGTACAGGGAGGGGGGAGAAGAGCTGCATAATTTAGGAGGGAAACTGTTCGGGGCTCCCTCTGGAAGAGCTGGGCTTCTAAGGGGAGCTAGTTAGTATGTTTGCAGAGATAGCTCTGCAGATGGCATTCGCCACTGAACAAACAGTAAAAGTAAACAGTGGTTGGTGCTCCTTTCGATCAGAGAGAGGGTACACACACACACACACACACACACACACACACACACACACACACACACTCCATCTCTCTCTCTCTCTCACTCACTCCCTTCTCACACATCACAAGTATGCACATACGCACATACACACATACATACACATACACATATACACAGGCATTCACCTACGCACACACAGACACACACACATACAATTTATACTACAAAGTATGGCAATTAGATTGTTGAATGTTTACCACCCTTCACTGATGCTGGCATTGGCAGGATGTTTGCCGTAGAGGCAGGAAAGGGCCTGGTGCTTCTCCAAGGACTTTTAGAACACAGCAGTTTGCCATCTGCTCACCTTCCCACCATTTCACGACAGTTGATGGGCAGCAAGTGGGGAGCATATGAAACCACACACACACACACACACACACACACACACACACACACACACACACACACACACACACACACACACAGACACACACACATACATTAAGTTTATTACTTGTTTGAGGTGGTCTCATATTTTTTCATTGATTCCAATAACTGTAAACTAGCACTTTATGCCACACATTGGTACAGTTTGATTTTTATTTGATGCTAGGCATTGATGTTGCCATAACTGGATTTGAGGAGATATGAGTATCTCGTTCCCTGAGGGTTTTCTTCTAGTGTAATCACTTCAGCTGGGGCTGTTTGGTCTTATCTGTTCTGCCGATGCCACTGTCATTTTTGGGTAACACTTCACTTGACAGTATCGACATAAGAGTGACATGACACTGTTGTGAACACATGACACTGTCATGACACATGAAACCTAACCCTAAACCTAACCCTAATCCTAACCCTAACTTGTTATGACAAAAACCAAATGTCACTTAATAACAGAAGCGTTATGTCATAAACGCTTATGACTTGTTTATGACACATTCATGACAGTGTCATGTCACTCTTATGTCGACACTGTCAAGTAAAGTGTAACCCATTTTTGTTTTGCTCAGTCAACTTAATGGCATTAACCAAATGGCACAGACAGCATTGGTTGGCATTGCTTTTTCCCACGTTTTTTTTTCTCCTTTGCTGAGGTGCCTGTGGCCCATTTCCTGGTTGTGGTCTAAGCCGCTGTTGTCCTCCTGACCAGCCTGGCGTCAGGTGCGACTCCTGTCTCAGGACATATGCTCCGGCTGGCTAATCGCCCGTCTGCATCGGGCTCATCGTGAGAATAAGCCTGTCTGATGCAGCTACTAATGACACACTCTGGCCGCCTTGCGTGCCAAAGCCTACTGGCTGTCTGAGACCTCAAAGCGTGTTTTCCCGCCCATACACTATTATGAATCAAGAGTGTGTGTGTGTGTGTGTGTGTTAGTGTGTGTATTTTTCTCTCTTAATGCTTTTGTTGCCCTCTTCCACCCACAGCAATATTCCAAACCGCTCGACCTTTGCATGCCCGTATTGTGGCGCTCGCAACCTGGACCAGCAGGAGCTGGTGAAGCACTGCATGGAGAACCATCGGAACGACCCCAACAAAGTGGTGAGGCCCTGCCAAGTCTATAATGGGTGGAGGGAGAGAGGGAGGGAGGGAGGGAGAGAGGGAGGGGGGGTCAGAGAGGGCAGGATTGTCAGTGGAAGCTGGCAGAGGTGTTAGATGGCACTCTGCCCAAGTCTGCTGGAGTGTGTACAGGCTGAGCTATGATCGTGCCACGTTGGCATGGGCACGGACGGAGTGGCGGGTCATTAAGGGTTGGCACAAGGTTCAGTTTAATGTACCATCAGATTTACCCACAGGATATGCAGAAGGGTACAGGACACAGCAAGGGCTGCTAGCTGTATCATGTGGTACAGTCATGGCATCTTACAGACGAGTAAATCCCATCCTCCTGTGTGTTAATGGGCTTTTCACTCATTAGCCTGTTGGGAAAAGACAGTTCTTTAAAGGCCCCACTGATACAGTGCAGACATCTCACCATGAGGCAAATCCCTGTTGCCACCTCTATAGGCCTCATCAAAGGCACACGTGGATGTACGTCTCTCTGCCAAGCTGTGTGCCTGAAGGGCTTTAGACCCAGTCATCATCAGAGCATTCTCTCTGGAATTCTTAAGGGATCAGATTAAAATAATTTATAACCCAGTGGAGAGCCTCCATTCCTGTTATTTAATAGTTCCTAGGGGTGTGTGTGTGTGTGTGTGTGTGCTGCTGGATGTGGAGTCTGAGGGATTGATTGGTCCTGTTCCTCCTGCAGGTGTGTGTGTGTGTGTGTGTGTGTGTGTGTGTGTGTGTGTGAGGGATTGATTGGTCCTGTTCCTGCTGCAGGTGTGTGTGTGTGTGTGTGTGTGTGTGTGTGTGTGTGTGTGTGTGTGTGGAGTCTTAAGGGATTGATTGGTCCTGTTCCTCCTGCAGGTGTGTGTGTGTGTGTGTGTGTGTGTGTGTGTGTGTGTGTGTGTGTGTGTGTGAGGGATTGATTGGTCCTGTTCCTGCTGCAGGTGTGTGTGTGTGTGTGTGTGTGTGTGTGTGTGTGTGTGTGTGTGTGTGTGTGTGTGTGTGTGTGTGTGTGTGGAGTCTGAGGGATTGATTGGTCCTGTTCCTCCTGCAGGTGTGTGTGTGTGTGTGTGTGTGTGTGTGTGTGTGGAGTCTGAGGGATTGATTGGTCCTGTTCCTGCTGCAGGTGTGTGTGTGTGTGTGTGTGTGTGTGTGTGTGTGGAGTCTGAGGGATTGATTGGTCCTGTTCCTGCTGCAGGTGTGTGTGTGTGTGTGTGTGTGTGTGTGTGAGGGATTGATTGGTCCTGTTCCTGCTGCAGGTGTGTGTGTGTGTGTGTGTGTGTGTGTGTGTGTGTGTGTGTGTGTGTGGAGTCTGAGGGATTGATTGGTCCTGTTCCTGCTGCAGGTGTGTGTGTGTGTGTATGTGTGTGTGTGTGTGTGGGTGTGTGTGTGTGTGTGTGTGTGTGTGTGTGTGTGTGTGTGTGTGTGTGTGGAGTCTGAGGGATTGATTGGTCCTGTTCCTGCTGCAGGTGTGTCCCGTCTGCTCCGCCATGCCGTGGGGTGACCCCAGCTACAAGAGTTCCAACTTCCTGCAGCACCTCCTCCACCGGCACAAGTTCTCCTACGACACGTTTGTGGTGAGCTGTTGTTGTTGTTGTTGTTGTTGTTGTTGTTACTGGTTTAGAAACATTGTCATTTAAGTGGAGGAAGATTATATTTTTCCCCCAACAGTGAACAACATGCTCTCTTAAGAGAGTGATTTTTCACAAAACTTTATGTTCTGGCAGGGTGTCTAGGTGAAAAAATGTCCGACCTTTTTAGACCTTCTCCCATTTGGAAAAATAAATTACCCTTCAAAATACTTTTCTTGTGTAGTCTCAGCTAGTGAATGTGTTGCACTGGTGTGGCACTAAGTCAGTGTTTCTCTCCAGCCCCTACAGTGTGAAATGGATGACTTTGGGCATTTGAAGTCTGAGCTGCCTTCTTCCTGGAGGCTGTGCCATCATTCTAAGTTCCTATCGGTTTCAGCTCATGCCTCGTTTCCAAAAGCCTTTTTCGCTAACTCTCTGCTCTCTGCCATCAGAGAAGCTTTTGTTCCGCATCTCAGGCCCCGGCTCTTCTGAATAGTTTAGCAAGACATAAATAATTAAGAGCCACATTTCATTTTTAGCTTCAAATACAGAGTACAGTACATTGTGTAGGATATAGTCTCTTCCTTTATTATTCTATCACTCAAGATTTTTTACTTCTGTTGTCATATGAACTCTGCCATACAGATTTAGACTTGGAGAATGTTCAATTTAGAGTGAGGAGAGTATGTGTTAAGTTGAGGAGAGTGTATGTTAAGGAAAGTAGAGTGTGTTAAGTTGAGGAAAGCGTGTGTTGAGTTGAGGGGAGTGAGTGTTGAAAGCGTGTGTTGAGTTGAGGGGAGTGAGTGTTGAGTTGAGGGGAGCGAGTGTTGAGTTGAGGGGAGTGTAACAGCTGACTGGTTGACCTCTGACCTCTTGTGCATCCACAGGATTACAGTATTGACGAGGAAGCCGCACTGCAGGCAGCCCTGGCCGAGTGTTATGTTGAGGAGAATGGGTGTTAAGTTTAGGAAGGTGTGAGTTAAGCTGAGGAGAGTGAGGTGAGTGTGTGTTAAGTTGAAAGAGTATTAAGTCGAGGAGAGATAGTGTTAAGTTAAGGAGAGCCTAGTGTTAAGTTGAGGAGAGCTAGTGTTAAGTTGAGGAGGGTGTAACAGCTGACTGTCTGACCTCTGACCTCTTGTCCATCCACAGGACTACAGTATTGACGAGGAGGCCGCACTGCAGGCAGCCCTGGCCCTTTCGCTTGCAGAGAACTGACCATGCGGGCCTCTGGCATCCCCACGTCAACATGGCCGCCCCTCTTCACATCAGCACCGCTGGACAAATCCTTCTCTTCTTCTTCCTCCTCCTCTACTCTCTCTCTCTCTCTCTCTCTCTCTCTCTCTCTCTCTCTCTATCGCTCTTTCTCTGTCTTACTTATTGGGTGGAGACTTACACAACTTATGGAGTTATACTCAATGCAGTCATGCTGCAACCCCCTCTGAAACTTATGGGTGTTTTGGCGCCCCCTTGTGGTGAGTGTAGAGCCACTGACCCCCCCGCCCCTCCTTGCCCTCCACCCCAGCAGTTTCATGAACAAGTGTCAAGGCATAGACCCAGACCTCATCACCCTCATGCTTCACAGTGGGAGGTGCTCCTGGATATCAACCCCTGTGTGTGTGTGTGTGTGTGTGTGTGTGTGTGTGTGTGTGTGTGTGTGTGTGAGTGTGTGTGTGAGTGTGTGTGTGTGTGTGTGTGTGTGTGTGTGTGTGTGTGTGTGTGTGTGTGTGTGTGAGTGTGTGTGTGTGTGAGAGTGTGTGTGTGTGTGTCTGTGTGTGTGTGTGAGTGTGTGTGTGTGTGTGTGTGTGTGTGTGTGATGATGAAGTGAGATTGGGGTGAGTCACAACCATTGCTGCAAATATAGCATGAGGACTGAAGTTCCTGTTCTTGACTTTAATGGAAAAAAAAAACAAAACGTCCATTTCTGCCACGTGTGCAAAAACAACCCTGTTCTTCTCTTCTTCCATCATGTTCCCCTTTTTGCTTGTTTTCTCTCTCTGCGCTAGATTTCATGTAGACAGGCGGCACAATATCTGTTGAAACTGAAGTAGAAGCCGAGAGAGTGCTGGTCTGAAGTTCTGTGGTTGATGGATCAGGAGCTGGCATTTTGATTGTTTTTTTGTTTGTTTTTTGTGTTGTTTTATGTCACCCAGCCATTTATCACAAGACATTGTGAGTGTTGAAGCTCACATTTACAGCTCACGATCATTGGAAACAAATTAACACCATGGCAACAGACTCATTTTCATCGGACTGTTCTACCATGTCAGGATTTGACTTTTATCTATTTTTTTCCCCTTTTGCTGCCGTAAGCCACGGCATGCTGTAGATAGTGATCAGCTTCCCTGTTCAGAGAGTGTGGAAGCTAATGGTACCAGGCACAACCAATAGAGCACAGATCGTGATGATCGACATGATCACCTCCAGCTGTGATCACATCATACAGCATCCCAAAAGCAACCAATGGATCGTCCCCACCTCCTCTGTCACCCACAGTTTTCTAATCCACATCCTTGTGAATACTTGCACTTGTCACTGTTTTTACTACATGAACCAAGTGTCTAGTATCGTTCTTATTTTCTAGTTTACTAACAGAATTCTAGTACTTGCATTGAATCTTCACTTCTGCTGTTACCTGGTTAACTTGCTACAATAATATTTTTTACAAAGCATCAGATAAAGATAAAAAAGTATATATTTTTGGAAAATATTTCAGTTTAAAAAATGGTGCACTAATAACAAGAGCGTAAAAATCATGTCTTTAACCACTTGGGGATGTGTTGGTTTCACCTTTTTATGTACCCTTTGAAGGGAACTCTGACTGCCACACAGGTGTAAGACAGGTAGTGGCACTGTTGGAGTGTGCATGGCCACATTGCGCCACAAGAGGTCAGCGTTGGTCCAGATATTAGTCTGCAGGTCCTGCAAGGCTGCTTTGAGCTCAGTGTCATGCGCTGTTTGATGTTTGTGTTCATTTACTTTGTCCTACTTTCTTAATCAAGAGCCTGCATGTGTAGTGGCCAGACTCAGTTCTGTAAGTCAATCGCATGCATAGTGTCCTCATTGAGCTCTGCAAAGGAAGTGAAAGGGTCTTTTGAATTAAGCGCTTGGTGGTTGTATATAAGTGAACATAAGCATTTGTATATTGATCTTTTTGCTGCTTAAGTCTACAGTTTAGATGTCTGATGGATGATGTAACATGTGGTATTGGCAAAATAAACCTGGGTGTTGTATTTTGGTAAGTGGCTTGAGATGTAAGAGTCGAGAAAGGGGGTTTCAGTGTTTTGTGACTCAAGAAACAGACATGTTCTCTGCAGATCTTTGATAATGTATGCCGTCTTGACTTCCAACAGGTTGTTGAGATTAAAACTTTCCCTGTTACTTGGCAGATATGAGACGTCTTACTTCACTGCACAGGATCTTAAGTTTGATCAACATGTGTGCGTTTGAAAGCAGGACTTTTGGCAACAGGATGTGTGTGTTAGTTATCAGGTGTGTGTCAGTTATAGTCATTGCTGTTAAAAGAGGGATGAATGTACTCCGCGCCGGTCTCTAAGGCCTCTCACCTTAACCTGTCTACATCCTTTAACCACTTCTGAACCTGTCACTTTAAAGCATTGTGAGCTGTTTGTGAAGTTTCTGGAAAGCACAGTAATGAAAGTGTGTCTGTCTGTGTCTGTGTCTGTGTGTATGAGAGGTAGAGAAAGTGGTTGGAATATCGGTTTGCTTTTATGACTTACTGTATGCCTCTTAAGTTGTGAATGATTTGGGGACCTTTTGAAAAGGCTGTACCTGTTTGCTTACATGCATATGATATATACACATATACTATATATAAGCTGTTTTTGTTGAGTCTCGTCATGTGTGACTGAAACGATGTACAATTGGTATGTACTTTGATCACTTATGTGATCGTGGTCCTAGTAAGGTGCGTCCACCCTGATCTGGCCACCTCCACAGTCTGGAGCTGGACACCATCCTAGCCACAAATTTCATTATGGTCTTAAAGCTTAAAGGATGTTGTCCAGTGACAGTTTTGGGTACCTCTTTTTTTTCAGAGGGAATAATAATAACAGAATTTGTTTAAAAAAAGATATAGTTCCGAATGTTTTCTAAACATTTAGTTTGAAAACAGACAAATAGAAACACTTTTCAGTGATGTGGGTTTCCAGGGATGGTCTACTATCTTCCACTGGTTGGCGATAGCAGTGGAGATGTTTCATGATCATCATCTCAAAAAGGACTAGTAGGACATTTGTTTCCCTGTGTTCACTCAAGCAGAGAGAGGGAATGTGTGTGTATGTATGACAATGGATTTGAACGTGTTTGTCCAGTGATTTTGTTTTCATGTAGATTGAAGGTGAAATCTTTATGTGAGACATCAGACAAATGTTTTGGGTCATTGCAAGATACGTTGTATCTGCATATGGTTGTTTTCCTTAGGCAATCTGAAAGAAATTGAGTATTTTGGAATGGTAATTAAAAAAGAATTAAGAGTAAATATAATGTTGAATATAGAGGTGTCTTACATGTACATGAACATGTACATATTTTTATTGTTTTAAAAGTGGTGATCAGTATTGTGACATTTATTCAAGTCTCAAGTCAGATGGGGGAACTGAACCGTTTAAGCATTAAATTGATATCGATAAACAGTATTTAAATGTTACATGGTGTCCCAACTTCACAATGGCTTAAAATGATGAGGTCAGGTTTTGATTTTGCCCACATTAAAAAGTTATAATTTTCCCATTTCATTGAAAAAATCATCCATTTTATCTGAGAAATGTTGTATTCCTATTATATTTTAAGTGATATTCATGTGCACCGCGGTAGCATAAAATGAAAACTTTTGATATTGTAATTCATGCTTTTACAATATGTTTTTTTGGAAAAATGTCCCAATGTGTGCATTTATTTTTATTTTTTTGCTCTTATTGTGTTCTAACAATCATGAATATTTTTCACTGCAAACCATTGGTATGTTATTCATTTTATGAGCATGCTGAACTCCAAGAAAAATGCAATATTGGAGTTGGAAATGGAATTTTCTGGAAAAGGCATCATAATTTCTATTTTAGATAGGGACACACCTGCATGGCACCAGAGTACATTTGGGATACTTTAGCCTGAAAAGACAGCCCTGGGTTTGTTAAACTCAAAGCCATGATGTCGTTCACGGCAGTCCGGCGTTAGGTCTGTGAGGTCCCGGCCATTGCTGTCAAACAAAGCAGCCTGACCTTCCCCACCAGTTCTCTGTGCCATGGCTGAAGGCTGTGTGGGGGTGAGGATGATGATAATGATGTCTTTTGGTAAAAAGTTTATGGGGCCCTTTTCTGTTGAGTTTCACCGGCAATGCTACAGCAAGTTGCCTGTTTCTAACAACCCCCTGATGCGGACCTGTGTGTGTATGCGTGTGTGTATGTGTGTGTGTTGAGCTCAATGTGATTATGCATCAATAAGTAATAATAGTAATAACAGTAATAGCAATGAGGACTGATGCTGAAATGATTCTGATATGAACAATAATGTGGATTTTTGAAGTTGTAACGCTGTTTGAGGTTTAATAAGACTTTACTGATGTATTTGTAGCAGATTTTTTTCCTTCAATAAAAACACTGACGCATCCCAACCTGTTCAAATGTGTTTTGTTTTTTTAATTGGTTTTAATTAACCATTATTCCTGAAAAGAAAAAAAAACATCTCTGTATAACCCATCCTCCATTTTTTTAATTATTATCATTCTCTTTCATTCAATTTATTTCATAAAGAGTTTATGAGAAAATGGTATTTTCTTTGAGGTTATTAACAGTCTGTCCATGGAGTCCATTTAAATGCGGACAAAAAAGCATTTCTTTCACTGGACAACATGTAATTGGCTTGTGAGTAAAGCAATAAAGCAGAAGATTATGGAAATGTTTATTTCTCAAGTTTACACACAGATCGGTTTCAAATAACTAAATCATCAGCTTAGCCTAACATTTTGTCACGATGCACGTTAACTTGATTAACCTGCCGGACTGTATTTGGGTCATTGTAAGTGACAGGGGCCTTTCATGTGCTGTGTGTGTACTGGAGGAGGGAGACAGATGTGTGGGGTTTAGTACTCTCTGGCTGGAGTGAGGCTTAATTACCAGCGCTGAATAGGGCCCTGACAATCGCCTCTAGTGGGAGTCTTCTTTTCAGAGGAGAATGGGGGCACCTAAGCCCCGCCGCGGATCCAATGGGGCCCGTAAACAATTGCCGTTGCTGGGGTGACCCACGTCTTTGGAGGTGCCGGGCCCTGGAAGGCACCAGGGCTCTCGCGGGGGGGGGACACAAATCTGCAGCGCCGTGGTGACCAGTGCCAGTGGGGAAAGCATGCGGGCTTCTCCCAACCTGCCACAACAGTCAAGACCAGCACCTGCAGCGTTGCTCCCCCATTGGACAACTCACAACGTGACAAATGCCAAGGACTGAAGAACAACGTAGGAGGTGGGGAGGGAAGGAGGGCTTGGCTGGGTTTGTGTGTGTGTGTGTGTGTGTGTGTGTGTGTGTTGAGAGGAGAGGGGTTCATGTTGACCCCCACCCCCTTTTGTGGCTACACTGTGGCTCTGCTCTCCCGGCACTGCAGTGCTCCAGGGCTGCTCACTCAGACATGGTGGGTTCTAAAGGGCTCAGTGAAGTTTGTGTTTTTCCTCAGACATGGTGGGTTCTAAAGGGCTCAGTGAAGTTTGTGTTTTTCCTCAGACATGGTGGGTTCTAAAGGGCTCAGTGAAGTTTGTGTTTTTCCTCAACCGTCACTTCCCAGCACCTCCATTTGGTTTATACCCTGTGTAGAAGACTACTGCATAGATGCACACTGAGACAGACAGACAGGAGAGCAGGCCTAGCGAGCTGAAAGCAGGTGTTGGCAGAGCCCAGGTCAGAGCTGGGGTGGCTGCTGAAAGGACGTTTGGGCGTCCTGGCCACTCCACCATACCCCCAAGTGCTCAATTACCAGTTGTTACAAGGTGTGAAGGGTGCCCTCTCTGACCTTCAGTGCGGGGAGAACAGCCTTTATTTGGGTTCTCAAGGTGTTATAGTGTATACATACATGTTTGAAAGGCCTTTCAGAGAGCTTAAAAAGCTTAGTACGTCTAGAGAGCTCTATTCATGCTTAACAATTTCCTCCCACCCTCCACCCCCCCCCCCCCAGCCATAAAAGTGGCAACAGGGAGATGTCGCTAATTTCAGTGGCAGCACCACTGACCATTGTGATGATTCGCTAGAGTTCAGCCAAGTAAAAACGGACAGGGTGTGAAATTAGTAACAATGTTGGTCAGTGATTAGTCAGTAGTGTAGTCAGTAGTCTGTGATAACATTCATTTCTTGTACAATTCTTGTATTCATTTAGCTGATGCTCTTATCCAAATCGACTGACAATAAGGGATAACATTCAGGCTACCGTGCAATAGGAGACGTTAGTGTAACAATAAACACTACCTTTGCAATCAATACAAAAAAAGGAAATGACAGTGAAGACTGTGGAGCAAAATCACTTACGAGCCCTCAGGCATCCTTAACCCTATTCTCCCCCATCTAATGAGCAGGAATGTGTGTGTGTGTATGTGTGTGTAAAAGTGCAGGACATTCAGTCACCTCCCCACCGCCAGCGCATTCTAGCACATTCTCTCCCCTCTTGTGTCCTGGTCCTCTCCGACCCCATTCATCCCGACCCCGTCTCCAGCGACGCTGGCCAGGGCCTGAGAACCACGGAGCTGCTGACAGGCCTTTCTCATCGCTGTCATGGACGCTCGGCCAGTGTGTGGACACACTGAAACCTTCAGACGTGGGGAGAGCAAGAAGGTGGGAGAGGGAAGGACACTTCTCAAGCTGATGAGCTCTCTGGTGAAGTAATTCTCAAATGTCTTGGCAGCTACGAGAGTGTGTATGAGCATGTCTGCAGTTTGTGACTTATTTTAGATAATACATTGTTCAAATGCATCGGATTAAAGCCAACGGTTCTGTAATCAAGGGACGCAGGGACTCTCATGAAAATAATCAGAGATTATGAATGAGATGCTATGCTGTGAACTACTCTGACCCACACCCACCCTCACCCATCCTTCCACCCCCTGGACAGAGATTATGAATGAGATGCTATGCTGTGACCTACTCTGACCCACACCCACCCTCACCCATCCTTCCACCCCCTGGACAGTTTTTGAACATCTTCCTGTCTACACCAGCCCACATGTATATGTCATTAAGTCTTAAGTATCTCATGTCATCATGTGCCATCTTTTTGTTCTGTTAAATCAAAGAAGAGCCAGTCAAGGTAGTAGACAGTTTCTGTCATGTAACTTAATGAAAACAGACAGCAGCCATATTGTGAAAGGGAACAACAACAATGTGGTCAACAGACTAAAGGAGTGGTATGACTTTAGAGTGCTGCTTTGGGGTTAAGGTGAAAGTGTTTCGGGTGTCATGGTGCAGACTGCACAAGCCACCGCTGTACGTCTGTACATCCCAACTGGACATGCCATTTGACCTTTGGGGTGAAAGGTCAGGACTTGGAAAGCAAACGGAGCAGGCCAGCAGGAAACTGCCGCCACCGCTGCCGCCTCCGAGCAAAACAAGCCGACAGCGGTGTCGTGTGGAAAATAGGGCGGGGACAGCGGATGATTGGAAGCAGCCTCTAAATGTTAGCGAGCTGTGCACCTGTTCCCCCGGCCCGAGTTTCCACAACAAGTGGACAGATATAACCACCCCACACCCGCCCGCCACCCCACACCCGCCCGCCCGCCACCCCCACCTTCGGGCGCATAGTGTTGAGGTTTGGGTAACAAGTGCAGCGCATACCACTCATACGCCGTGTGTCAGCAAGCGGCCAGCCCTCCATATTTATATGCGGCCCACACTCACTGTGGAAAATATTCTACAAATCTGAATCAGCACAAGGCTACCCGGAGGTCGTCCATTAAAATACTCCCCCCAACTCCCACCCCACACATGCACGCTCCCAAACCAGATAGCATCCGCTGGAAAGCACTAAAAATAGGCCCAACTTTGTCTTTGCGGGTCCTAAAAGTGGTAACTGGGGGTAGTAGTGAGATGCCGCTACGCAATAGAGCAGAGGACAATCTTTTTATAAACAGGTTATGCCGTATTTATAGGCCCCATACATTGTATTAATATCCCAGAAATGGCCATGTCAGTTATCCACTTTAGCCCCTCTGAACCTATTGATTATTTTTACATTTACAGTATGCTTTGGTTACATTGCTAAGGCGATAAACAGACGCTCCCAGTAGACCTATTGGCCAGTGTGCTGGGAAAACATCAACTTTGACCTACTGGTTGAGCATGAATCTTAAGAATACTTAAGAATACTACTACAAAGATGTTGTGTTTGTATACTTGACAGGTATTATTAAAATACAAATTGGCATCTGCTCCTTCCACATTCTTTGGCAGGTGAAATGAAATAACATGCCTAAACATTATTAATAATCAATAATGGAATAGTTTGAACTTGAGTAATTATCCAATTTTAAGTAAAGTAAGTTTAAAGTTTAAAGGCAAATCTTGATGATGGTTTAATTCAATAACTTACTAAAGAGACAAGATCTCAGTTATTAATGCGACAAATGTCAGTAATAACTGGTTCTTACATTTTGTAATTGTAAAGGGTATATGAGTATTCTCCACGCAAAAAATATCTGTTCCTATGACCAGAGGCGCACCTTGTCAACAGGCAAGGCAGGCAACTGCTTGGAGCCCGAGCCGCTAGGGGGCCCCCGAGACCTGGTCTCAGCGCGTTTGCCGGTGGGACAAGCGAGAATTTCGTCCATAGAGATTGAATGATTGAGTCATTTTGCGGGCTCCTGTCCAGTTGTACAAACAGTGCATGTATGCTATGGCCTTATAAACAGAGGATCTGTGTTCAAAAGAGTTCAAAGAATCCGTACATATTTAGGCTACTGTGGTAAACGTCAATCGAGGGTGCAAAGTGATGACAGATCAACATCAGAGTTTGGCATTGACTCAATTAAGTTATGGTTAGGCTAATGTTAATTGGCAGAAAGATTGAACATGGAATGCCCCCTAGAAATGTTTGCTTAGGGCCCCCACAGACTCTAGAATCGCCTCTGCCTGATAATTTCTGATGTTTTGTGGTGGGATGTGATAGAGGTTCGCAGAGATTGTGTTTTTGGACATAACTGCATAGGGGTTATATCTCTGGGAAGAGATATCTCATATACACTTTTAAACTACATTCTGGACTGGCTACTTCTTGAGATGATTATAAATACTGAATGTAACCCCTTGTGGTAAAACTCATTGTCTGCATTCTCCATAGTGTATGTAAGGATTTTGAATGTGTGAACATGCAAATGAAATTATAAACAATATTTTGAAGACATACTGTAATCAATGATATTTTGAGATCTGGTTGACCAACCCTATACAGTTTCATGCAACCTTATCCAGCCAAAGCTACTGATTTCAGATCTTTCCTCATCACATACAAAATCATTCACAAACTAAGTGACCAGTGCAGAACCCTGTGACCCACCAGGCAGTGATTTCCCCTCTCGGGGATTTCACGGGCATCTCGTCCAGCTATCAATGTGTTTTTAGAAGAATGATGGCCAGGCAATGTGGAAGAAATCCCCAGCAGCTGGGAGATGGGAATGGGCGTCTCGTTTGGAGATGGCCTGGCCAGCTCTGTGGCTATTTGGTTTTTCCCGGCCGGGGAACAGATCACAGGTGTTCTCTGTGGAAACACAGAGAGAGAGAGAGAGAGAGAGAGAGAGGGAGAGAGAGAGAGAAAGAGAGAGAGAGAGAGAGGGAGAGAGAGAGAGAGGGAGGGACTCTACAAGCTCGGATGGGGGTCGAGGGCAGGGAGTGGATGGTGCAAGAGGGTTGGATGAGTAAGGCGTTGGCAGGGTGGTGGTGGTGGTGGTGGTGGTGGGGCATTGGAAACTCTCTTGGTTCCACTTGCCCGTTCCAGGAGTCGAAGAGGGAAAGGAATTGGAAGTCCCGCTGCCAGTTAAAGCTGGGGGGCTTTAGGCCCTTGCCCCAGCGCCTGCCGCTTAGTCAGAAATAGCCCCCCGGACCCTATTTCTGACCCGTCGGCTGCAGTGTTGGGCAGTGGGCACATGCCAATCTCGCCCTGGCTACAGGGTATTTATAGCACCAAGGGCTTCTTTTGTGGAGTCACAGGGGCTATAGTTAGGAGGTGCGGCGTCAGCTGATGGAGACGTCACGGAGCTCGCTCGGCTTGGAGACGAGGTCAAGATCACGTCTGAGAGCGGAGGGGCGTCCCGCACCGCACCCTCTCTCTGTCTAAATGCTGGCGAACGCGCACCTAGCCCACTTCAATGCACACACCATGATGCTGACTGTCTGTTGAGTCCTGTTGGGTCGCTTTGTGTTGCCTCTGTGGGCGGAAAAAAATTGCACTACGCATACAGTAACGACTGCCCATTGTCAACTAGCGTGTAGGCTGCTAGTGAATATGCGGGTATATGGGTGCAGATAAACAAAACATAAACAAAGCAGTGCTAATTTACCATTTCCATGCTAATCCTGCTCACTGAAGACATTACGTAATATATCTACTTCTAGTGAATATGTTTGATAACAAGTTGCTGATTTGTTGAGCCCTGTTGAGCAGGAGCTGGCCTATTGACTGTGTGTGTGTGTGTATGTGTGTGCATCTGTGTGTGTGTGCATCTGTGTGTGTGTGTGTGTGTGTGTGTGTGTGTGTGTGTGTGTGTGTGTGTGTGTGTGGTGGGGGCTTCTAGTCTGTGGTATGGCATTAGGGGTAAGTTTAGTCTGTCAGAAAGGTGAAGGATGGCCACGGGAGGCTCCAGGGAGAATATGAGGAGCTATGTGCTGGCCTTGAGGCCTCCGTCTCTCTGACGGTGCCAGACCTCTGGCCCCTCAAGGTCCCAGACCGGCCGGCCTGCAGGGTCTGGGTGCCCCACGGTTAGGGGCCTTCGGATGCCAAGGCACCACTGTTTCTTCCCAGTGTGAGGCCACGTCTGAGACATCTAAGTTTTCATCGTACTCACTGTTAATCCATGTTACCACACACTTGTTTATAATCAAACTTTTGTTATCTAAAAAAATTTGATATATATAAGTGTGTTTATACTCAGCGGGATGATGAAACCTTTCTGTGTGTTCGATTGTGTCTCCAGGCACTTTGAAAACAAAAAGACAGGTAATGGGCACTATGACATGTGGCCATCATCACATCCTTTTGACAAACGGCACCTGCGGCTGCTCCCTGCTCTCCGCTGCGCTCAGACGGCCGAGTGGCCAGTGGCTCCAGCCCGTGTGTATTTCAAGAACCTGGGGCATACCAGGGATGGTTGGGATTTTGCCTGAGAAAAGCAGTGATCCTCGTCCGCAGTGAATGGGCCCTGCACCCTGGGGACCACACTCAGCTGCTCCACTTGAGCTGAGCAACTGGAAACACACACACACACACACACACACACACACACACACACACACACCTCCCCTCCGCTGTATATGAATCTGAGCCCCCTGCAGCCTGGAGTCTGGCGAGGCGCCATACTGGCATGCATCTCACTGCCCCTTCCACCTGCCAATAAACAGATATGTGTAATATGAATTTTTTCCATGTGCCGCTACAAATGGAAAACATTGTGGGTTTTATTTAGACTCGTAACATTCCCCCTTGTGTGCCTGCGAGAGAAAAGGAGAAAGAGAGAGTGAGAGACAGGGAGGGAGAGAGAGAGAGAGAGAGAGAAAGACAGAGAAAGAAAGAGAGAGAGCTCCTCCCTGCCACCACCAGCTGCCCTTCAGAAAGACAGATTAATTAACAGCAGAAAAGTGAGGCCTGTGCTGCAGGGTCCCCCAGTGCTGGCCTACTGCCTGGACAGGCGTCCACTAGAGGGGCCGGAGGCTGGATGGACATCGCCTGGGCGGAGCTCACCCGCTCGCCCTCACCATCTCGCCCTCACCCTCTCAGTTGCACTCCATGCTCTCTAAAAGGGCGCTAACCTGCGCGTGTTGTGCCAGTGACCACATACTGTAAACTAGAGCGCTCACAGACGGAATAGTTAAAGTGCAGATAATAAACAGTCACTTGCTAAGATAAGCTGAAATAGGAAATGGATATATCAAAGGCTTGGTTGTCCTATTTGAGGTTTGCTAGCTTTTAGTGTCCTCGTACAGTTGTGCTCATCGGTTTACCAAAGTATGTACGTATACAAAGTTGACTAAAAAGAGGAATAAAAAAATCATCCTTTGGAAATTGATCTTAATGTCTTAATTAAAAAATCCAACCTTTGAGGACACCAATTTTCTTTGTGAATGAATAATGCATCATAAATAAATAAATGTTCTTCATTTAAAAAAAAAAAAAAAACAGGGGGCATAAGTATACACACCCCCATGTTAAATTCCCATAGAGGCAGGCAGATTTTTATTTTTACAATTCTCTGGACATACACATGCCCCCCTCAAGCAACGGTTAGCCATGCCAGATAGCTATAAGTATATAACTATAAAAGAGATATTTATCATGGCAGAGCTAGCGAAATGACCAAAGACACCTTTTAGCCCCACATCATCACATATCCTTCACCATACCTAGAGATTGGCATGGGGTACTTTCCATAAGATCATCTCTCAATGCAAATCAAACCAGCTATTAGGCTAACTGAAATAAAACCATGCCAATCTCTAGGTATGGTGAAGGGTATGTGATGATGTGGGGCTATTTTAATTCCAAAGGCCAAGGGAACTTTATCAGGATGCACAGTATTATGGATTCATGGAATAACTGGCCTTTAGGCATTTTGTTTCTCGCTCATTCTCTCTTCTCACGGGACTTCCTGATTCAGACAATGCTGGGACGCTAGTGCAGATCTTGCACAACAGGTAATTTAAAGGGGAATTATGCAGTTTTTTTAGCTTAATTTACCTTAACTAAACAGCTTCGGAGACATTAGGATTGTTTTATGACTTTTTCCTGGTTGAATGGTGGCCGTCTCATGAGCGTCTGTGAGTGAAAAAAACAGCCTTGCAACTTTGGTCTGGCGAGCCGCCGGCCTTAGAGTCAGAAAGTCTTGTGGACTCGCAATCTAACAAATTGCTTTACGGCACTACACACATGCACACCAGGTACCGGCTAGAATCTTTTACTGTGTATGGCTAGAACAAGGTATTGATGGAGTTTCTCAGACATTCGTCATGGCAGAGTCGGCGAAAAGAAGCAGAAAGCGGGTAAACCATTGTTGGAGGAACAGGGAAAGAGGAAACAGCAGACTGACCGAGCGAGGAGTGTCGTAAAATATACTCTGAAGCTGTAGGGGGAGCTCTGCAGAGAAGCGAAAAAACAAAAAGGGCCAACTGCATAGGGTCCCTTTAACTATCACAATGATTTCTAAACGGTTTTATTAAGTTGAAAATGTTGCATAGGGTCCCTTTAACTATCACAATGATTTCTAAACGGTTTTATTAAGTTGAAAATGTTGCATAGGGTCCCTTTAACTATCACAATGATTTCTAAACGGTTTTATTAAGTTGAAAATGTTGCATAGGGTCCCTTTAACTATCACAATGATTTCTAAATGGTTTTATTAAGTTGAAAATGTTGCATAGGGGGTCTTTAAAGGGACACCAGGCAAGCCTGATGCTTTTTCTCTACGAAACTCCCCCTCGCTCGGTCTGAAGCTCTTTTTCCTTTCTTTGCATCTTCCGTCAAGGGTTTTCGCTGCTTCTTCGCCGGCTCTGCCATTATACACACGTTTGCAACAATCGCTAGCGTTTCGTTAGCCTGCCTCTGTGCTGTGGATGCCGGATGTAAACTGATCCTGCTTCGGTCGGCGGGTACGATACACTGAACTTGCGGGATATTCTTCCTACAGGCAGTAGGGGCGGGCGAGAGAGTCTTCATTCGCCCTGTAATGAGTCATTTAACCATATACCGACTTACGAAGATGAGTAATCAACACGAAAACGTTGCCTGGTGTCCCTTTAAGGTATGTCTGTACACTGCTGCACTGTACATTGTCCTACCTTGTAGATGTAGTCACTGGACTACCACCACATCAGCATTATACAAAAAATATGCATTTATTACTTTTCCTAAATATAAATCATACAAAACAAGTGCCATTTCTCTCCAAGATCTAGATTCTAGCGCAACAGTTCATCCATATGAAATTACATAAACGTTTCAAGTATATCAAAAGCATGCATTACTGTTTCAACACTACAGTATATGTGATTAAACACATACACATACAGATGTCGTCGCAGCTTACACAGAAGTAGTCCTACATAGTCCCACCGTTCCACAGTAGCAAGCACATGCAGCCTCAGTATAGGCTACAGCCCAGAATGTTAGAATGCTGCAAGTTTTATAGGAAAGAATCCTGAAGTTGGGTTCTGTCCAATCACCACTGGACTTGAACTCTTTGAGTGCCTTACGGTGTTCCTCCATAAAAGGCACTGAGAGCAAGCTGCTGTGTATCCTGTAGCCTACGGGGGGCGCTCAGAAGTCTTTGGTTTGTTGTGAAGGGGAAGAAGCAGGACTGGACTGCACATCAGGACATTGGACAGCATCCCGCCTCTTCATGTTTAGACAAAAGAGAAATCCTGGAGAAGGTCTTCGAGCAGCTCCTACACTGGTACTTTTTAATGTCTGAGTGTGTCTGCAGGTGTGCGCGCAGGTTTGAGCGGTCAGCGAAGGCTCGACTGCAGTGTGGACAAGAGAAGGGCTTCTCTCCTGAAAACACACATATATACACATATATATAAAAAATACTTTGAAATACACTCATAATACCATTGTAGCTAAAGGACCAAAATGATTCCTGCAATGCATTTTACAGATATAATATAAACTGAATATAGCACATCATTTAGCTTAATTACAATGAGCTTAATATACCATCATTTTGTAATGAGTGATATCATTTCTAACTTTAAAATTAAATGGATAGAATTATTATACACTACACAATACCAACAATTATTTAAAATTGAGAACTGATTTTGTCATCCTTACAACCTATGACCCAGTTTTTGACATGCACTTGAAAAGCATTTAACAACAGAGAATAAATTATTTGTATATATCTGGCTGTAATTTCATAAGCCTACTTGGCTATGCGAAATCACTTTTTTTCAATAGAACATATTCTAAAGTGAGTGTGTGAGTGTGTGAGTGTGAGTGTGTGTGTGTGTGTGTGTGTGTGTGTGTGTGTGGGTTACCTTTACCTGTGTGTGTCCGGATGTGGCCCTGCAGTAGCCAAGGCCTGGAAAAGGCCTTCCCACAGAGCTTGCAAACACAAGGCAATGTGTGTGTGCGTATGTGCATCTTCAGGGCACCCAGGCTCACATACTCTTTATCACAATACTTGCAGCTGAAGAACTTATGACACTGCCACTCGCAGTGAAGCTGCCGGTGCTTGGCCAAGCCGGAGAAGGTGAAGTAGGCCTTATGGCAGTTGAAGCACTCAAAGCGTTCCTGGCCAATGGGACCCTGCAGCCCGAGGAGCGTTGCATGACTGCTGGGGCCCACCTCCCCCGGGACGCACAGCTCCTGCATCGGGCGGAAGCACTGGAGGTCCACAGGCGGCCGCAGCAGGTCCAGAGGTTCGCGTGAGTCTCCGAGGGGATGGGGAGCAGCAGACGCGCCAGGAAAGGTGGCGTGCTCGTGCTCTGGGCTCTGTGAGGGTACGCGGCTGGGTTGCGTGGGCTGCGTTTTGGAAACCGGTGCGTGGAAGAGGTCCATCTGTGTGAGGGTGTTCGGAGTGGAGGCGGTCAGACACGGTTCCGTCTCCAAGCACAGAATGGACTGCTGAGGACTTGACATGCTGCATGAGTACTCGGGCAGACCGACATGAAGTCCTGGAACAATAAAACATGATTGGAGATGCTGGTGGTCATGCCAAACTATCACCACTTTATCTTGTCTCAGCCTCAGTATGCAAAAATGCACTCAGCAGTAAATGTTGTGTTCTTCACACTTATCTTCAATACAGTAGTGGCTTCTTTGGGGCAAGTGCAATAACAGTAGTGGCTTCTTTGAGGCAAGTGCAATAACAGGTTTAATTTAGGCTCATAATATAGGCTTTTTCTGTTATGGCAACAATACTCATAACCCAAGTATGAAACTTTAATTTGCCTCATACCTAGCTGCATCATCAGTATGCTACACTACTCTTTCAGTTGTAATTGTGGTACTTTCTCTGGTACTAAAAAGGTTGAGTGCTAGTTTGGTTAAAAGGATGAAGTTGAACAAAAAAGGATAAAAGGAACCTCATAGGCACTGTATTAGCCGTTCAATGAGTTTAATAGGACCCTTCACAACCCAAAAAGAGAGAACAACCAGCCCCTTTTGTGTGAGATTTTGCACCTGCTTAACTCCATCAGCCTCTCGGTATCCGAGGGGAAATTGTGTCTTAAAACCTCACGAATCATCTGCTGACAAACATTACTACCAGACAAATATTAGACGTTGACATTCTGTGGTCCTCAGAGTTTCTGTTTACCACGTGAGTAGGCAAACGTAAAGTGCGTTAAATAGGTTGTGCTACTTGTAAAGTATTTCATGTAACTCTGTGCTAAATATCGGCTGCTGCTTTTTGACATGCCATTTTAATTAAATTTATTATAGGCTAACAGAATATTTAAAACCTTTTAAAACCCTACAACAAAACTGTAATTTGAAAGAAATATCTTACCGTGTTCCTTTGAATCCAGGATACCATAGTTTGGCTTTTTATATGGGAGATGTTTCTTCACCAAGAAAGATCGTGGCATCTTATAGTAGCCTACAGTCCCTCTATGTGAATATTAAGCGCACCCTGTCATTCACAACGACTCACACACAGCGACGGAAGAATGTTAGAATGAGGGTTCATGTAGAGGGATGGACTGTTGAATAAATAGCTGATGCTGAGAGGCTGTCTTGGCCCCACATTCTTCAGTAACGCAGAGGGAGTCAGGTGCAGGGGCTCGACATAAATTAGCATAGACATCCCCCTAACCAATTAGAGTGAAAGGACAAGTGCAAGGGGGCCGAACCCCGTTGTCTATCAACATACCCCAACAAAACAGGTGCATCGCGCTGTACACAGTTGAACAGCGCCACAGAGCTGACAAAATAAATTTTCTCTGCTGTCACGAAATTAGTCTTACGTTTAACATTTAACCTATGTACAGACAAACATTTTGATATCCCCACACGCCCTTTTAAAATGTTTTGAGATCTAAACATTTGTATAGTCTTCAGCACAAGCTGCATTTGCTTGACAATAATCAATGATAGGCCTAGGTCTAAAGATGATCATGTTTGTTGATGATCATGTTTCATTAACCCAAAGTATGCAGAACAAATTAAACTCAAATGTACATAAAACGGCACAATGAGTATCTTATGAGATAAGCTAGCGACTACAGAAAAAAGCAGTAGCCTAGGCCGTGTTTATATTTAGACCTAGATATACTAATATCTAGGCCTATGATCCTGATAAGAAGTCCTGTTAAACAATCAAGAAATTGTAAACTTGTCAAAAGTAGGCTGATGCAAGCCCTGGTAGACTACCCTATAGGCCTATCTGATTGGCCTGTCTGAGGGGCCACAGCCAAATTGTTTCCTTTTCTTCCTTCTTTCCTTTTCCTTACAGACTGACTTAAGTGGTTTAAGGGTGGTGATGCACCCATTCTTCCAAGGGTCTTTCAATATGTCACTCATTTCGCCACTGGTTCTCAGGGAAATACCCTAATCTTCAATTTTCTTTGAAAGATGTCTTTATGTACTATGAAAATAAGGAAGACACTAGCTTAGAATTTATTTGTAATCTTGTTATTTTGATGACAATTTTTTATATACACAAGCAAAAATTTGCTTTAGCCACCCCAAATGTACAACAATTTAGCGCTGAACTTGAGTCCTTTCTTGAAATTGTTAAAAGATTGGATAACATAAAAGCTACAACATTGCTTAAACATTACAATAATGTGCTTGTTAATTCCCCTTGTTAATTGTCTTTTTTCTTTTCCTGTTTTTCTTTTCATTTATTTACTTATTAATTGGTCTTTGTTTTGTGCAACTTATTTTGTATAATTGTAACCGTACTGTTTCACTTTTGTATTATCTTCATTTGTATATTTGTATGTCTTTAATAAATAAAAAATTAAAAATAAATATGTCACTCATTTCGCTTTGAAAACAAACTTCATGCCACCTGGGAATATAAGGGACTGCCCCCGTGATTGTGTTATTTTTCCCACTGCAAGTGATACAGTAACAAAGGTTAATATATAGCCTATGCTCACTGATCTTAAATAAACAACTGTATTTGATTACACATATGGTGTAAGACGCTTGTGAAAGGATAGGCTAGACAGCTTTCAAGAGACAAAAATGGCAAATTCCCAAGTTCACATTAAAATTGTTGGACATGAAAGCCCACATGAACTACAACTTTGACAAGTCAAAGTGATGATGAGCCCCCAACTGGGCAACTCGGGTAGCAAAATCTTCCCCCAGTTTCCACCCTTATATTTCCACATGAAATGACGTGAATGATGACGTTTTCACTGGCAATTTTCTTCCCCATGTGCATGAACTAGTCTCAGCTGATAATGCACCTTTTCCCCATGTGCATGAACTAGTCTCAACTGATGACGCACCTTTTCACCATTCTTCCTTGGCTGGTGCAGATCTTCTCCACACACTTTTGACCAAAATGCAATATTGACACCTTGTGGCCAAAGTAATAACAAGGCTTGCAATGTTGAAGTAAGCCTAGTGCAATCAGGTAGCCTAGAAATCTAGACGCACCCTAGCTGCCAGGGCAAGCAATCAGGAGGAATGAATGCCAAACTTCCAATCTAATGATGACTCCTAACACAACGGATTCAGTTATAAATCTATATATTTATATGATTCAGTTATATAAAATGACACCCAGAGAGTGATAAGAACCAAGTGTGAACATTTTATTTAATAAAATATGTACTGTACATCATCACCCTGTATTTGAATGATGTCACACAGTCCAAAAAAAAAAAAAAAAACTACAATACAGAGTGGGCACAAATACATTCAGAACATTGCAGCCCCACTACTAGTGAACTAGTGAACTCGCTACAATGGTGATAGGCTAGTAGTATTTAACTGAGCGATGAAGGTTGTTGTTTTATTTGAAAATACACAACATTTTTTTTGCACTTCCAGTTAAGAGTTCTGCACATTCTCCCATTCACTGAGTTTTACTGAAAACTCTTGCCCATTGTTGCCCAAAATAGCATTCTAAATAACAAAATGTCTTGCACAATACTGATCTCAGCGATATATATGCATATTTAAAAAAAAAATCTTGACCAATACAAAATCAAAAAGGCATATTCTCCTTAATACCTCATTAGACAGAGAATGATTAAATTGAGACAAAAAAAAAAAGTTTACATACCAACACTAATACAAAAAAAAAAAATGTAACTTGCAATTCCACTCAGCAATTCCACTCAGTGCACTTCGACTCAAAATGTCCATCAGTGCTTGAGGAATGGGCTTGCCCTTGACTTCCAGTCTTTATTCAAAACGTAACAAAGCCAAACCTACAAGATCTAGCCACCATCAGAGAAACAAAACAAAGCAAACATCTTTGCTGCTGAAAATGCACGCAGGAGTGGCTTTTGTTTAGAACGAGATGGTTTAGGACAGTTGTTCCCATTAAAAGAGTGCGTCCCCTCATTCATCCTCTCCTCCACCGTACATGTCGGCCAGCTTTTTGAAGCGCGGGCCCCACTCGTTGATGCAGTCGTAGTCCTGGTCGCCTCCTGAGCTGGAGGAGTTGAGGGAGCTGAGGGAACCGGCCTCGGAGCCCGCGCCCTCGTAGTCAAACACCAGCAGCGAGTCGTACGGTGGTGCCGTGGGGTCGTTGTCAGCTGCCTTCAGATTCTACACACACACACACACACACACACACACACACACACACACACACACACACACACACACACACACACACACACACACACACACACACACACACACACACACACACACACACACACACACACACACACACACACACACACACACACACACACACACACACACACACACACACACACGTAGATTAGGAGGATGAAACCAACTCAATCAAAGCAGGTGTGTAAAAACATGCAAGTCAGGAAAATGTCTCACAGTTTGGACAAAATGGCACAAATGATAAAAGGACCTAAATATGCGCAGGTTCAACCTTCATTTTTGCGATGTCTGTCATTTGTTGATGCATAACAAAGTCAAAGTATGTGATGTTGAAATTGAAATATACCTAACAAAAAAATTGCAGCCTTGTGCATTTGCATAAAACAATTCTTACAAAGTAAACTCTTATATTGACAAGGCTAAGCATTTGAGCAAGTTGTGTGCTTTTGCAGGTAATACACTGTGTGGGTGCACACATTGTATCGAGAAATGCAGTTATTGTTGTGCAAACGTTAATGATGATTCAAGAAATGCACCAAAGCAACTGAGGAAAAACTATAATCAACATGAGCTCTCCTGTATCTGTTGGATCAAGTGTTGACTTACATCATCAATAAAGTTCCCGATATCTTCAGGGTTAGCAGGACGTGGTCGATACTGTGGTGCGGGCATGAAGGTGGGAATCACATCATTCCTGAATACTTCTGGCCGGTTATCCAGGCCTCTGTGTAGCACACTCAAGTCATAATCCTGAGTGAGAAAGAAAGTAAAAGACAGAAAGAAAGACAGACAGAGAGACAGACAGAGATATGAATCACCAAGTTAACTGCACTGGTCATATTACAATAAAGGGCAACTCCCAACAAGAAGTACAAAGTTCCAGGAATTTCCCTGCCTCTACTGGCATACTACCTGACCTGCCTTCTGTTTAAATGACTAATGGCTGTGCTATTACATCACACATATCCTGCAATCTGTTAAGACCTGTTCTGGCTAGAAGTTGCATTAGACTCACTTCACTGGTTAGACTGTGTACTGGTTTGGAAATTTAAAGAAAGCACAGGCTGAAAAAAGTAGGCTGTTTTATGCATGGGGATAAATGATAGATGCATTATATCCTTTAAGAATAGCAAGTTAATCCATCACCTCTAGTGAAGATTCAAGAAGGTTCAAGAATATTCAAATGTTTGTAGTCAGGATTTCGCATTCTTTTTCCAAGTGTACGTTAAAGCAAGTGGTTATTTCACCTTACAATAATGGCTTCACACTCATTTTGATGGACAGATAAGACAACAGAATTGTGTCTGTCAATGTCCATGCACGACAGCAATGTCTGGTATTGTTCCAAGTAGTTTTGTTGTTCCAACCAGGAACATGACCCTTTTCATCAGTTTGACACACTGGGTAAGCCCCTTATTCCTACACTGTGTTACTTTAAAACGTTGGGTGGAAACTGAGCTAACAACACAGGTAACTAGCGACATCTGAGAAATGAGCTCACCTGGTCGTCTTCTCCTCCGCCTTCCTCATCATAGTAGTAGATGTTGTCCCTGATGTCGTCCTCTGGCAGGAGCGGGTCCTTCTTCATGTTGCTCTTCCTCCTCATGAAGATGAGCAGAAACAGGACCAACACTGAGGGCAGGGGGGTTGTTTATGAAATCTTCATTCACAATCAACTAGTTTACTATTAACTTCCAACAACAGAGAAATGTTGAGAGCTCTCCTTTTTGAGATGCTTTCAATGCTTCATCACAATAAAAAGACAAGGGGAAAAAGGAGAGCTCTTACAGAGTAGGGCCAGGATGCCTCCCAAGATTCCAAATCCTGCTTCAAAGTACAGCGGCTCAGGCTCGTCTTTGCAGACGAAGTCGGCTCCCTTGCAGTTGCACACTTGGGCTTCTACAATGCTTTCTTGGTCCAAACCATGGGTGTCACGAACCTTCAGCCTGATGTTGTATGTTGCTTGCGGTAACTTGGTTTTCAATTTGAGTATAATGCCAGTATCTGAAACACAAAGCAAGAAGATTCTATGAAATAAACCATCAGTAATTATTTAAATTAAGCTTATTCACTTATTATTTAGTATGTGTGCATGTCCAGCTAATACCCCGTATTACAGATCTTTACTAAGATCAACTAAATAAATGAAAAGTTTTAGGAATATAGTTATAAGTTTCAGAATATATATATATATAGGGATCAATGTTAATACCTAGATAGATAGATAGATAGATAGATACTTTATTGATCCCCAGGGATCAATGTTAATACCTAGATACATGTAGATAGATAGATACTTTATTGATCCCCAAGGGGAAATTCAAAGGTCACCTACTATAACATTCAGATTTTTAATGAGGACTACCAGTCTTTAGAGAAGCTCACAGACAATAATTAAAAATTGGGACACCTGAATACAGAGCCATTCACACCAAGAACGATAATTATAATAACGGCAACAAAGTATCCTAGCTAATATGAATGATGTCCACACAAACTATAACAATAACAACATGAAGAATAATATTGTTGGAGATCACTTTTAGAGCGATTTTGAGAACGATAAAAAGCTGACAGCTAATCACATTCATCAACACGAGGAGACGGTCCTTATCTTTTGTCAGTGTGAATGCTTTTATCGTTATAGTTCTAGTTATCGTTCCTGGTGTGAATGGCCCTTAAAGATGACCGGCCACACTACCCCCAGAGGCGACATACTTGTGCCGTTCATCCGTGCTGTCCAGTTTTTGGCCGAGTCCCCCGTCATCTCTACTCCGTAAGGAGGGCCGTTACTTTTAGTGTCTTGATCTGTGACTGCGAGCAGAATGGGAGGTGGCTCCTCATTGCACACCTTCACCAGCCTCTCCACCACTGCTGGAGGGTTGTCGTTCACGTCCTCCAACTTAATAATGAGTGTTCCAGTACCGGTCGCAGGGACCGAATCTGTTGTGGACAAAAGAAGGATATTTAAATCAGTTAAGGAAAAAACAGAACTGAACAGAAGTCGTCCCAAAGACAGTCACATACCATCATCCATAGCCAGAATCAGGGCTTTGTACTGGCCGTCTTTGACAAAGGTAGATTCCCGGTCCATTTCAGTCTTCACTTTAATTATTCCTGAGTCTTTTTCGACACTCAGCCAACCAGCTGGATCGCTGCCTACTTTGTACCTGTAAAGAAGCACTTTAAGTATTTCAGAAAAAAAAAAAGAAAAAAGAACCTACCGATGCCTTCCACATACACTACCAGTCAAAAGCTTGAAGACACTTATAAAATTCCATTCCACTATATTATAGACAGAATACCAGCAGAGATCATTTGCATTTTTTTTTTACTCAGGGCTGCAGTTTTCAGCTTACATTATATGCTTACATAATTGCAAAAAGGGTCTCCTATGTTTTCTCAGTTAGCCTTTTAAAATGATATCAGATTAGTAAACAAAACAACATTAGATGAATGGTTGCTTGGTTGCTGATAATGGGCAATGTAGATATTGAATTAAAGATCAGCCATTTCTTTCTAAAACAGTTGAGAACCCTTTTGCAATTATGTAAGCACATAATGCAATCTGAAAACTGCTGCCCTAAGTAAAAAAAAAACAATGCAAATGATTTTAGCTGGTATTCTGTCTATAATGGAGTGGAATGGAAGCATCTCCAAACTTTTGACTGGTAGTGTACACTTTCATCAACTTAATTGTACTTACAAACTTAAAAATGACAAATATAAGAGAAAAGTACACCTTTCAGTATACTACTATAACCCAAGTTAAAAACATTCAAATTAAACTTGAAAAGTCCAAAAATAAAACCACAATTAAAACAGCAAGCTGCTGTAAGATAGTACATGTGTAATGGGTTAACAAAGGGCATTTACTGGGAAATAGGGGTCCAACTAATTAACTATAATAAAACATCATTATTCAGTTAATCATGTCCATTAATCAGAAAAAAAATAAAGGAAGAAATGTAAGATTGTGGCCAAAACTGGTACTGCAATCACTTTCAAATTACTGTAGAGCAGTGTATCCCCTCCCCCTCCACCCTGATTGGCAGAGCTGGCAACCCGGATGCCGAAACACTACTGACTTTGTGATTAGTAGATAGGTGGAGGTGGCGCATCAGGTCAAAACACAACATCAACATCAGTTGAGGGCTGCAACTTCACTTTTTAAATGACAATACCCTGGCTGGACTACTGTTGTCAGTGATATAAGTATTTGATATGAACATGATTTCTTAATGTCTAGTGACATATCAGGGCCATTTTATGATTAATTGAAATACATTTCTTACATACGGTTCCTTTAATGGATTAGTTGTTTGAGCAACATTTTTGCATGTTTTATGGACCAGTTCTTCTCCAAAGCCCATGACACCCTCAAATGTCACATTTTCAGTTTTAGAAGGTTTGAACAAGTTGAATTTAGGGCTATTTAAGACGGGCTTTACACCCTCACTGGCCAAAAATATGAAGGACATTTTTAAATATATACACATACATCTATAGTAATATAGAATTTCTAGCAAAGTAAATAAATACGGGTAAATAATAGTGTTTGGTTATCAGTTCCATGGTGATCTCATTTCTAATTTTATTACATTGTGATGCATCTGTACTGTTAAATGACAGAACAACATCACCAACCAACTACAATCTAAGCTGATTACCACTGTAGGAGTAACATTAAATGAGCATTAACATACTTAAGCCATAACTGAATGCATTTAAGTATGCACCTAGTGCATAATATTTCTATATGTTTAAGTCTTTTTTAAGGCCTACAACTTATATTACATTTTAGACTTTTCCAGGTCCGAAAGAGTTTAGTTTAGTCACGGAGAAGTAAAGAAATATCCCTTTGAAATTCAAATTTAAGAATTTTGACTTACTGAACACTCAACCTAATTAATTGAGGACTGTCAAAATATTTGGGGATAAAATCTAACATTGACAACTAATTGATTATAATAGATGTTGCAGCTCTATGGGGAATATGTGAGCATTTGGTAGGAATGTGGGAGTATGCGCTGAAACATCAAATTGGCACAAGCACTCACGTCACTTTCTGCTTCATAGCGGTGTCAGGATCTCTGGCTAAGTACTCCACTAGTGGGGTGCCAACAGGTACATTTTCAGGCTTAGAAATGGTCTTCTCTGCTGGACTGAAGATGGGAGCCTCGTTGACATCCCCAACATTCACCACCACCTGAGCAGTGGATGTTGGCAGAGCAACTGCAAACGGGATTTCGTTCTCCACTGCTACCACCAGCGTGTACTTGGCCACAGCTTCAAAGTCCAGAGGCTAGGTAGATGACCGCAGCAAACACAAACACTTAGTTAGGATGGAAGGATGGGGAAAAAGGAGGAAAGCAAACAAACAAACAAAAAAACGGTAACGCTTTAGAATAACATGTGGCTATTAGGTATTAACAGTGCATAATAAGCAGTTAACAATTCATTACTAACAGTTAGTTAACTGTTATCCTTTAATAACATTAACTAACTGTTAACATGCAGCTTGTAAGTGTTAATAAGCAGCCTTTTAAGTTACTTACAAGCATATTTGTTAACAGTTGTAAGTGTTAACAAGCAGCTTGTTAATGGTGTATAAGACAAAGAGGTGGATAGCCATTACGCTTATAAGACCTTTCTTACCTATTTGTAGTAAATTTTGCAGCCCCCCCCAATCTAAAGCGAGGACCATGTAGCCTATAGCTCCACAAGCCTGTTTAGCTGCCACAAAACTAAACAGTTAACTAACTGTTATTATTACACGGCTCTTCAGAGTGCTGCAGAAAGTTCCATTCACATGAATGGGCCTTCCCAACGTTCGGGCCTATGTTAAATCTATATAAATCACCGGCAAAGTACAGTGATGGCCAAAAGTGTTGGCACCCATGCTAAAGTTGACTGAAAAGAGGAATATAAAATCATCTTTTGGAAATTGATCTTAATGCCTTAAGTGAAAAATGAGGAAATATCTAACATTTATTTGTTTATGATACATTATTCATTCACTAAGAAAATTGGTGTCCTTAAAGGTTAGATATTTCCTCATTTTTCACTTAAGGCATTACGATCAATTTCCAAAAGATGATTTTATATTCCTCTTTTCAGTCAACTTTAGCATGGGTGCCAACACTTTTGGCCATCACTGTATATAATCACCGTTGTCAATGGCAACGGGTTGATCTTTCATATCCCTCCGCAAGACGTCCGTTCGCTTATTGCAATGGAATTAAATGGAAAGTAAAAGTAAGCTAGTAAGACGTTGCCACGCAACACCTGAAACTGTCAAGTTCTATCTGTGTGGCGAACTATGTATTTTGTCAGCGGAAGACACGAAACGCGGTAGCAAAATCATTTTTAAAGACCCATTGTGTTGGGTTTCTTTTCTCGTTTTGGCAAGTAGCCGTGTAATAAGAGGCATTTTTAAAGACCCATTTTGTTAGGTTTCTTTTCTCGTTTTGGCAAGTAGCCGTGTAATAAGCGGCATTTTTAAAGACCCATTGTGTTAGGTTTCTTTTCCCGTTTTGGCAAGTAGCCGTGTAATAACCGGCATTTTTAAAGACCCATTGTGTTGGGTTTCTTTTCTCGTTTTGGCAAGTAGCCGTGTAATAAGCGGCTGCGTCGGGGTTCCGTTCTCCCTGTCGGGACTTATTTTCTGATAATTACCGGCGGACAATACATTATCCCTTACGTAATGACTTGTTAACTGCTTATTATGCATTGTTAATACCTAAAAAGAACATGTTATTCTAAAGCGATACCAAAAAAAATTCAAAAGATGGCAAGATCCACCTTGGCAGTCTTGATGATGCCCTCCTGTTTGTTGGGGCCTGTCTCAACACTGAACATCCCTGCTGGGTCCCCACTGATGATCTTGAATTTGGCTGCTGAGGCAGAGGTGTTGGGATCATCGTCGTCCGTTACAGGCATCTTCACCACCACTTCCCCCACTTTGTTCTCAGGCACAGTCACCGTGTACTAGAAAAGCAAAACAACGTCAGCAAAAAGAGCTGTGCCTTGGACTGAAAACACGTAGGCTACATCAGATCATTCTAACTGTTCCACTTTACTCCTCTATTCTCGTGCATTCTTCAGGCTCACTGTAACCATGACCATATAAACATTCACACTGTCCAGCAATCTTCATGTTCTTGTCTGTGGTGTAAACAGCGCACATGTTAGCTTATTAAGGACACTTAAAACTGTACTTTTTATCATTATCGATATACAGGTGCATCTAAAACTATTTTGAATATCATGAAAAATTGAATTTCTTCACTGTAATTTATTTCAAAAAGTGAAACTTTCATTTACCCTTAACAGCTAATGGAAATCAGAAATCCAGTATTTTAAAATATTAGCAGAATGGACACAGAAATGTTTCCTCCCATTTAATCTCTCAGTCTGGGTAGGGCAATGGATTTTTTTTACAATATTCAATTTTTTTGAGAAGCACCTATAGTTATTGGCAGCAATGTGGCATCAAATTCATGCCTTGCTTACCTGAGATGGGTTAAACTGTGGAGCATTGTCATTGCTGTCAGTTACGGTAATAATTGCTTTGCACTCGGCTATTAGACCATTTCCTTCACTGTCAGCTGCTTGAATTTCCAAAGTGTACTCATGAATTTTCTGGAAATGCAAAAACAAATGTATAGAATTTATTCATTAGTCAAATACCAAAATGATTCTCAAATCTCACTCATCACTCATATCTCAATGTTAGTGTTAATAAGAGTACAGTAAAGAGTAGGTTGGACTTCAACACAATGGAGTTCACTGTTTCAGGTCCTACACATTAGACCAGGGGTGGCCAAACTACTTTCCAGCGATAGATAGCGTTGTGGTTAACTTTACTGCAAACTGCTTTACACTCTTCCTAGAGAACATTTACAATGTCAATACCAAAACAGCATGTTACATTGAGATGATTCTCTTTGTAGATCTCCATTGCAGCAGATCAAATTTACGTTATGCTACTCGATTTAATTGGGAACGCGTTTGAGCACAACGAGAGGGAGAGATAGCGGCAGGTTCCAGCTGGCTTGTCATTGCTGATAATTGATCTCCTTTTTATAAGAAACTTTTAAAAGGAAATCGCTAAGGAGACAGTGGTTCCCACTACTGACCATTTATAAACTGTGAGAGGGCACAGCCATAGCCACAGCACCAGCCACAGTGATGTGGCACCCTGACTCACCCTGTTTTGGGCTTAAAAGATGCAGAAATACCACATTTATATTAGTGTTATGAACAAGCATAAGTCGTAAAACCTTTACTTTTTGAGATATTCACGAAAAACTAGTTTTTGCATGGTGCACAGGCCACGTTTCATGTATCAGCTCCTGAAGGTTGTAGAGAATCATATTAAGTTTTTATTAGGTATGAATCTCATCTTATATCAATGTTATGAACCACCAAACTCCCTAAATGACCTTAATTTATTTTAAATATTGATGCAAAAAATTAATAAGAACTGTCGCTGAACTGTCGCAAAAATCTGTATTTTAGCTTTGAGAACCACCTAAATCTATGGAATTTATTCTGAGTTACCAAACTAACTTGGATGGATCAGATGAATCTGGGATAGAAGAAATGTAGTTGACCTCTACTGTTGAATTTTTGTTCGAAACAAAATTGTATTGTATTGTTTATCAGACTATATTTGTGTTTAACTTGTGTACTAAAAAATCAGTGTTCTGCTGAGGCCCCCAAAGTTCTGCTGTTCCCTGATTTGATGATCTCTATTTGACTGAACTGGCATGTGCTTGACATGGAAATGTCATGTAAATGTGTGCAACGTTTTCATTTTTAATCCACCACAGGAACTTGGAGGAAGGTACATAACAGATAGATTGATAGATATACGTTATTGATCCCCTAAGGGGAAATTCAAGGTCCCAACTTAAGAAATCACAACATACTGTACACTACAACATAAACAGGATGATAAAATAACAACTCCACTAATAAGGACAGTAAAACATACTAAATCAAGGATCCACATGAATGTACGAAGGATGTATAAGCATGAATCTCTTGCGTAACAGGGCAGGGACTGACCCTGTGTTTCAGTGGTAAGGTGCTCTATAAGGTGTGTGTCATGGTGATAGTACAAATACTGTAGGTCCAACAGTGGAGGGATAGTCAAGAGACCAGCATTAAATATGGACAATATCAGAGATAAATGTAAGCATAGTAATAAGAATTATAGCAGCAGTGCAAGGATAGGTTTGAAGTGATAGGATATCAGCCATTGGTCAAGTATGAAGTTAGACCACAGTCCACAGTGGAGGGAGGGGTTGTGCATGTGGGCTAGTGTAGCCTGTAAACAGTGTAGACAGTGTAAGCAGTAACATCGTGGGTGAGTGGACAGTCCGTACACAACATTGTTATAGGAGGTCATAAAAGTGTAGAAGAGGGTGGAGAGGCAGATAGACTAAGCAGAGAAGTCGATCTCTTCACTTCCCTTTCTTGAAGCATTGAAGAGTAGTATGTCCCTGGGGACAAATGACTTCCTCAGTCTGTCAGTTTCCCCTCAAGGTGTCAGGGAGGGCATTCCACAGACGTGCTGCTGCCCCATGTCTGTGGAATGCCCTCCCTGACACCTTGAGGGCACCACAATCCACTGACTGTTTTAGAAAAGGTCTTAAGACATTTCTTTTTAGCAAAGCTTTTGGTCCCCTTTAGATGTTTTTTTAAAACCTTTTCTTTTTTCTTAAACTGCTCACCTTTTTATGTGTGTGTTTTTAAGCAGTAGCACTTTGAGATCTTCTGATGAAAAGTGCATTATAAATAAAATGTATTATTATTATTTAGTTGTGCATGCCAGTGAGAGTAGTCTCCAACTGGTCAAGCTCTTCTGCTTTATGATAGTGCTGTGGAGTGGATGACAGTCATTGTCTAAGATGTTGATTAGTTTGTTCAGGGTCCTTTTGTCTGATATTGAAGTGATGCACTCCAGTTCAGCTCCCACAACAGAGCCAGCTTTCCTTACCAGCCAGTGCAGTCGCCCAGCATCCCTCTTCTTAGTGCTTCCTCCCCATACAACAGCATAGCAGAGGCAATGGCAACAACAGAGTCAGACTGGTAAGACATCCAGAGGAGGAGCTTGCTGCAGACATTGAAGGACCGCAGCCTCCTCAGGAAGTACAGCCTGCTCTGCCCTTTCCTGTAGAGTGCTTCAGTGTTGAATGACCAGTCGAGTTCATTGTCCAGGTGTAGATATTTGTAAGTGTTTACCACCTCCACATTGACCCCCTCAATGGTGACTGGCAGCAGAGCAGGCTTAGACCTCCAGAAATCCACCACCATCTCCTTGGTCTTAGCAGAGTTGAGTTGTAGGTGGTTGAGTTTGCACCATTCCTCCACCAGGCTCCTGTATTCCTCCTCTTGTCCATACCTGATACACCCCACAATTGCAGTATTATCCAAAAACTTCTGCATGTGGCATGACTCTGTGTTGTAGCAGAAGTCTGACGTGTACAGGGTGAACAGGACTGGAGAGAGCACTGTTCCCTGTGGAGCTCCGGTGCTGCTGATCACAGTGTCAGAGAGGCAGTTCTTCAGTCCGACGAACTGTGGCCGCTCTGTCAGGTAGTCTGTCAATCCAGGATACTAGTTGAGCATCCCCACCAATCTGCAGGAGCTTGTCACCCAGTCTGAGGGGTTGGATGGTGTTAAAAGCACTAGAGACGTCAAAGAACATGATTCTCACAGCACTTTTCCCCTTGTCCAGGTGAGAATGCGTCCTGTGTAAGAGATATGTGATGGCAACGTCCACGCCCACTTTCTCCTAGTATGCAAACTGTAGCGGGTCTAGTGCATGGCGTACCTGGGGTCTTAGTATGCACAAGACCAGGCGCTCCATGGTCTCCATCACATGTGATAACTGCGGTCACCTTACAAAAACCTATAATTTTTGGAATTTCACTTTGTTTACATTGTTTCTTAGAAGTTTGTTGGGGTCCTCATCTTCTAACAAAGAGCCTTAATCAACTTAAGCACTATGCCCCATGAGTAGATTTAGAGCTTTTGCCCAAACAAACTGCATGGCTTTTATGAGCAGATTTACAGAAAAAGGTGGCTTGGGCGCTGATTGATTCAGTGATAAAAAGGTTTTTCAGAAATATCTCAGAAATTAAAAGTTTTAGGGCCTATGTTTCTTCATAACACTAATATAAATGGCATTTCCGCATCTTTTAAGCCGAAAACCAACTCTCTGCGACCTTCAGGAGCCGAGATAGAGAATTCCAGGTCTAAAAAGTGGGCGTGGCCGTTTCAGGGCCTTCCCCCACCTAATTTTTTGGGCTCCTTGCATTTTTTTCTTTATTTGGCCCTAAATGAACAGAAAAACATTGGCTCAAATGTTAATCATAATTTGCAGCCTTGACCCCATTTTTGCCCCAAACTGACCAGACTATCCTTCATTTTACAGTCTAATTTTTGCTGACTAGAACGGCTCGGGGGTCAAAGGTCATACGGAATCGATTAATCTGCACTAATTTTTTTAATCAGTTATTTTTTTCTGAAATAAATTAATCAAAATTAATCAGTTATTTTGACAGTCCTAATTATTATGCTATGTTTATTATGTAGAATGGAAAAAAAAACAAGAACTTGAATTTGGGACACTGGTGGTTCGGTCCGGGACTAGCAAACTTAACAAAACTGCTTCTGTCTAATGAAAGAATGTTGCGGGAATGCAGGTTGCAGCGCACACTTTGTCACGCGCCTGTGTGAGAGGGAGATGGGAAGATGGAAGGTCTTGTAGACTAATCATATCTTAACCTGTTTAGATTGCAAGAAGGTTGGTTGCACTTAATGTTCTGTAGCCTACATTATTAATAACTAAGTGAGAACTTTGTGAGAAGAAGTGCTTGTCAATTTTTGACCCGCCCCGGCCGCACCCGCGATATTTTCCGATCAAGCTTACCCGCACCCGCCCGACCTAACAGGTTGACCCAAGCAACACTACCAAACACTGTATAGGATGCCTCTGCATCAACTTTGAATCAGACTCAAGTGAACTAAACACTTCAAACTATTTTCTTACAATTCTACACATTGAGATGAGGCCATTAAGTACACAGGTAACAAACCTGAATTCATAATCAGAGAGTAGTCAGATCAGAACACATGATAAAGCAGCACTTTTCACAGTCAAAGTGTACCTCTTTATCCAGCCCATTGTTCTTCACCCTGATTTTTCCTGTTAAAGGATTGATGTCGAACATATCCTTTAGTGGCAATGCTGGCTCTTGACTCAGAATTTTGTATCTGACGTCAGAGTTTGCATTTCCAGGCTCATCAGCGTCAGTGGCATTAACGGCCATAAACTCAGTGCCTGTACAAGAACAAATAAGCATCAAATTCACAACGAAAACCTTAAACACAATAAAGCCTAGAAAACTAAAGTGACCAAGCAACTAATTCTGACATGAAACAGGAAGAACAATATATATGCGCGCACACGCACACACACACACACATATTACAATTGACAAACCTATTTTTGATGCTTCTGCAACATTTCCCAGGAAAGGATCTTTCACAAAGATAGGCCTGTTATCATTTAGGTCAATTACAATTACATTGATTTCCATGGGCTCCTCTGCTTTCCCACCACCATCTGATACTGCATGGGCAAGAAGCTGAGGGGTAGGATAAAAACAAAATCATGAATTTGCTAATAGTCACTTGGATGCCCCCAGTCTTTAAAACTCCAACAGGGTTAATTTTAAAAACTTTACCGTATAGGAAGGCTGTCGTTCTCTGTCCAAGGGCTGATTGACGTAAAGCCATCCCGTCTCACGGTCAATTGTGAAAAGGTCGTCTGCCCCTTGACCAGTAATGCTGTAGATGATCTTCACCTCCTTAGCATAGCTGGTTTTTATCTAGAAGTCAAATTGATTCAGTCAATAATCTATCCATATTATCCCAACAAAACACACACTTCACCATCCATACCACACACCTACCTGCACCATCTTAAATGGAAAAGGGCCTCTGGAGTTTTCAGGAAAGTTGATGGGAGGGATAATCCAATCCCTCTTCCTCCTCCTTAGACCACCAAATGACTTTGGAAACACCAGGACTGGCACGGTTGGAACTGTTTCAGTCGCATCAGGCTGTGGAGTTAAAGTGTGACCAAATGAACCAACAAGCTAATACACTTTACACACTGAATTATCTTAAACCACTGAATTATCTTTAACCAATTCAAACATAATTTGAATGCCTATATGGACCAATGTGCTGCACACCACTGGTTTGAAACCCCTGAAAACTCGAGAGTAGCAAGACACAATCTGCAGGTGTTCAGCAGAGGTCAGTGTTGTTCCATCTTGTGCTGCCTGTGGCTACCTGGTGCAAGTCCACCTGGTGGTGGTGGTGGTGCTGGTGAGGGCGGTCGAGCTCCACACGAACAGCAACTGTGTGCTTCCTGCCTTGGGAGTCCCACGCGTGCAGTGAAAACCTCTTGTGTCCATCATGCAGGGTCACTTGTCTCTCCAGCTTCACCGTTCCATCCGTTTCCACTTTAAAACGGCTGTCTGCCGAATCCAACACAATTCGCTTGCGGCCGGTACAGTCATCGAAAACCACTGCAGAGGAAAGAAACGATGGGTAGTGTTGGATTAGTGACTACTATGCAACACTGACAATTTCAGTACGTCCTCTAGTGCTAATGGCCAAATTGGTCAGCTATGTGTGCTCAAAGTGGAGGAAGTGGGCATGGCTGTAACCAATGACACGAATCAAAATCAACCTTTATAGTGTCTTTGCAACGTACCAATACAAGGTACTTTTCAAAGGTTAAGACCACATCAAGACAATAAAAGACCTGAAACAACAATTCCTGGCAGAGAGCAAAATTTGTGTGAAAGCAAAATGAGCAAGTGGGGTAAAAAGGAAGAGGGTAAAAAAAAGCAAAAATAAGAAATATGGTGAAACAATATGATGTCATAATGCTAATGCAAAGTCTTTAAAAAAAATGTGGGCTTTTTATGCCTTTAATGATGGGACAGTGGAGAGTGACAGGAGATTGGAGAGTGACAGGAAGCGAATGGGAGAGAGAGCAGTGGTGGGATTCGGTGTACGGTGCAGGTGCCCCAGTCAGCACCACAGCTGGGGTCGGCTTCTTCTTTGTTAATATCTCAAAAACTATAAAGTTTACAAAATTGAAAAACACATTGCTCAAGCGTCCTTTTCAAAACCTACGTTACAAAGTTTGAATGAAGTTTCTACGTTAAACGGTGAAGCTGAATTAGACACAGAAATTTTAGTTAGAAGAAGAATAAAAAGAAGAATACTTCGGATAACAGAACATTTTCATGCACTGTAATCATTCTTCTAAGCCATTAGTAACTAGACTCAAAAACATTACACATCTATGCTACTATGGACAGGGTCTAAAGGGTCTAAAGAAAGTGTATTTAAAAAGACTGTTTGTGCAGTCAGTGCATTATTTTGCTTTTCTTCAGGTCGCACCATCTTGTGAGGAGAAAGTCTGCACAAGTTGTTTATCAAATTCTCCTCCTTTTGTGTCCACTGACAGTAGCTTGCCGTATTCTGTAATGGACTTGTAGGCACTTTCTCCACAAGACTCGTTACCATCCACAAATAGACCTTAGGTTGTTGTTAGACCAAAGTTTCTCTTTAAGTTAGCAGTCAAGCTTAAACTGTGCATATAAACATACTCTCTGTGCTTGTGTGTGTGTGTGTGTGTGTGTGTGTTTGTGTGTGTGCACTAGTGCTAGTGGCAGTGGTTGGCAAAATTGTGAAACAGAAGACAGACCAGAATGTAGTCATGTACCCACTTTACTTTCATTAACATTTCTTCATGATTGCGGACAGGATGTGAATCATATTTTTTCGTTATCAGAATGGTGATCTCACCATCTCGCATCTTGAGAAATCACACACACCTGTACAATTCCGATCCTCCTCATTACTACTACACTACTGCACTCCCCTGCCCCAAACACTTATCAGCCCTCACAAATGGAAGCAAAACCAGTTTGGCACACCTTGAGAAGCCTGTGAGGACATCGTGCCTGACTGAATCTGGATGAACAATTTTGCTACTGCAACATGGCATATCAAATGCAAGTGAAACTTGTCAGTTGGGTCCATTTACAATAAACTCCACAACACACAGTTCTCAAATGGATTTGACAGCAGTAGACTAGAGTCAGATGTCAAGTATGACCTATTAGCCTATATAAATAATCCAATCTGTGAGAGACAGGAGGTGATAAACAGCCAGGGATGAGGGCAAATAAAAAATCGGTGTGCTGCCACTAATATCAAGCGAGACAGCCCATGGTGTCATGCAGCAGTGAGGAAATTTCATCTGATAGCCAAAACAAGTGTAGCCTTGTCTTAGATGCACCAGGGTCATCACCAGACACCAGCCAAAACAAAACCGACAAGAAAGCTACTACATACCCCTCTCATTTCAAGAAACAAAAAAAACAGTTTTAATTGAATAGAAAAAATGTCTCACCAACCACTGAATGAATTAAAGTAAACAAAACGATGTCAAAAATGGTTTAAAAACCAGGACTTACAGATGTATGCTTTTAAATAAAATAGATAACATTAGGCTACACATTTTTATGTAGCACTTCTAGGCCTAGGCCTAAAAAGATGACGGTGAAAAAATCCTTACCTTTACCAAGCCTCTTGCCAACGTGAAGAGTAACTCTGTCGACATTAAATATATAGAGTTCTGAATCAAAGCCAGGTGTGCATGATTGGTCAAAACCTGCACACAATAGTGCCTAGATTTTTAAAAGGAAAATCATTAGTTAGTTTCAACTTTTTAGAGACCATTCACATTCTTTATCCTATGCGACCGAACAGTAAGGACAAGCTGCAGACTCGTCGTCTATATTAATAAATTACTAAATACAGCTTGTCTTAAAAAGCTATATACTACCCTACATTGATTCTACAGATTTGTTGAGTACAAATTTGTCTCAGCTTTCCACTAGCAGCTATGCCTAGGCTACATCACTTTTAACTCTAATCGGACATTTAAGTGAACTTCTGACATTCATAGGCTATATCAAGAAATGGCATTTAGGCTAACCTGTAAGCTAGGCTAGGCTACTTGAACTGCAGTCCACAGGTTGGGGGGAAAAACTCTATGGGAAAAACATGGCCTCAAAGACAACCCACCTGGAGAAAAAGATTGATGGCTCCCAAGCGGAAGCACCTAGAAACATCCATCAGATGCAAAGCCTGTACGAATTCCAACAGCCTATCTTATCTTAATCCTGTAGCTGAGGATGTGATTCCTCTCAATGAAGGAGCACTGATGTTCTGAAAGAGATTCATGGTGAATTTATGGAAGTACCAAATAACTGGCATGGGTGTGGTCAAAGTTATCTACCGTGTCTGGTGTGGTTGCATCCAAATATGGTATTCGGAACTTTAGCAACCTGGCTGGCACAAAGATAAGAGTGGCGTTGGTAGTTCCCGGAATTACAGTGATGGTCAAAAGTGTTGTCACCCATGCTAAAGTTGACTGAAAAGAGGAATATAAAATCATCTTTTGGAAATTGATCTTAATGCCTTAAGTGAAAAATGAGGTAATATCTAACCTTTAAGGACTAGAATTTTCTTAGTGAATGAATAATGTATCATAAATAAATAAATGTTCTTCCTTAAAATACAGGGGTCATAAGTATTGCCACCCCTATGTTAAATTCCCATAGAGACAGGCAGATTTTTATTTTTAAAGGCCAGTTATTTCATGGATCCATAATACTGTGCATCCTGATAAAGTTACCTTGGCCTTTGGAATTAAAATAGCCCCACATCATCACAAACCCTTCACCATACCTAGAGATTGGCATGGTGTTATTTCAGTTAGCCTATTAGTTGGTTTGATGCTCATTGAGCTCAATGCAAATCAACTACATCGTTAGGTGAGTGAGTAGCCTACACTGTCCTTAACCTGGCAATGCCTAATCAAGTAAAAAAACTTTCCAAGTCTGCATGTTAGTATGCTTTGGTAGACCACACACTTTTCTTGCCACCCTTCCAAGTTGGATCTTCCCACTGTTGACTCCAGGGATGCAAATTGTAATATTGCAAAGGGTTTAAGATTAACTTGGGAAGACAAGTAAGCAGGCTTTCTCCAATCTAATGACCACACACACGATCTAGGTGTAAGAAGTTTATTTAATAAAATATTTACATCGTCACCTTGAATCTGAATGCCATCACAGTCCATAAAAAGCACATACTTCAAAGAAACATTAGAGCATCATGCAAAACAATCAGAGGGTAAAGGAGGGTAATGAGCAACATAAAAAAGCTTGACAAATAGAAAACTGATTTTAAAAAATGACCCTTTCTTTAATACGCCCTCAACAGACTGAGTGATTAAATTCTGTTAAAAAACTGTTTACAACAGAAAAAAACCCTGAACAAGCAAAAGTGATATAAAACATTTAACAGACATGTGTCAAGGCTGTATGCCATCTGAGGAGCAATTCCGCTCAATGCCCAATTCCACTCAGTGCCCTTCAATTCAAATGGCCATCAGTGCTAGAAAAATGGGCTTGCCCTTGCTTTACTGTCATTATTTAAAATATAACAAAGCATGTAACCTTCAAGATAAAGCCCACCATCAGATTAAAAACATCTTTGCTGCTGAAAATGCACGCAGGAGTGGCTTTTGTTTAGAACGAGATGGTTTAGGACAGTTGTTCCCATTAAAAGAGTGCGTCCCCTCATTCCTCCTCTCCTCCACCGTACATGTCGGCCAGCTTTTTGAAGCGCGGGCCCCACTCGTTGATGCAGTCGTAGTCCTGGTCGCCTCCTGAGCTGGAGGAGTTGAGGGAGCTGAGGGAGCCGGCCTCGGAGCCCGCGCCCTCGTAGTCAAACACCAGCAGCGAGTCGTACGGTGGTGCCGTGGGGTCGTTGTCAGCTGCCTTCAGATTCTACACACACACACACACCATTAGCAAGGGGATTAGAAAGATGTCACCAACTCCTTCAAAGCAGGTGCAGACCTACCAATCGTGAAGAATTGTTTTGAGTAGCACCTCGAGCCGGGAAAAAAAATGCAAAAACAAAAACAAACAGCCATACTCGCAAGACACATTTTGGATAGCGACCCATCTTTAATGTCGAATATCTTTCTACCGGTAAATGTGTTCCTGAAAGTGCAAACTGAATCTTTTACAGTAGCTCTATAATGTTGACAATCTGTTTTAGAGCCTAATAATCCTGAACTAAAACACTTGGGTTGATAGGGACTGATGTGGATATGTTGTCCATTTTCTCATATGTGGCCTCTATTCAATCATGCCTGGTATTATTACCTCTTTTCAATCCATTATTATTAAAGATTTATTATGTACAGAAATACATCTATCGTCCATGTTATGCCAACATATTTAATTCACCTGGATATAGGCTACAGTAGATAGAGGCTATATCCAGAGGCCGGAGGCTATATCCAGAGGCCAGAGAAATCTGCTGTTGTCAGTGTGCAGTCTATCCCTTTCCTCACAATAGGCTACTTTTTTTTTTCTTTTTTTTACAAAAAAACAAACATTAAATGTTCAATTATTACCTGCTGACTAATGCAAATTACTGATTGCTTTTAAAGAATTCCACTTGCACATGCACTGTTTCTTTCAGATCGCAGTGTCTTTCAGCCATCTGTGAGGCTGCAATGATTAGTTCTACATTATCCCAACTATTTTTAGTTTCGCAAAACGGTAGCTGGGGGAATGCAAAGTCACCTCATCAAGTCTTTCATTTAACCCACCGTTGGAGAAGAAAAAAATAACAAAGAGAGGCCACTATGCTTTGCTGGTCATTCTCACCTTCTCTCTCTGTATCTCATCCTCACATGAAAGAGATTTGCGGGAGATTCTAATTCACATGCTCAAGGAGCTTTCCAGAGAAGTTGGATGTCTGCTCGTTTTGCATACTTTTAAGTAAAAAATCAGAGTGGCGTACTTTGATGTGGAAATGCATGGTTGCTACGCAAAATGCATACGGTTAATGCATAGGTTAGCAGGTCTGCAGGTGTGTAAAACAGGCAAGTCAAGAAAATGTGGTTGACTTACATCATCAATAAAGTTCCCGATATCTTCAGGGTTGGCAGGACGTGGTCGATACTGTGGTGCGGGCATGAAGGTGGGAATCACATCATTCCTGAATACTTCTGGCCGGTTATCCAGGCCTCTGTGTAGCACACTCAAGTCATAATCCTGAGAGAAAGAGAGAGAGAGTGCGTGAGAGAGAGAGCGAAAGAGAGCGAGAGAGGAGAGAGCGAGAGAGGAGAGAGCGAGAGAGGAGAGAGCGAGAGAGAGCGAGAGAGAGAGAGATGAATCACCAAGTTAACCACACTGCTCATATTATATTACAATGAAGAGCGACTCCCAACAGGAAGTACAAAGTTCCACATGCATGAAAGCAATACAATGCAATCATAATGTTATGTAATATCCATGCACACCGGCAATATCTGGTATTGCACTAAGTAGCTTTGTTGTTCCAACCAGGAACATGACTCTTTTCATCAGTTTGACACACTGGGTAACCCCCTTAGCGTTACATGGGAACCCAGTTACATTGAAAATGTATAAAAGGGGCTGAAAAGGGGAATTCCTACACTGCGTTACTTTAAAACGTTGGGTGGAAACTGAGCTAACAACACAGGTAACTAGCGACATCTGAGAAATGAGCTCACCTGGTCGTCTTCTCCTCCGCCTTCCTCATCATAGTAGTAGATGTTGTCCCTGATGTCGTCCTCTGGCAGGAGCGGGTCCTTCTTCATGTTGCTCTTCCTCCTCATGAACATGAGCAGAAACAGGACCAACACTGGGGGGCAGAATGAGTCGTTTAGGAAGAGGCCTGGCAGCAGAGCAACCAACTCCAACAGCAGGGAAACGTCCTAAGGGCTTAAAGGCTGTACACACACACACTGTGCCGGCCGCTGGGCTCAGTGCAGTATGTGAGCAGTGAGTGCAGCACCCCCCGCCCCCAAAGACACTTTCAACCCTTCACCTCAATCAAAATACTTAAAACAAAGAGGGGAGATTCTTACAGAGTAGGGCCAGGACGCCTCCCAAGATTCCCAGGATGACAGGAAGCCCGAATCCTGCTGCACCGATATCCCTGTCTGTGCAGGCAAAGTCAGCTCCCTTGCAGTTGCACACTTGGGCTTCTACAATGCTTACTTGGCTCAAGCCATGGGTGTCATGAACATTCAGCCTGATGCTGTATTTTGCTTCCGGTAACTTGGTTTTCAATCGGAGTATAATGCCAGTATCTGAAACACAAAGCAAGAAGATTCTATGAAATAAACCATCAGTAATTATTTAAATTAAGCTTATTCACTTATTATTTAGTATGTGCATGGCCAGCTAATACCCAGTCCCGTGTTACAGGTTTTTACTAAGATCAACTAAATAAATGAAGTTTCATATATATATATATATATATATATATATATATATATAAAAAAAATATCAAGGACTTTACACTCCCATTTCCCTCAAATTAAAGACCCAACACAGCAGTTTGAGGCAAGATACACACTGTAGTGTACCGAGAGAGAGAGAGATAGAGATACTTTATTGAACCCCAGGGATCAATGTTAATACCTAGATAGATATAGATAGATAGATACTTTATTGATCCCCAAGGGGAAATTCAAAGGTCACCTACTATAACATTCAGATTTCTAATGAGGACTACCAGTCTTTAGAGAAGCTCACAGACAATAATAATAATAAAAAAAGTATCCTAGCTAATATGAATGATGTCCACACAAACTATAACATGAAGAATAATATTGTTGGAGATCACTTTTAGAGTAATTTTGAGAACGATAAAATACGGCCACACTACCCCCCAGAAGAGACGTACTTGTGTCGTTCATTGTTGCTGTCCAGTTTCTGGCTGAGTCCCCTGTCATCTCTACTCCGTAAGGAGGACCGTTACTTTCAGTGTCTTGATCTGTGACTGCGAGCAGAATGGGAGGTGGCTCTTCATTGCACACCTTCACCAGCCTCTCCACCACTGCTGGAGGGTTGTCGTTCACGTCCTCCAACTTAATAATGAGCGTTCCAGTACCGGTCGCAGGGACCGAATCTGTTGTGGACAAAGGAAGGATATTTAAATCAGTTAGGGTAAAAAACAGAACTGAACAGAAGTTGTCCCAAAGACAGTCACATACCATCATCCATAGCCAGAATCAGGGCTTTGTACTGGCCGTCTTTGACAAAGGTAGATTCCCGGTCCATTTCAGTCTTCACTTTAATTATTCCTGAGTCTTTTTCGACACTCAGCCAACCAGCTGGATCGCTGCCTACTTTGTACCTGTAAAGAAGCCCTTTAAGTATTTAAAAAAATCCATTCCACTCCATTATAGACAGAATACTAGCAGAGATCATTTGCATTGTTTTTTTTTTAACTCAGGGCAGCAGTTTTTAGCTTACATTATATGCTTACATAATTGCAAAAGGGTTCTCCTATGTTTTCTCAGTTAGCCTTTTAAAATTTTATCAGATTAGTAAACAGAATGTGCCTTTGCAATGGAATGGAAATGTCTAAGTATCTCCAAACTTTTGACTGGTAGTGTCTATGTTTTTAAGTCCTTTTTAAGGCCTACAACTTTTTAGACTTCCCATGTTCCTGCAACATTTTAAACTTTTCCAGGTCCGAAAGAGTTTAGTTTAGTCACAGAGAAGTAAAGAAATATGCCTTTGATATTCAATTTTAAGAATTTTGACTTACTGAACACTCAACCTAATTAATTGAGGACTGTCAAAATATTTGGGGATAAAATCTAATATTGACAACTAATTGATTATAATAGATGTTGCAGCTCTATGGGGAATATGTGAGCATTTGGTAGGAATGTGGGAGTATGCGCTGAAACATCAAATTGGCACAAGCACTCACGTCACTTTCTGCTTCATAGCGGTGTCAGGATCTCTGGCCAAGTACTCCACTAGTGGGGTGCCAACAGGTACATTTTCAGGCTTAGAAATGGTCTTCTCTGCTGGATTGAAGATGGGAGCTTCGTTGACATCCCCAACATTCACCACCACCTGAGCAGTGGATGTTGGCAGAGCAACTGCAAACGGGATTTCGTTCTCCACTGCTACCACCAGCGTGTACTTGGCCACAGCTTCAAAGTCCAGAGGCTAGGTAGATGACCGCAGCAAACACAAACACTTAGTTAGGATGGAAGGATGGGGGAAAAAGAAGGAAAACAAACAAACAAAAAAACTTCATTCAAAAGATGGCAAGATCCATTTCAGACACCTTGGCAGTCTTGATGATGCCCTCCTGTTTGTTGGGGCCTGTCTCAACACTGAACATCCCTGCTGGGTCCCCACTGATGATCTTGAATTTGGCTGCTGAGGCAGAGGTGTTGGGATCATCGTCGTCCGTTACAGGCATCTTCACCACCACTTCCCCCACTTTGTTCTCAGGCACAGTCACCGTGTACTAGAAAAGCAAAACAACGTTAGCAAAAAGAGCTGTGCCTTGGACTGAAAAACATTCATGTTTTTATCTGTGGTGTGAACATTGCACTTATTAAGGACACTTAAAACTGTAGTTTTCATCATTAGCGATATACAGGTGCACTTATTAGCTTATTAAGGACACTTAAAACTGTAGTTTTCACCATTAGCGATATACAGGTGGATCTAAAACTATTTTGAATATCATAAAAAATGTAATTTCTTCCACGTAATTTATTTCAAAAAGTGAAACTTTCATTTATTAGAGATTCACACATAAAGTGAAATATTTCAAGCTTTTTTGTATCAATCTTGATTATTCTTGATGACCGTTAACAGCTAATGGAAATCAGAAATCCAGTATTTCAAAATATTAGCAGAATGAACACAGAAATGTTCCCTCCCATTTAATCTCTCAGTCTGGGTAGTATTACATTTTTTTGAGAATCACCTATAGTTATTGGCAGCAATGTGGCCAGGCTTTCACCCTTCCACCAAATTCATGCCTTGCTTACCTGAGATGGGTTAAACTGTGGAGCATTGTCATTGCTGTCAGTTACGGTAATAATTGCTTTGCACTCGGCTATCAGACCATTTCCTTCATTGTCAGCTGCTTGAATTTCCAAAGTGTACTCATTAATTTTCTGGAAATGCAAAAACAAATGTATAGAATTTATTCATTAGTCAAATACCAAAATGATTCTCAAATCTCAATCACTCATATCTCAATGTTAGTGTTAATAAGAGTACAGAGTAGGTTGGACTTCAACACAATGGAGGTCACTGATTCAGGTCCTACACATTAGACCAGGGGTGGCCAAACTACGGCCGGCGGGCCAAATGCGGCCCACCACGCACTTTAATCCGGTCCGCTGAGCATCATCATAGATCCGGCCTGCCAAGCTCTTTAATCCGGCCTGCCGAGCATTACAGTAGGTAATCATAGGCTGCTCGCTATTTTTTTCCAGCGATAGATAGCGTTGTGGTTAACTCTACTGCTAACTGCTTTACACTCTTCCTAGAGAACATTTACAATGTCAATAGCGTTGTGGTTAACTCTACTGCAAACTGCTTTACACTCTTCCTAGAGAACATTTACAATGTCAATACCAAAACAGCATGTGGGTCTGGCTCGTCAGGCTAAAAACAGCATGTTAGATTGAGATGATACTCTTTGTAGATGTCCATTGCAGCAGATCTAAGTTACGTTATGCTACTCGATTTAATTGGGAACGCGTTTGAGCCCCACGAGAGGGAGAGATAGCGGCAGGTTCCAGCTGGCTTGTCATTGCTGATAATTGATCTCCTTTTTATAAGAAACTTTTAAAAGGAAATCGCGAAGGAGACAGTGGTTCCCACAACTGACCATTTATAGGGCAGCCGTGGCCCACTGGTTAGCACTCTGGACTTGTAACCAGAGGGTTGCCGGTTCGAGCCCCGACCAGTTGGCCGCGGCTGAAGTGCCCTTGAGCAAGGCACCTAACTCCTCACTGCTCCCCGAGCACCGCTGTTGAAGCAGGCAGCTCACTGCGCCGGGATTAGTGTGTGCTTCACCTCACTGTGTATTCACTGTGTGCTGTTTGTGTTTCACTAATTCACCGATTGGGTTAAATGCAGAGACCACACTAAAAGTATATATACTTATAAACTGTGAGAGGGCACAGCACTCAGTGTGGCACCCTGACTCTGAGCAATTGTGAATGTCAGTGCACCACGTCTACTCACAGTGTCATGTCAACGTCACCTACGAGGACAAAATGATTTGCTATAGGCAGGAACTGGGTTAAACTGTCCATTCGCCTTATTCACCCGGTGGCCAGAAGGAGGCTACAGGGTACACTTGCCGTTACACATCAGTCCAGCAGATGGCAGTAATGCACTCCATTTGCAAACTGCCAAACAAAAAGCTCACAAAAATAGAAGAAGGGTTTTGCTGGCCTGCCAGAGTAACCAGAGACTTTCTAATGAGGCACTCAAAAATCCTCCATATAAATGCATGGGGCTAGTTTGTAACGCCAATATGGCAGTTGTCTACACATATCCCACCCCTTCCTCTGCAAAATGTCATGTGAATACAATGAGCCAATCATATGGTGTGTTGTGAAGACATCGTGCCAATCATGTGTTGTAAACTCGCTGCTGGAGCAAGATTGGTGTCATGAAGCCTTGCGCACGCGCATTTCTGCCGAATAGGATGCCCGATGAGTGCCCAAAGGACTTTGGAGTTTTTTTTCCATCTTTCTCTCCTACTTGTTTTCTATCAATCTTCATCATCCTAAATACTGTATAGGATGCCTCTGCATCAACTTTGAATTAGACCAAGGGAATGAAACACTTCAAACTATTTTCTTTAAATTCTACACATTGAGATGAGGCCATTAAGTACACTGGTAACAAACCTGAAAGAATTCATAATCAGAGAGTAGTCAGATCAGAACACATGATAAAGCAGCTCTTTTCCCCGTCACACTTTCCTGCTGTCTAAAAACACTTCAATATTTCAGATTACTAATCACAAGTATAAATCATGGTCAAAGTGTACCTCTTTATCCAGCCCATTGTTCTTCACCCTGATTTTTCCTGTTAAAGGATTGATGTCGAACATATCCTTTAGTGGTATTGGTGGATCTTGACTCAGAATTTTGTATCTGACGTCGGCGTTTGCATTTCCAGGCTCATCAGCGTCAGTGGCATTAACGGCCATAAACTCAGTGCCTGTACAAGAACAAATAAGCATCAAATTCACAACGAAAACCTTAAACACAACAAAGCCTAGAAAACTAAAGTGACCAAGCAACTAATTCTGACATGAAACAGGAAGAACAATATATATGCGTACACACACACACACACACAGACATTACAATTGACAAACCTATTTTTGATGCTTCTGCAACATTTCCCAGGAAAGGATCTTTCACAAAGATAGGCCTGTTATCATTTAGGTCAATTACAATTACATTGATTTCCATGGGCTCCTCTGCTTTACCACCACCGTCTGATACTGCATGGGCAAGAAGCTGAGGGGTAGGATAAAAACAAAATCATGAAGTTGCTAATAGTCACTTGGATGCCCCCAGTCTTTAAAACTCCAACAGGGTTTTTTTTTTAAAAAACATTACCGTATAGGAAGGCTGTTGTTCTCTGTCCAAGGGCTGAGTGACGTAAAGCCATCCCGTCGTACGGTCAATTGTAAATAGGGTGTCTGCCCCTTGACCAGTAATGCTGTAGATTATTTTCACCTCCTTAGCATAGCTGGTTTTTATCTAGAAGTCAAATTGATTCAGTTAATAATCTATCCATATTATCCCAACAAAACACACACTTCACCATCCATACCACACACCTACCTGCACCATCTTAAATGGAAAAGGGCCTCTGGAGTTTTCAGGAAAGTTGATGGGAGGGATAATCCAATCCCTCTTCCTCCTCTTTAGACCACCAAATGACTTTGGAAACACCAGGACTGGCACGGTTGAAACTGCTTCAGTCGCATCAGGCTGTGGAGTTAAAGTGTGACCAAATGAACCAACAAGCTAATACACTTTACACACTGAATTATCTTTAACCAATTCAAATGTAATCAAACAAGTTTTTACAACTGATTGTGACCCAGGGGCCGCCATTCTGACATTCTGATTAAGACACCACCTGTGGAACACTGTTGTGAGGTAAAAGGAACTGATTCTCACAGTGAAACTACATTACTGAATGCATGTCATGGGCTACCCACAATGCCTTCTGACCAATGGGCTGCACACCATTGGTTGAAAACCTCTGCTATAAAACAAAGGTGTGCATTTCCTCTGAACACTACAGACTAGTAAGACAAATTGCAGGTTTTAAGAAAAGTCAGTCAACAGAGGTCAGTGTTGTTCCATCTTGTGCTGCCTGTGGCTACCTGGTGCAAGTCCATCTGGTGCAAGTCCACCTGGTGGTGGTGGTGGTGGTGCTGGTGAGGCCGGTCGAGCTCCACACGAACAGCAACTGTGTGCTTCCTGCCTTGGGAGTCCCACGCGTGCAGTGAAAACCTCTTGTGTCCATCATGCAGGGTCACTTGTCTCTTCAGCTTCACTGTTCCATCCGTGTCCACTTTAAAACGGCTGTCTGCGGAATCCAACACAATTCGCTTGCGGCCGGTACAGTCATCGAAAACCACTGCAGAGGAAAGAAAGGAGGGGTGGGGGGGTTGGATTAGTGACTACTATGCAACACTGACCATTTCAGTCCATCCTCTAGTGCTAATGGCCACACTGGTCTCACTCTCTGACCTATGGGCTAGCTGTTAATGCTCTAAGTGGAGGAAGTGGCCGTTATCGTTGTAACCGATGAGCACAAATGAATAAATGGCCTTTTATGTGACCACAGTGCTGCTTTGTAAAGCACTTGATAAGGGGCCTCAGAAAAGCACAAAGAGGTTTTATCTTCTGTAACACATTCCTTCAAAAATTACAAAGCCAGCTAAAGATAAAGGATGAAGATGATCAGAAGATTACCATGTTCCTGTTTGCTGTAATTTTGAATGAGTGGTAAGAAACTAAACTAAAAGATGACGGACCAGAACAGGTCTAGTGTTATAGCATAGGCAAAGGGAAAGTACCCAGCTAACTGCCATATCATTTTTCAACTGAATGGAATGAACACACACTAGAGCACAATACCTCGTCAGCTAGACCAATTGAGGCTACAACCATCTTGTGATAAAAGGATGTGAATCTTTTTGGGGTTTTTTGCCCTCCCCATCCATTTTGTGACTTCGGAGGCTTCCGTGCTTGTGATACTATTTTACAGCTTAAGAAACCACACAGACACTTCCCCTCCCCCAAAGAGAGAGAGAGAAAAGAAAAGAAAAATCTCCTGCAGAAGCAGAACCTGTTTGTCCCACCTGGTCACGTTAAGGCTTGCTCAAACACACCCATAGAAGCCTGCAGAGACATTGAGCCTGACTGAACCTGGATGACCGAAACATTAGTGGATCTCAACTTTTCCAAAAGCTCTTACAACATAAAAGCAACACGGTAAAATAATTGATATCTACTCCCCTTGGCATCAATATGCAATGCCATATTTAGCGGTAACACAATACCCAGTTAATCAAAAAACAACTAAGAGGTCATGATCCTACCTGATCAACACTTTAGGTTAAAATGACTGCATTGTCTTACTTTAAAACACTTGAAACTACACAATCAAGGAAACTTAGAAGTATTCATGTCCACAACACAGTTCTCAAAATAAATTTGAAATTGGTCTGGAGTTTTTTAGTCTTCCGAGTACTTCAAAAATATAAAGGAAAGAGATCAACAGCCAGGGATGAGGCCAGCTGCACCTCAACAAACTGCAGCCATTCTTATCAGGTGGGGCAGCCCAAGGTCTAATGTAGCCCTCCTAGATTAATGCAGCAGTGAGAAAATGCAACATTTGATAGCTGAAACAAGTGTGGCCTTGTCTTCCAGATGCACCAGGGTCATCACAAGCTAAAACAAAACCAAAAATAAGGCACTCTACGTGCTGTCACTCCCCAAAACATATCTGAAGTTAATTCTGAGGTTAAGTCACTTTAGTATCAACTTTAGGTAACACTATTTGAAATATCTATCAGAATTATTTGAATAAATTTGCCTTGCACAGAATTAAATCGTTAACATTATAAGCTGAATGTTAAAAGTCACTGTATAAATCAAATAGGCCCCAGTTCATCATTAGCCAACACATTTTGAGGAGAAAACCAGGGCCTGGCCTTACTGCGTCAATCGCATAAAACGTACCTTTACCAAGCCTCCGGCCAATGTGAAGATGAACTCTATCGACTTTGAATACATAGAGTTCTGAATCAAAGCCAGGTGCGCATGATGATTTCTCCCCAGTTACACACGATGGTGCCTTGATATTTTAAAGAAAAATATACAATTAGTTAATGTTACGCTTAAAGCTCAATTGTAGAAAGCGCATTCACATAATTTACTCATCCTGTTTAACAGACTCAATTCTAATGAGTGATCCACCTGCCTTAAGAAAGAAAAAAAAAACCTAACCAAGGCAACGTTAAGTTAGTCCCTAGCGTTTCTTCAACTCAAAGGTAGACATTAAATTTAACTTCCCTGAACATTAATCACACGCAGGAAATGGGTTATAGACTAAAAAGTCTTTAAACAGCAGCTTGGGAAACAAAAAAACAACACGGCGTCAAAAGATAACCAACCTGGAGAAGGAGAAGTAAAGCTCCGAAGCGCAAGCACCAACAAACCTCCATCAGATTCAAACCCCTTTGTAAAATAAATCCAATAAATAATCCTGTTCGGATCCACTCCAAAAGAAATGTCTATGGCGCTCACGGCGAGACAAAATGACTCAGACCTCCAATTGCGGAAATAAGTATCGCCGCCAGGTAGTTTCGGCGAAAGGGTGACGTTGTAGGATACAGGTGACCTCGCCTATCTGATGATTAAAGAATCCGACCAAGTTTGGTCATGGGTCCTTTATGAGCATACAGGTAAACACGGCCAATCTGAAACCGCGTAAACAAATAAAAATCCAAAGTGAGTTGGGAATGTTAACGAGACAATCTAAACAACATCCATGAAAACTGAACATAGCCTAGTTCATTTTTCTATATTCGTGATATGATCTCGTCTTTCCTATCAATCCATTAAATGGGAAATGTAGCCTTGACTTTTCGTCTTAACTACAGAAGGCTATTCGTCTTTGTAAAAATTCAACATCGGTAGCTTGTAGAGTCTTCAGTCAGTAGCAACCCTACCACACCCACAGCTTAAAAGGTGAAGTGTGAGCTTCTCCCTTAATCACAACAGGGCTATTGTGAACACCATGTCATCAGAGTTTACTGTAATGACGACCCCCACATGTTCCTGGGATGGACTGGCTGTGGTATTAAAAGGAGCCATTCATCCTTGTGTAAACCACAAATGACAGCACCCTAAAGCCTATGCATATGTCTGCCTTAACTGTTTTTTTTCTTTCTACATGTTTCGGGTTGTGTCCATGGGACTAAATCATCTCAGTAAAGGGGTGTACCAAAAGGGTTGGTACAGGAGAACCATGTTGTGTTCTTAGAAATAGACAGAGCTACTTAATGTATGATATATCACAATTTTCCTGAGGTACCCTGTAGCCTATTGGTTGTTAGCAGTGGTTATGAAATATGAAGGAGGATAAAATGCTGCTTACAACACTCTTCCCAGCCAACACACCCATGCTCTCTTCTCATACACTCATTAACACATCTCAGCCCACACTAAATGAACCATCAGTGACCCATCTTTTATATATGGCCTACAATTGACCTGTCACAATTTAACAGTGGGTGTGGGAAGGCAGAGACAGCTAAACATTTTGAGTCAAATATGAGAACACAAGTATTCATGATTCATTCTCACCACATAATTACAACATACTCACATATGAAAACACTATTTATTATTATTATTATTTTAAAGGCAGTGTTGAGTGATAGCATTACGCCTGTATGTGTGAGACTGAGCCCTAAACATGGAAGCAATACACTGAACACTGAGTAATACACAAAACCATCATCAAAATATTTTAGGCTCTTTGGAATCTCTAAAGAGACATGGGCAAAAACATGTTATTGAAGTTTCTGGTGTGCATAAGAAAGTTTTACATGCTCACCAGAAGAAGACATGGACAAAAATTTAAGTTTCTAATGCACCAAACTGTCTTGTGCTCAGCAGAACATTTCTAAAAAAAAAATATTTTCATGTCTCCATAAAATTCTTCTACAATGACATCATGCTGTGCATTCTGGACATCCATTCATTCACAAGGCTACATAGTGTATTAACGTTGTGCACTTGAATAACTGGCTATATTTTAAGAAAATCTTTACATTGCACCTTTAGCCTGAGAACAGTTGTGTTCCAGTTTGTTTACTTTTAAAGTGTAGCCTAGAAGCTATCTAAAAGGCAGTACATTTATACAAAGTACATTCCTTCAGACTTGTAAATTATTATAAGCTAGCTGATAACCAAAGATTCTAGAACAGAGCTCTGTTCTAGAATCTTTGCTCATAACTATCTAGCTATCATGACCTTGCTAACATTTGCTAATAAGGTCAACCACTGGGGATGAGAGAATTTGCAATAATCAGCTAATTTAGTTAGCTAACAAAGTTTTTATAGTCTAACAACATAACAAGGGACACTAACCGTATTTAACACACACAAACTGATACGTTTTAAATATCCTGGCTAGCAGTCCACCACCATTCACCATCTAGCCAACAGCAGATGAGGGACATTAGTTAGCTTTACTGTTTAGTAAAGAAGAAAACAGTTAGCATTAGCTAATTAATTAGTTGACTTACAAGATATCATTATTCGACTTCTATAACTGCAAGTGTATAGTGTATTTGATAGATTTCTCCAACAGCAACTTACCTGATTGACCATGCCTATGATGAGTTGTGCCTTTCCAAGGTTTTCGGACCATCACATTTCCCAACATCTCCACTAGCCTACTCCATTTCTACACTAGAATGTTATAATGGTCATGTGGTGGGAGGGGGAGGAACATTTCTTGTATTCCACTTAAAGAGAACTTTACTTTATGGAATTGTCTGTGTGTTCATTTTGTTTTGTTTTGTGTTGAATCTGTATGATCAAATGTCTTTGGCTCCAAGTAAAACACATTGGACGATGAAGTAAGGTAATACCAAGAGTGTGGGCTGTTAAGGCCCATTCACACCAAGAACGATAACTATAACCATAACGATAAAAGCGTTCACACTGAACAATGATAAACAAAGTCTCTCCTTGTGTTAATGAATGTGACGGTTAAAATTCAGTGGGTTTTTATCGTTCTGAAAATCGCTCTGAAAGTGATCCCCAACGATATCGTTCCTCATGTCGTTATTGTTATAGTTTATGTGTGAACGTCATCATTCATATTAACGAGAACGATATTCATTTATAGCTATCGTTATCGTTCTTGGTGTGAATGGGTCTTTAGGCTTCTTAAGCCAGTTTGTCCTAAACTTGGAAGGATGAAAGAGCAATATGTCTCTGGCAGTTCAAATGAATCAATTGGCCCACAGTGCATAGCTACACGGCGTGGCCCACTGGTTAGCACTCTGGACTTGTAACCGGAGGGTTGCCGGTTCGAGCCCGACCAGTGGGTGAAGTGCCCTTGAGCAAGGCACCTAACCCCTCACTGCTCCCTGAGCGCCGCTGAGCTCACTGCGCCGGGATTAGTGTGTGCTTCACCTCGCTGTGTGCTGTGTGTGTTTCACTAATTCACGAATTGGGATAAATGCAGAGGCCAAATTTCCCTCACAGTATCAAAAGAGTATATATACTATACTTATACTTAGTAGATTATAGCCACATGAATTTCATATGTCTGGGCTGTTTCTCTGATGTAAAATAACAAACTTCAGGGTTACAATCCTGTTTCTCAAATAAACGAGCTTGGCTTTAGTATAGGTTTTATTGCGGACAGTAACACTGCACAGACTTCATAACAGTTCTTTCAGAGTATTTTGCTTTAGAGCGAAAGTTAAAATGCCATATACAAATGAAGAACTGCCTCTGCATGACATGGGATGTCTGAGAATATGCATAATTAGGCCAATCATTTCTTATAGGCAATATACAGTAGGTTTATTTCAGGTCAAGGCTGATAGGTGTCCTTGTATGTTCCTCCTCTCCCTCTCCACTCTGGAATGAATAACAAACTCCCATAGCACATTTCTGAAAGGGTGGTTTGTTACTTTCAACTCCGCCTGACACCTGAAAAATAAAAATGGTTATTGAATGATATGGCCAAAATTAGCGTTGAGGCAGATATGTGGGTGTGAAAAGGCTACCATGTGACAGACATATACACAGTCATCAGACATTGCTCAAGGGTAGGGCCTGATGCATCATTCTGAAGAAATCTCATTGTTTTGGTCATCAGAAGTAGCCAAATGTAGCCTAGTTTTAGTCTTTGCTCTACAGTATCTGGCTGTATTACACCACAAATTAACTTCCCTTTACTAATCTTCCCCCCATTGAGAATCTAACATTTTCAGCATTCAGCAAAGTAATCTTCTAGTATTCTGAAAATGTTAGGTCATTCTTGATTTCTTTCCCCTTTTTTTAAACACACACATTGAACTATTAATATCATACATTTTTACTCTGCCTAAATTAAATATTAGGCTACCTATTCTAAAAATAATCCAAATTTCAAAGCACAGACATCCTGTTAAGCACCACCAAATAATCCAAACTCCTGATATAAAAATGACAGTGACAAATATAAGGATTTTCTCTGAGAATTCAAATAAATATTGTTAAAAGGCTGAATGATCGTGTAAAAGGTTTTTTTTTGTGTGTGTGGTGGCAACAGTCTTGCCACTGATCATACTGATGCCTCATGTATGCTGTCTGTGCTGACCCTCACACTAGAATGATTATCTTTCATTAATGATTATATTCTGAACATAGTCAAGGCAACAAACTTTTCTGCTCGAAAACAAAAGCTCTTACTGTGCATTTACACAAATGATGCAGGTTATAGTTCAGCAACTTAACAGGGAAGTAATTTGAAATCCCACTCTTGGCTTTGTGTGGGAAGTTTGTGGCTGAGAAGCCTATTGAACATTAACTAACATTCAAAAAGTAAACATAGCATGTGGAGGGTATGCAAACATTGATGCCTTACAAAATGTAGGAGAAAAGTAAGGCACATTTCAAAGATAAAAGTATTGTAGATAAAGTGAGAAGGCATTCTACATTTCTAAAATTATGAATTATATCTGTCTGTCTGTTTTGCCTATTTGTATGTGCTGGAAGTTTGTATCAGGAATGAGAAGCCTGCCGACCATGTAATGGTTGACAAATGCTGTGATCAGCAACGTCTCCTCATTGATTGGCTTGACTGTTCCCAGCAGCAGCTTTAAAAGCCCATCAAGACCAAGCGAGGCTCTTACACTCCATGAAATGTTTATGCTTGCATACTCCAAATCTTATTAGCTTGCAGAGTCATGTTTCCATGCAAGTGCCTCACCCCTCACCCCCCCCCCGATTGTCAGCCGGTGTCCTTGTGCATGTTGAGATTTGTCACAACAAGAACTGTCTTGTTTTGACCTGGGCTTTTGTGTCTCTGGAATGTGTAGCAGACCTCTCAACTCCTAGGCTACCTTAAGTAGGTTGGTTGCCTGAGCTGTTCCTCTTCGGAATAAACATGCTGTCCACCTCCCCCCCTCTTGGTAATGTGTAATGAAGAAACAGTCAAAATGGGCAGGTAGCTGGCTCCAGACTAGTGGCTTGGAAGCATGTGCCTCTTTACTGCATCGTGATGTCACAGGAAAGAGCTGCTGGAGCTGAAACTTAAATGACTATTCTTAACGGGCCAATAGAGAAGGATCGAATGAAACAAAACAATGTCACCCAACTCCAAATTCCATTCTGGGCGTGTTTCTGTGTGTGTGTGTGTGGATGTGTGTGTGTGTGTGTGAGAAACCATTTTCTGTGTTACAGGTACTGTGCCTTGAAGCGTTTTGTCATTTCCAGTGTCACAGCTGTGCCACACATTCCCTGCACTTTGTTGATGGTAAATAGGGTCCCTCAACACCCAACCTAACCCCCCACCACAAAAAGTTACACTGATAGCACTCTTTACCTAGTCAGCAACAACAATAGCAAGGAGGGAGTGTTGACATTAGTCCCCTGGAGTGAGGTTAGTATTTAGCCATGGGTAAACTAACCACACCCATAGACGTCTGCAATGCCAGCGAAGCGTCGCTATCATCCTATAATGAGGTGTCAGTTAAATTGCAGGCATCTTGCTAAAAGCCCACCATAGTCCAGATAGTCTAGAGAAGTAAGTTTACTTAAAAATGCAACTTTGAATAATATGAAGCTGTTGAGAGCAAGGCTTTGAACCGGTTCATGGAATGAAAACGAAAACCAAAAAACTTTTGCCATTTTGCTAGGAACAAAAACGAAACCAGAAACTTTATGTTTTTTTTATGTTTTATAGAAACGATTTTTTTAAATAGTGGTAACCGGTTAGTACCGGTTCTTTTTCTGTTCCTAGAAAGGTTTGTGTCTTCAATGAAATGGTGAGGGTCACCTCCTGTCATTCACTGAATGCATGGAGAGTGCAGACAGACAGAGCTTGCCACTAGCAAGCAATCAAAAGGTCTATTAAGTCTCCAAATCTCAATGATTTCATTTCACCTGTTTTCTCTTTTTACTAGGCCGTGACGAACATTGTTGGAAAAAACTAGCATTAACGTTAAGGCTACAGCTTTTATTTATTTGGAAAACCGTAATAGTCCTCATTTTGGCATTTAGACAATGGGAAGGCATCCAAGAATCCAAAATTACAGTACCCACCAAATATATATATATGTGACAGCATTTTTTGTTTGACCAGGAAATTATTCAGGCTAAAGGCTATAGGAAGACACTGGTGCAACTTGTATAAAGCAGAGGCCTAGTGTTTTATTATGTTTGCTGTAGGATAGAGTCTAAAAGACAATATAGCCAGTTTGAAAGCATACATATATTTTTGTCCGACAGCTGACATGGAACGTTATTAATTGGTTCAGGATCAATATTTTTTTGTTCTAACCGGTTTGGAAATGTCAATTTTAGGGTGGGAACCAAAACCGGAAACGTTAAAATACTGTTTCTGTTCAGAACGAACCATGCAATTGGCAAAATATTCTGGTTCAAAGCCCTGGTTGAGAGTATGTGTGTTTTTTGTTAGATGTGTAAAAATTGTAGTCTAAATGTGGAAGACAGTTCAGGTGCCAGTCTCATTCAGTACTGAACTAATGCAAATTGCATGAGAAAGGTGTGTTCTCTGGCTAAGTTCCTAAACAGGTATTTCCTGTTAACAAGCTTAAAGCTGCTCCAGTGTAGTCCAGGCAGATATGCTTATCAGCTGTTGGTGTCAGATTTCTGCCATACCTCACAGAAACTGACATATTGCTTGTGGAATTATTAACATAAATATCGGTAACATGTTATAATAACTATACAATGCATCATTTATTAAGCATTTGTAAACTATTATTAAAGGTTCATCATTTGCAAAGTATTGCTCATACAGTATTTCTCATTTGTAAAGCATTTGTACACACAGCTATAAATGGTTCATCCTATCTCAAAAAATATGTTTGGAAATAAATGTTTTATACTTAAAGGAGACATATTATACCTCTTTTTAAACAAGTTAGAATAGGTCTATGGGCTATACAAAACATGTTCATAAAGTTTTTTGCACAAAATCAATCTCACATAAAGAGATCTCTGCAGCCTAATTCTTGCCAGCTTCAGTCCCTTTCAGAATGAGCCGTTTAAGGACTCTATCACTTTTATGCAAATAAGCTACTGCTGACCACGCCCCACCTGTCAGATGTTTACGCTGTTCGTGAAAACCTCCACTGCTTGGGTGAAAATGGCAGAATACAGAGGCGCACTCTAGCCCAACATTTTCGACCCAGATCAAGATGAAGAGGAGCCACCTGCAGAAACACCTTCACGAATGCTGCAAGCAGTTTCTAAATGGTTTGTTAACTTTTTAAATCAATGTATTTGCTATCTCTCCTACGTGCCAAATTAGTCTTGGCTATAAGCCTTCACCCTGTTACGAAGTAAACGTAATGTAATTTTTCGTGACAAAGCCAGTCTTTTTACAATATTTAACATTTGCTTGTATTTGAAACTTCACTAGATTCACAGCACTTGATTAGCTTTTATTATTATTATTATTTTAATTATTATATAGGTGTGCTTGTGGAAATTGTTGGGCAGTGCCAACTGAGGCAGAGTATATGCTGCCTGGAGATTACACAGGTAACTTTTCTAAAATACAGAAAGGCCTGCAAATATCTTACCGTGTTACTAACTTATTTATAAATGAGCTAGCGAGTATGCTGCCATATTACTCACTCATTTACGAATAATGTATAGGGACTGTGCTAGCATAGCACTCACCTTACCATACCATTATAAATCACACGACGTCTGCAGCAGACGGGTTTATACCCGGTGTGCCTGAATGTTTATTCTCTTCAGAACGCACTGAACATATACAGAGCTGACCATGGGGCCTTACGGTTACGGGGAATAGAGCAGTATGTGTTATTTATTAAGCTACTTATTAGTTTTTCCCAGTGTTTATGAGAAGTGACAGGCTACCGTTTTTATCAGCAAAAGCAGATGTTAGTCTTACTAATGTTCATAGGTCACTAATGGCCTTACACACCAACACATGCCCCAATTGTTGTTTTCTTTCTTTTTATGTATGGCTATTGTCTGCAAATTCAGCAGGTATCAAACATACACTCGTGACACATTTAAATATAAATAAAATTACAATATATTTATTACACAAAACAGAAATAAAACATGACATATGCAATATGACAATTGCACTTTGTGCACTTTGCACTTTTGACAGAACTGACAGATTATGTAACCTGCTAACTACTGCAATGTTTTTTTTTTTTTTTAGTCGTTACAGATAGCTTGCCTACAGGAGCTTTGTCAGTTGGTGTTGGGGATTCCTTGGATGCAGAATAAGGGTCGTCATCCCGTCATGTGTGGTCCTGTGTGTTCGTCGGGAGTTTCCTGACAGCCAAGGACAATACGTGGGCTTCAAACTGCCTCCCCTGGATTGAAGCGAGACACATAGTTGGCGATCACCTCCTCCTCCTTCTCTGGGTGCTCAAACTCTGAGGACAGGTCCGGAGGAATGCTTATTTTCAGGAGTTCCTCCCTGTATGCTTCTTGGTCCACAAAGACCTCGCCCATGATGAAGCCCACAAGTGTTCCACATACCCTGTGCAATATTTCACAAACACTTCTGTAACTATGTACATAGTTTGTAAAGTATTTCATTGTACATTTATTTATTGTTTTGTTCATTGTAAAGACACCATAGTGCAATAGCATGCAAAATGAACAGATCTTTTATTGTTGATAAATAAAAAATTATGTAACTTACGGAATGTTGTCTCGGTTTTGATGGGTTTCACCCTGCACTCTCCCTGTACTTTGGGAAATGCATCCTGTAGAGAGGGTCCCCAGAGGATAAGGTGGCCTGGTCTCATGCAGCATCCTCATTGTAATGCAGAGCAGCCAGGTAGAGTCTTGCGCAGTAAAGAGAAAACCAAACATGAAAATAATGGCATGCACATAATATGCACGTTTACTTTGAGCTAAAAACTGAGGCTACAACTTCTTGCACTGTCAGTACTATATCTCGCTTTATTTACAACAGAAAACATTAGCCTAGACCAAGAGCTTACTGGCCACCTTCATTGTAGATAACATGACCATATCTAACTCCTTATCAGTAAGGACAAAACGACTACAAATTGTGACAAACCCTTGCAGCTTAAATGAAATAGAGCTATAGGGGAAATGTGCAAACACTGGATAACGTTATAAAGTGAGGCTACAAGCTAACATTAGCTTATACTAAGGGCTTTTAGCTGTTGGTCGCCTCAATTGTGGATAACATGACAATATTTAATAGCGTCTAGACAACATTTTCAAATCATTACTTTCAGATATTATTGACTGGGATTGTCAAATATGACTCGATCGGCTGTGTGCTGCATTTGCAATTTGGAATGGAGGAAATGCTCACTCCAAGCAGATGCAGGGCTAAAGTTAGCCGTAATGTTTGCGTTAGCTTGTGCTAAATGGCAAAACACGAACAGCCTAACGTTAGTTCATGCTTAACTGCGATAGAAACACAAAAGTCATTATTTGAAAGTACTTACATGTCTCTCATCTTGTGACTTGCCACGAACAGTAGGTACAGATCCCTCTGTCAAACGAAGTTTGATGGCCAATCCTGCAGTGTACTGTCCTAAGTTTTCAAAGCAGTCTGTCTTGAAGTGGTTAGCACACACCACAACATTTTTGCCGACTGTTGCTGGAACATGGCCATCGACAATGAAGTGGAGCCACTCGGTTCTTCTGTCGTCTTTGGCTGGGAGAAAGTGCAAGGATTTTTGTTGTTCTGTGCAGCCAACAACACAACACTTCATGTGTGACTTGCTCTTGCTTGTAGTCATTGAGCTTGGTGTCCGTGCTCGTTAAACCAGCAAACTAATGGCGATCTTCAACTAATTGGGTGGGTGGGGCTATATGGGGGTTGAGAGGTGAGGGGTGGCGCCAGGGTGGTTCTATGCAAATTCCCTTATTTTGACGTCAGGTTAAGGGAGCCAGAAAATGGCTCATAGAAGCCTATGATTCCTGACACCAAAATCGTTCAACTGACTCACAGAAAACGCATGGATGGCTTTTTTGCACGCGTGGAGTGTTGTTAGGAGCAGTAGAGACCCAAATGGAGGTACAAAAGGATGCAAAAAGTGAAATTTGCATAATATGTCCCCTTTAATAAATAATGCAATGCAATAACAACCATTTGTACATAATACGTTTCCTATTATAAACAGATATAAACAGACAAAACTATGCAGGCATAATATTCATTCATACCATGAAGGGTAATGTTATGTCTCTGGGTGGACTTTTAAAAAAAGCCTCAACCCAGCATTTGGGTTTAAAAATAACCCAGCATTTGGGTTTAAAAATAACCCAGCATTTTATTATTATTTTTTTTTTTCAATATTTTTTGGGGCTTTTTATGCCTTTGATAGGACAGTGGAGAATGACAGGAAGCGAGTTAAATATTTTTTGGGGCTTTTTATGCCTTTGATAGGACAGTGGAGAATGACAGGAAACGAATGTCGAGGTGGGATCCGGAAAGGACCACGGGGCGGGAATCGAACCCGGGTCGCCGGCGTACGGTGCACGTGCCCTAGCCACGGCTGAGGCCATTTTTTTTTTTTTGTCATAGTTTATTTATTCATTTTCAAAGCATGAATGCAAAAATTGTACATTACAAATCGACAATCAAGGAGCAGACTCCCACCCGCCCACCCAGTCCCCCTCCCTTGACACTACAGGCATACACATACAAATACATCACAGACACACAGATCATAAGCACAGCAAAGATAAACCTAAAAACACACAAAAAACAAAACCAAATAAAATAAAAATAATAAATTAAAACCATGGTGGACAGATGGCTGGTTGGCTGCATAACAACCACAGTATGGTGTGCTTGTGCTAATACCATAAAATGGGGGTCAGGGGCCCTAAAGAGTTCACAACTACCCTATTATTGAGATATAGATATGTCCTATAAGTACTAGGCATGTAGAAGGACATAACCCATTTTTTAGAGTGCTCATATAAGCCTAAAACATGTTTATCAATTATTTTCAATACTCAATAAATTATGCAATAACCATTTGTTGATAATATTTCCATTTAACAGTAATGATTAGTTATGGTGTGGATACATATTTTATAAGCCACTTCCTAACTGCTATAGTTCATGATTAACTCAGGAGTTACAAGTGGTTAGTTGATATGATATTTTGTGAGCTCATCTAAAGTGAGGACTTTTTGTGCCTTGAAACACATTTACTAATGAGTTATAAAGGTTTGAATTAATTTAGCAGATACTTTTATCCAAAGCGACTTACCGGTACACATGTCAATTAAATTAAAGACCAAGGGCACAATGGTGGAAGCCAGGGCTTGAACCCCTAACTTTTTAGACTATTGAATGTGGCCTGTTCCTTATCCACTACACCAGTGGTTCTAAACCTTTTTTCAGTGATGTACCCCCTGTGAAATATTTTTTCAGCCAAGTACCCCCTAACCAGCGTACAGGAATTACCGATATATGCTTCAACCACGACTCCATCGTTTGAGTTTTGACAGTGATTGACAGGTGATGGCGGGTGGCATGTGACAATGTGACAAAGGGTGGCTCAAATTTAAAAAAAGGGCATATGGAACAAACTTTTCAGAAAACGTGTTAACTTTATTTAAAACTTAATTTTGATTACAACCCAATAGAGAATACATAGGCTGCATGCAAATTATATAAAAATAATTCCTATTCCCTAGCCTATAAAGCTTTAATCATCTGAACCTGAGCTGGACATTTTTTTTTTTTTTGCATTTAAATTCTAGCATTATGCTATTTCAATGATGATGGTGGGACAGGCTATTATATGGTTTAGCAATTTGCAAAGTATTCTAATGTACTGATAAACATTTTATAAATGTTCATATTTATTCATTATGTATCAAGAAGAATGGGTGTAAATAGCAGACAGAGCTGTAACACATTTTTCTCATTTCTCTCCTTGGTTCTGAAAATTCAATAGGAGTGTATGTACTGTAGGCCTACTGTAGCCAGGGCACAGACAGGTCTTTTCAGTTTTCATTAGGCTATTGTCTACACAGAGATCATAGGCTATAAGGCTACATCTTAGGCCTATTGATTAAATTCAAAGCTAATTTTAATAGCCTAGAAATCTAGACGCACCCTAGCGGCAGCAAATATGTTATTGCCTAGTCTGGCTTGTTTATCACAGTGAACTACCACCATTGGCAAGCTGGTGTCTTGCAGATTCACGTGCTGTGCGTGTGGCCACTGAGTGAAATGACGCGTAATGTAGGCCTAGCCTACTGTAAACAGAGAACGACGTGTGGAGTTGGGTTAAACAACTACAGTAGCCTATGTTGTCGGCTTATGACGATTTAGAAAATGTTTGCCAACTCTGTTTTATTAACTAGGTCTACTAATCTAAGCTACTATAACATAGAAACCTAAACAGAATATGTTATGAACGTTCAGCCTTAGACTTTTGAAGCTGCCAGGTTATTGAAATGGATGGACCATGACATGGTTAAAACGGGTTTGATAGCCTACTTCATTAAACATGAAACAACTTTAAACATTTTATTCTCTATCTCTAAGCTGAATACTATTGCATGTTCAGACAGGCTAACTGCCAAGTGACCTTACCGTGCTCCCAAACGCCTGCATGCACCTTCTGAGAGTTCACTGAATGTATGACGTCACGGATTGGTGGCCGCAAAGCATTTCAATTAACACAGAACATTTTTATTTTTGTAAATTTCTAATTTCAGCGAATATTCAGGTTGGCGAATTATTCATTTAGCGAATATTCAGGTTGGAACTATAGCGGAAGTATTACACATTTTAAAAAGTAAAAAACGGGTCTTGTCAAAAGGACACTTATCAAAGGGGCAAAAGGGCAGGTGCTAGAGCTAGATGCCAAACAATGCATGAAATAACAACCAGTTATCTATCTGACTTTATATCCTGAACTGTATTCATTCTAGCAAATTCGTGTCTGAAGTAACCTAATAATTTCAACAATGTCTGTACCCCTACATCTAATGAGGTTTTAGTTTCAGTTATGACACTGAATATTGCATGGATTGTGGAACAAGCACCATCTGCAAAGGAGCGGTGGAGTTTAATCAGACAGATATTATAGATAATTTGTCTTCTTAGACAGCATTCATAATAATAAGACAGTTGTCACTTTTATATTGTTACTTCCTAACCAATTGGCAATCAATGTTTAACCTCAATCAACCAGAGCACGGCTCTGCAATCAAACAGAGCCTATACAGAGCCAGGCTACTTTATGCTCTGCGTAAATATAGCAAAGGCTGCCACCTCTTGGCAACAATTGTAGTTTCAGAATAAGTGTATAATGCTACCACATCTAAATGGAATAATTAGCCAATTTAACAAAATCTAATATAAATTCAAGCATGTCTGGTAATATATGAATGTGTCAAATATAGATTACCATCTCTTATGTTAAAGGTTCAGTCCTCAATCTAACTGAAAAGTTGTGGAAAACTGAGCCTAACAGACAATCAGACAATCAATTTGGCCTGAGCCACTTTGTTTGTCACCCATTTCAGAGCAGGAATATTAAGCACACAGCACAGACAGCTAGTGGAACATTATGAGAATTTAGCAGAATTCATATAAGTGTTATAGGCTCACTTTAAGGTGATTTGTTACTCCCTGCCTTTTATATTTTAATTTGTGGTCCATATCCAATAAAACCACAATGACAATGATAGACTAATTACAAGGACATGTCTGTTCTGCCTATTGTTGTTAATAGGCTTAATTGTAAAGGCAAATTGTTTGCAGCCTAATAATAATCTGCCAAATTCATCAGATAGCCTAGCCTATGGATCAACCTGGCCCACTTACAATGGGAACCTCATCACTGTAGGCTATAATCCTGCTAACCTTATTCTGTTTTGAGGTAGATATATTTGCTGCTGGACTTTTGGGGTGTAGTAAGAAATGGTCGATAAAGTAGCCCTAAATCACGGCCAGACTAACTTTTAAGGTCAGTCATTGAGGGTAGTGCACATGCGCATGCGTGCAACCGTAAAAGGAGTGGTATTCTGAGAGTGACGGGCACAGAGACAACACCTGCATGCGGGAAGAGATGGGAGTCCCGGAAGTCACATTATCGGATAATTAGGAAGGCAACTATGGAGGCTTGAAATGTTGTCAGTGTTTGTATATTAGTATTGATGATTATATGTGTGGCGACGCCGGTTGGAAATCCATTTTAAGACAGTGTGACTAATCTTGTGTGTAGGTCAGGAATTACTGCGGTAAGTGCCGAGTAGGGGGTCACACAAAGCACATTTACTAGCTAGCTAGCGAGCTAATCCATTTAGTTATGTAGGATGCTACCTAGCTAGCTCCTTGCATGTATGACAAGTATTTCCAAACAACAGTTTTATAAGGATCAGATCGCTGTGAGAAAGAAAAAGAAATTCACGCTTGTAGCGTTAATGTGGCTACGTGTAAGTTATGGGCACGTCAGTGTGGTTGAAGTTATAGTTAGCAATGGTAGCATTTCATACAGTCTTAGACAACTGGGTAAACAAGCAATTATCTACAGCTTGGCATTAGACGTGTGTTGCGGTGATTTTGTCAGCTGGCTAAATTAAGTAACGTCACTACTCGTATGTCTGTGGTAATGTCAGAAATGTCCAGGTAAGCAAGTAACGTTTGCTAGTTAGCTTGGTCAGAGACAGTATAAGGACTTTGGTTTGGCCAGTGTGTCATCGTTACCACGGTTCAGCTAACTAGCTGGGGCTATCCAAGATCAGTCAAGTGCTTTCGTAGAATTTCGGCTGTCAAAATTAGCAGTATGCTAGATGCTGATTACAGTTAAGTTTAAGTTACTTTGCAAAGACATATTTAAGCACAGATTTGGTTCAACCGATAACGTTACTTGAATACAGTTTGCTGTTGATCAATCTCTGTGACGCGCTCATGAGAGGTGAGGTAGGTCATCATGGTGCATCATGGACTGTTGTGATATATATAATATGGCAATCAGCATTTGTTTAAATAGCTGCATGGAAAATGAGTGACATTGTAATTTAGTTGCTTAGTTGCACTAGTGTCAAACGTCAATTTATCCAGGTAATTGGATAATGATGTTTTACATCAATCGCTTTTGACGTCGATTATGCCTCAATTAATATCCAGTTAATTGTCAGTTTCCCCCATAAGTTATCATATATGTTCAGTTTGCCTGTGCCCGTTACTGATATTGAGCAGTGGTTAACTTCTTGCCAGTGAAATGGTTGAGAAGTGACAGTTGGAAATCAAAGTTTAGAATTGAGAGCAGTCTTTGTCACTGCAATGCATTTATTCATGGCCACCATTACACCTCTAAACTGCATGTCAGCATTTCTGGTGTACTGGACATGTTCTCCCTGAGTCGAATTTAGATTTTGCTTATATATGATTGTTGACTGACCCCCTCCCATGATGCCACGAGACAAATTTTGTCATAAATCCTCATCCTCAAATAGTTCACTATTTGTGTGTGTGTGTGTGTGTGTGTGTTAGAAAACCATGTTATTACTGGGGAGTAGCCTATATTTAATGCTGATTCTGGTGCCTCTGATGTGTCTGGGGCCTTTTTGCCAACCCACTTCTGTACATAGGGCACTGCACTGTGCTGCATTGCTCTAGCCACTGACATAGTTTCCGCTTATCATCTTAAAAGATGTGTATTTTTAAAATGTGCGCTCTCACATCTGCTGCAGGTGGCTCCGTGGAGGGGGTGGTGCCACACGGCTCCCCACCAATGAAGACATGAGGGCCACAGACAGCATGCTACTGTAGAGTGGATAGTGAAAGGTGAGTGATAAAGAGGAAGCCTGTCTGATTAACCAGAGACTTTCTAATGTGGAGACACAGCACTCAAAAAATCCTCCATAGAAATACATGGGGCTAGTTTGTCACGCCAATATGGCTGTTGTCTACACGTATCCCACCCCTTCCTCGGCAAAACGTCGACATGTGAATACATTGAGCCAATCATATGGTGTGTTGTGAAGACATCGTGCCAATCATGTGTTGTGATCTCGCCGCTGGAGCAAGATTGGTGTCTTGAAGCCTTGCCCTATGAGTGCCCAAAAAGCGTTGTCAAATGGCCGTCGAGTGGAGGGACTTGCCTAAAAGGACTTTGGATTAAGTCTAGTTTGGTCCTTTTTTGTTTCACTTAGGAGTCAGTTAAATTAAATGTTGAGATTATGAGACTCCACTTATATTTAGTGGCCATTATCCCTGATCCTTCATGTGCCAGTGTGTTACTACCCAGTGTTATATGGATAATTCTATTTGTGGTGGTTGGTTTGCAGAATTAACCTGAATGTAACAGTTTTACAATTTAGCCAGTCGACTTTTATGCCAACAATTGCAGGATTGTTAATGTTTTCTTTAAACGTGCATATAGGTTTGTTGAACCTATATGCAGACAAGGAGAGGCTGCGCAAAGGTTCACATAGCTCTACAATGAACAAATTCCATCCAATTTAAATAGTACAATATGGAAAATCATTGTGTGGCGTCAGTGTTGATATTGTGGTGGGTCGCCACAAATAAGTCAATGTATGGGAAACACTGCTACCAGAAGTACCCTTGGATATGCCCGCCATTTTAGTCTACATTTAATGAGTGTTAAAACACGTAGGATCATTTACTGTGTGTACTTGTGGTCGGATAAGGCATTGCACATCAAAGAGCCATATGTGTCAGCATTTCCCTCGGTAGCAGATGAGCGAGGGATCGATGTGGTTGAATATTCGGACCTCTACTCCTTGTTGATACTCTTGAACAAACTATGTTTTCACAACACTTACTCAAAATTACTTTTCTGTATAGCTTTGAAAACCATGTCTTGGACAGAGTGTGAGAAGAGATGGAGTGGTTATTATTGGATTTTTAGGTTCTTCTCATCTCTCTACCCACACCTCTTTATTACAAATCTAGCTGGTTTCCAAGAACTGATTTTAATCCATGGACATGCGTATTATTAAGGGCTATGGCTATTCCTTACAAACCCTGGGGGTTTGTAGAAAATATAATTAATAGATAATATAATTTCCTTCTAGTACCAGATGAGCAAGATATTTCTGTGGATGTTGTATAATATTCTGACCTGTATCTCCCGTGGGTGCTCTAGAACAGACTTTTTACAGCACCTATCCAAGAATTCTTTTCTGTCATAAAGTATTAGTAAAGAAAGCATTAGTAAGGGCTGTTGCTATTCCGTTTAGACCCTGGGGGTCCGTAATAGAAAATATACGTCTTTGAAATTTGCACATGTGACTTGTTGAGTAAAAAGTGATGTTGTAAAAACAGCCGTTCAATGTCTGATTCTAAGAACAGCTTGCATTTTACATTTACACATTTTGTTCAAGAAAGCAACTTGGTCCAAGGTCCAGACTTACCCTTCCTGTTTTCTGATTGGATGAACAGCTTTTGAAAATAAAATAAAGATTGTTTCATTAAGAATACTTAACATACATTAGACACGTTGAATGCTAGCACCCCCCCCCACACCGGGAGGGGGTTCCTGCTTTCTCTCTTAACCATTTTTGTTTCTCTTGTTTCGTTTGGCGAGTCTTGGCTCCGAGTACAGGCCAAGCAAGATGTGCCAGTTTTCCTCTAGGCAACATTTGATTGTCCTGGACTTCAAATTTGCATCTGAAATGCTGTGTGCAAAAAGCAAACTTGCTTTGTTGAAGTCAGTGGAGAGCATAATTAAAATGAACCACCATACGCTCTGAAAGAGCATTTGGCATGATGCATCAAATAACAATTTTGTTGTGCTGTGTGATCCCATCCAAATGGCTTATTGAGTCATTGTATCTATCAAAGTTTATTGTTCTGGTCTAGTGTTCAGTTTGGTGTTTTTAATGGTCATCTCATGCGGGAGAAATATCTAATTTTTGTACATAATATACTGAAAAATCCAGAGAGACGTCAGCATTATCAGTACTTTTTTTTTCCAGGCTCTGGTAGCCGATCAATGCTGTTCTATTTCTGATGGGTAATTTATAACCTGTGGTGTTCAATTCCAAAGCCCCAGGATCCAGATCCTGGAGAAGCCATTCTGCTATTGATTTGTGTTTTATGACATATGCCAGTATGGTGGAGGCTATTTCTTGTTCTCTTTTTGTTCTGTTCATTACTTTGTCAGTAAAGATGTATGAATGAAGAGCACTGACACATAGGTGATCCATGATTATTACTTTGTTTCCTTCCATACCCCTGTACATCTCTCTCTCTCTCTCTCTCTCTCTCTCTCTCTCTCTCTCTCTCTCTCTCTCTCTCTCTCTCTCTCTCTCTCTCTCTCTGCCTCCCCCACGCAACCTGCACTCTTTCTTTTTTCTTTCTTTCTTTCTTTCTTTCTTCTTTCTTTAGGAAAGAATGCAGTCCTCAGGCCATCGGCTACGGGATGTGGAGCAGCATCACCCCTTGCTGGCTGGCGAGGCGGAGGAGCTGAAGGGGGTGTGTTCAGCGCCATGGGACCGCGTCTGGTTCATCCAGGACAGCTGTGGCATTGTGTGCGCAGTGATGACCTGGTTCCTGGTGCTTTACGCCGGGTTCGTGGTCAACTTTGTCATGCTGCTCCCCTCTAAGAACTTCTGGTTCTCAATGGTCAACGGAGTGACCTTCAACTTCCTGGCCGTGATGGCGTTGTCGTCGCACGTACGCACCATGCTGACTGATCCGGTGAGGCAACATTTTAAGGCACCCAACCACAAGCTAAAGTAGCCTGGACTAGACTTTGCATTTAGTAAAACTAGTGTCGTGCCTTTACAAAACATGCACAACACTGTATCTGGTGTCATTTGCCGTGCAGTTGACTTGAGGTCAAAATCCTCTAAATGTTGCTTTTTAACAATACCTTTAGCTTTTCATATCCAAACAACTTTACACTCGACATTGCACTCATTTGGGTCTTTAGCAGTGTATAAGTATATATACTCTTTTGATCCCGTGAGGGAAATTTGGTCTCTGCATTTATCCCAATTTGTGAAACACACTCGGCACACAGTGAGGTGAAGCACACACTAATCCCCACGCAGTGAGCTGCCTGATACAGCAGCGCTCAGGGAGCAGTGAGGGGTTAGGTGCCTTGCTCAAGGGCACCTCAGCCATTCATACTGGTCGGGGTTCGAACTGGCAACCCTCCGGTTACAAGTCTGAAGTGCTAACCAGTAGGCCACGGCTGCGTGGCTGGCCCCAGTGCACCCACTATGTGTGAAGTCAGTTGGATGAACAGTTTGAAAGATGTGCTAGGGACAGACTCCAGATTCCACATTCCACATTTATATAGTTTGCTAAAGCCCCTGACACCTAACCATAATGGAATGAGAACGAATAAGAACAAATAGAACAAACTTTGGATGAAGGGGAAAACAGAACATCATACATAAATATAATAGTTTGATCAGCGAAAAGGAGGAGGTGAAGGTGTGAAAGTCATATATAATTCTGTTCTCAGATTCATGTGATATTCATAACAGGTTGAGCTTCAACAAATAATGGAAAAGCATACAATCACTTGGGTTGTACTAGCTGCAATAGCCATGCCATATTGACTCACAACCATATGATACCTCTCACTAATACCAACTAATATTGCTCCTCTTGTCCTCTGCAGGGAGCAGTTCCCAAGGGCAATGCCACTAAAGAGTACATGGACAGCTTGCAGCTGAAGCCTGGTGAGGTCATCTACAAGTGCCCAAAGTGCTGCAGCATCAAGCCTGAGAGAGCCCATCACTGCAGGTATTTACCGAGCCAGACACTGGAACACCACACCACACCACACTCCCCTCTCTCAGGAGGGGATTCAGGACTGCCTGTCTGTGCGCTAGTCTTCTGGCTGAGGGAGGACTGTTTTAATAGCCAGGAGAGTCCTCGCTGAACTGGCTGAGAGACTGAATGGGTTGTGAGTGACTCAGCAGCTTGTCCTCCAGTGCTCACTGTCTCTCATAACATGAAGAAACCTTAAGCAGAAGAGAGAGAGAGAGAGAATAAACAAGAAAAGGAAGGAAGGAGAGAAGAAAGAAGCAGAAGCAGGCAGATGAGTTCATACATTAATCAGGATGTGACATACATGTGACATCCGTACATGATGCATATAAACGTAAAAGATATATACATGATGAGTACTGTATTAATGGCAGCAGGGAATATCCTGTCGTGGTTGGGTGTGATCAATGCGGAGGTCTTCATGATGATAACTTTGCCTCTCCCCCTCCCTGTGTATCCCTCCCCTGCAGCATTTGTAAGAGATGTATCCGCAAGATGGATCACCACTGTCCCTGGGTGAATAATTGTGTGGGCGAGAAAAATCAGCGCTTCTTTGTGCTCTTCACTGTGAGTATGAGGGTAGTGATGCCTGCCCCCCTCCCCTTCTACCCCCTGTATTTTATCTGGGGCATTAAGCAGTGGGCTGGCTGGTCAATTGCATGCTTGCTTTTCTACAGCAGGTGCTAAAATGCCAGCCATTGTAGGGAAAATGCAGGTACTTCCTTGCTTGGTTGTCTAAATGGTGTTGGATTACCTGCCTGGGGTCTTAATGGTCACTCCTTTTGAAACCACTGACAGCATTCAAATGTAAGACAAGCCAGACCTGGGAACGTAATATGAGAGCCAGTGGCCTACAAAGACAAACTACCATAAATGACGGCAGAGCAGCCAGGCTGCATTCTTGTCATGTTTCCATGCCATAGGTTATTTGGGTTTATCTGAGGGTCATTGTTAGTTAACTTAGGGAACATTCCTGGGGATTGTTTTAATGTGTTTACATAACAGAGGCCACAAATGAATGTCTGCTGCAGATTAACTTTCCTCTTCCGTTTTGTTCTTGTAGATGTATGTAGCCTTGATATCAACCCATGCACTATGTTTGACTGGCTACCAGTTCTTCACCTGTGTCAAAGTCCAGTGGAATGGTACGTGTTTAGGTAGAGCAATCTCACACAGTGTGCATGAATATAAACATTCTGTGTACCACAACAACAACAATGTATTCTTCAGTAGTTAACTGTGCTGAAGCCTCCTGGCATTGTGGCTTTATTCTAGTTCTATTCAAAGTTTCTAAAACGTCACTGGCATACCCACATCTTTGTTAAAAGTGGTGAAATGATGTTTTGAGTATGGTTCTGTTTGAAGCTCAGCGAGTCTCACTCTGTTGTCCTTTCCTGTGCAGAGTGCAGTGACTTCTCCCCTCCCGTGGCGGTCATGCTCATGATCTTCCTCTGTATGGAGGCGCTCCTCTTCCTCACCTTCACCGCCGTCATGTTCGGCACGCAGATCCACTCCATCTGCAACGACGAGACGGTGAGTCACGGTCGAGGACTTCCAGTCGGTCAACTGTGTCAGCAACATCTGTCTGGGCCCTCATTCATGAAACATTCAGAGATAGGTAGTCAGAGGGTTCTTCCTCTGATCCTTCTGATATGCTAGGTTAATGACTAGTTACTGCTGTCAGGCTTTGACTATTGAGCTGAATTACATTCATGTAGATAGACAAGGATGGCCAGTAGGTCCATAGCCCACTAATGCTATTGATGCTTTCTGTGTCTGGCTTCTTGACCCCCTGGTACATTCAAGGGAAGTTCACCACTGTGCCTGTGTGAAATACTGATACATGAATGATTTCCCTACAAGTTAATTTGCTGATATTTCATGAATGAGGCCCAGGTGACTAAATTAGTGGGTGGGGGGTGTTCACTTCAGAGGTTGTTGTACAGGTCAGTAAGTTATCCAGGCTGACCTGCTGGTATAGTATTGGTATCACTAGCGTTTTGGTTCTTGCTTTGTTTCAGCAAGAGATTACACATGTGACTTATGTATAAGCCATAGTGCTTCACTGGGAACAAAGTTCCATTTTGGCCCATTATTTTCACATGCACACTGCCTCTTTCTTCTCTCTCTGTTGTCATGTCAAAATAAAGGTATTTAAAGGCTGTAAATGTACTTAAAATAAACTTTAACACGATTATACTTATTGAAAGGCTTTTTTGTTCATGCAAGAACATAGCTGACCTGTTGGCATGTTTAAATCTGCCTAAATAAAAAAAAAACCCCGATCCTGCCTCCCCTGTGTGTCCATCAGGAGATCGAGCGGTTGAAAAATGAGAAGCCTACGTGGGAGCGGCGTGTGCGCTGGGAGGGCATGAAGGCCGTGTTCGGCGGCGCTCCCTCGCTCGTCTGGTTCAACCCCTTCGCTGGCCTGCAGCTGCGGCGCCTCCTCATGGTCAGAGCACGCAAGGGTGGCGCAGAGTTCTCCGTCTGAGGAGCGGGACGACAAGACAACTCCTCCCCCCTCCACCTCACCGCACCCTCAGCCAGTCCTGCCCATAGGCCTGTATTCATAGACCATGGCCCAATCTTGAGGAATCCCCCTAAAGGTTTTGAACTGGGGGGGCAGGGGGTAGCTTTATTTGTTTTTGTTTAGAGAAAATATCAGGACTACAGGACGAAAGTGGCCATCTGACTTATGGAATTCATCTTGCAGTCTATTTGCCACACTGCTGCGCTGACCTGGCTTCAGACCAGTCTACAGTAATGGGAATGTGAATTTCTCCTCTTTTTTTAAATGTCTTTTAATATCTGCTGAGTTTTTTTTTTTTTTTTTTAAAAGCAAAGCCTGTAAGTGAATTGATTTAAGGGTTGAATGGAGTTGGCATGAGGTTCAGACCAGTGGAGCTTTTCACTGATCTTCATGAGGGAATGTCAAACCATACAGGGCCTTGGCACAACAAATCTCTTGTTGGGTGCCCTGGATCTAGTAACATATGACTTCATAACAGTGTGGGTTAGCTATGGTAACTCAGGTCACCAAAGCTTTAGAGGACAAGTATTAATGCTGATCTCCAACTATAGAGGAGCCATTCTTCTAAGGACGTTGTGACAACAGTGTTTCCCTTTGTCAGTCACTTTTTCTTGTTCTTTTTGTGGAAAGAATTCTAATTTTTGTGATGACCACTAATGAATTACTGAGAATGATATGTGAGATTATCACTGCATCACCCTACACATTTGGGTGAATTTGAACTGTTTTTTAGTGTAGTTATCTTAATGGAGGAATGACACACACTTTGTCACCTTTGGTAAAATGCAAACATCTCATAACACATTTGTGGACAAACAAGTCTAAAGGTACCTCTTAATGGGCACTGTATGTTTGAAGAGGGGGTTGTGCATTATATGAAAGGTTTAATACAGAGGCCCATCATGCTATGCTAGTGGATACATTTTTGAATACAAGATGTGGATCATTTCCTTTGAAAAGGACAACTATTCAGAATTTGCTAAAAGCCCACCATAAATCCTGCTGCCCAGTTAAGTTGGGCCAAATCCAAAGTGGCCAATAACACTTCTTTTCTGTGTTACTCTTCTAGGAATTCTCTGAGCAACTGAGCAGCCTTGGCAGGCCTCTCCTACACTGAATGCTAAGTCCCGTCTTATACCTTTGTATCAATTTGGCTTCTGTTTGTGAAGTGTCATGTTTTGATCTTCAAAATTTTATAGCAAAACTGACTTTACAGTCTAGAAAAAACAACCAAGACCTAAAAAAGCAGCTGTATGTATGCATTTTAAATAACACTCTTCTTGTCCCACATCTCACTTTTCCTTTGATTAGGGCAGTTTACAAAACACTAACTGCTTGCACAACTATTAATAACATTTTAAAAAGCCCTCAGCTCATGATTAACTGTGTTGTTTATTTTAAGAGTAAACAAGCCTTGTTCTTTTACTGCACAATCATGAGGACATCGTTTTACTGAGCTTTCCTCTATTTCCCCTTTTAAAAATCACATGACTGTCATCACAAACACTCCAAAGTACTGCTTAAAGAGAAGTTGTTGAAATGCCAACTTCACTACATACCCCCCCCCCCCCCCAAACCCCATGTTTTATTATCATACTGAAGATGAAATCATACGTTTTTCAAAAACTTGCCTTTAAATTATTATACTACGAATTTATGTATTGAACTTTTGGTCTCTTGTTTTGCTAGCTCATGAAGGGATATGCCTATGGTTGAGCTGAAGTCTGAACTGTTTTCTACAATACAAACAGTATTCATAACTTCCTGTACCTGAGAGAATGTACGTCAAAGTTTTAATTGCGTGGAAAGGCGGTTACCTCCGTTTACCTGCAACACATTACTGCACTTCAGTGGATGAAACTGTACATGCTGGCTAAGTGTGGACTTCAGATGACTATTCTCATGACTTATAGTGGCGAGTCTCTTGGCAATCTTTCGCTGAGCAGCTTTAAGAATTCAGGGCCGCAAATTCTGTTATTTCATAGACATTGAACCTATAGGCTGGATTATTCATGCTTCAAGGATTGAAATGGCCAATTGCTGGAAATTAACATCTCTCATCTAGTGTGTTACTGTCCGAATCTTGCGGAGCTTGATTCTCAAAAATCAGGGTAGAGGCAAAGAGAATGTGTAAACATAAATAAAACAAACCATTACACTTTGTTACAGGAAAGCATAAAGGTTTCTTATTTACAGTATATGATGAATATAATGATTTTAGAGAGATTTTTTTAACTTGTCAAATTGTGCATTGTCTTTTGATTGTGTAGTTTTTTTGCATAAATAAATTTTAATCTTGAAAGTGATTGACAGATGTTTAATCTGAATGTTGATTGAAAAAATATGCAAGTATCTTCATGTTCCCATTTTTGACAAAGATAACCAAATGCAAGTATGAGAATTAAATTTACACTTTAACGGTTTTACACACTATGCTTAAATGTGCTGAATAAAATGTGATTTAAAGAACACCAACATTTGCATCAAGTTGTGCAGCAAGCCTCAAAAAGAGCTTAACAAATAATAGTCAAGTATTAACTAACCAGTGGTCATATCATGGTATGTAATGGTGGAACAAGACAACTAAGCACTTGATCAGTCCTTTATGGCCGCCCGTCTCCTGAAAGTACTGGTGACCACAAACAGCTGTGGAGGAGTCCATTTCATGTCCCAAATTCCACATTATGTTAGCATGTCTTCATTTCGGATAAATTCACCTATATCTGCTTGATGAAACACAACAATGGCCATTGGGTCCACTCGCCGACATTCTTGTGTAGTCTTTGCTGCAACACCAAATCCCTGCAGATATGTAGATGTTTACAAACGGTTAGAATAGGTACGGGTAGATACAGCAATTGCCGGGCAGTAAATTTGCATTTAATGATGGACAACTACAAAAGTGTTAGTGTGCTCTTAAAACCTACGCATATATGCACAGCACATTTAACTAAAAAGGGGTACCCAACCCCAGAGCTCTAGTGTATTACTACAGTATAAAAAAGCTTACCAAAGGAACATCAGCCATAGAGTACACCACTACTCCCTGGTACTGAGCAGTATTTTCTGTGATCCTACCCAGACCTGACTTCATGATGTGATTTCCATACAGAAAGGATTGTTCTCCTCCAGGTTTCACCCAAACCTTGAACTGATATTGAAAAGGGACAAGACAACATTTTTCGACGAAACACTTAAAAATACTGACAGCAATGGAAAAACAAAAAACTGCAGCAACAACATTCACTTACCTTTGCATAGGGAGCAAGGAAGTCCAGAGCAGTGATCTGCAGTCTGAACAGATGTGTCTTTGTGAACTTTCCAAAACATGTGCCTATGGATATCAGCTTGTCTCGTGAGATGTTTGTGGCCAATTTCAGAATTTTTTCACTACAAGAGCAGGACATTGAATAGTTAAAACTGACACAACATGCTAACCATATGTATTTGGTATATTGGGGTCAAAAAGGGGCAAATTGTCGTACCTTATATAATAGACGCGATCATTATGAAGTCTGAAACAGTATGTTCCGTCCGGTCGATCTATCAAGAGTTTGATATTCTCACCAATGCTGTTCGGAATGACAATAACATAACAAAAGTAAGAACATTCAAGTGAGTGCATGGTTAACTTCACTTACATCGCGTAGCTGATAACACAAGCGTATGTGAACCAACTGCTGAACACACTTCATATGATTTAGTGGATTGTTATATTACTTACTATTTTGATAGCTTTTCAAACATTGTCTTTGTTTCTTCGTCAGTTAACGGCCGCATGATTACACCAAGATAAAATTTCTAATGTTAAAGAATAATTTTCAGCACAGTGAGCCACGTGAAAGCTACTCCACTCCACTGCTAGGAAGTCGCATGTGTATGACGTATGTTATTTTCCTGGATCGACGTACTTCCTGTTAATATCTGTCTACGGTTAATTCCGAAATGGCAGCTGTGGACGTGGAGGATGAAAGTATTCTGGCATCTATCTTTAAAGATAGTTTCCCAGACAATTGGAGAGAAAATCCAGATTTCGCAGCGTATTTAGCAGAACTCAGCTCGTATGGCGTGGAGAAGTTAAATCGAGAACCCGAGAGGTTGTCAGAAGAAAGAGCTCAGATATTGCAGCTGACCCGGGAGCTCGCTTTCTCCAACTACAAGACATTCATCCGTGGGGCTGACTGCACCGAGGAAATATATCGAGACTTTGGGCGTGTTGAGAGCAGTGTATCTAAGCTTCTTGACAAATTGCCAAGTTTTGGGGAAAAATGCAGGTTTGTTCTATGCTTTAATTAATTATCAAAAAGTATCTATGTGGGGGAAAAGTACGTGCCAGATTGTTGACAGGCTTTGCCAGAAATCTGCAATGATGATTTACCAAAAACATGACATACATTATAAAATTCCATCATATATTCCTTTGTTATTTATGTTTTATATATCCTCCGTAGGGGCTTTATGAAGGAGGCCGAGGAAATTGGGGCCAGTCGGCGCATGAACAGCCTGACCCTGAACCGTCACACTGAGATCTTGGAGATCTTGGAGATACCTCAGCTCATGGACACCTGCGTCCGCAACGGCTACTACGAGGAGGCCCTGGAGCTCGCAGCATACGTGAAAAGGCTGGAGAAAAAGCACTCTTCAATACCTGTTGTTCAGGTAAGATGGTGTTTACTTTAGAGTCTGTTTTCCCCACTAGCAAAATCTTTAATATTTCTAATATATTAAGATTTAATATCTTGAATTTCCCCTTGGGGATCAATAAAGTATATATCTATCTATCTATCTAATATGAATTTATAACTGTAAACTGTGATTATATTTCAAGTGATTTTTGTTCTTGCATTATTGTTGGCTGTTGAATTTATAGGGGATTGTCCATGAAGTGCGTCAGTCTGCCCAGCTTATGCTGAACCAGCTTCTGCAGCAACTGCGTAGCAATTCTCAGCTACCTGTATGCCTACGAGTAATCGGCTACCTACGCAGGATGGATGTCTTCACTGAGGCCGAGCTGAGGGTGAAATTTCTACAGGCTCGGGGAAGCTGGTTACACTCCATGCTGGCAGCAATTCCTGATGACGACCCTTACTTCCACATCACCAAAACGATTGAGGCTTGCCGAGTACACCTGTTCGACGTAATCACACAGTATCGGGCCATTTTCTCGGATGAGGACCCTCTCCTTCCTCCAGGAGGTCAGACGATCAATGAGAGTGCCATCTTCCACGGCTGGGTGGTGCAACAGGTTGCACAGTTTCTGGAGACCCTGGAAAGAGATCTTCAGCGTGGGGTAGGGGGTCGCCTAGATTCCCTCCTGGGACAATGCATGTACTTTGGCTTGTCATTCAGTCGAGTCGGTGCTGACTTCCGTGGCCAGCTTGCGCCAATGTTCCAGCGGGTAGCCATGGATACTTTCTGCAAGGCGGTACAGGAAGCAGTGGAGAAGTTCCAGGAAGACATGAATCTGTACACTCTCATCTCACTGCCCTCTGTGCTGGGCAGTGCCACCCCCCCAGTGGCTCCCACCACTCAGCCTGGTACCCTCCAGCCACCCATGGCCCTGCTGAATTTCCCTCCTCTTGCTTGCTTCCTCAATTACATTTTGACAGCCTTTAATGACCTTCGACTCTGCTGCCCCATCGGCCTAGCACAGGATGTCACCAAACAGCTAGAATATGCACTTCTCAAGGTACATAAGGCAGGACTTCTCAAGATGTACCATAGCACCAGGGCAAACTGTATTTTTCATATTTCGAAATTGATGTGGTCGTGTGGTACATTACTAGGATTGCTTTCTAGCATTGCTGCTTGACGTAGATATATCTCTTCCTCTACAGGTGACCAAGCTCATCTTGGTGTTTCACCGAGCAGAGGAGTCAGCTTTCAGCAGTAAGGAGAAGGAGCTGTTTGTCCAGTTCTGCTCTGCGTTTGCAGAGGACATGGTGCCTTTTCTGAACCGCTGCCTACAGGTCCTCTTTCCCCCCGCTCAGCTGGCACTGATACTAGGTAATTATTCCCTTCTTTTCCCCCCTTTGTTAAACATAAAGTTGAGTTTTGCACTATATACATTATTAGACCGTCAGCTAAGGGGATATTGATAAAAAAAACAAGTTACACATTAAGGGACCTCATAGAGGGGCCCAAAACGGTAGTGATGGGCAAATGAAGCTTTGGTGAACCACTGAATCACAGCAGTGTGAACTACAAAACAGCTGTAGATCAAACATTCAAGGTACTATCTCAAATCCGTTTTAAGTGAACAGGCTGCTCTCACAGAGTGGATCCTGCCAGACTAATTCTCTGCTGCATAGGGTCCAACAGATGCCACTAAATGTTTATGTAATTTAGCAGACACTTCCAAAGCAAATGTGGCCTGTATTGTATAATTGACCTGGAGTAGCCTAGATATGTAAATGGCTACTTAAAACAAACTGGAATCGGTTGGGTACATAGGTACACAGTAACCCAATTATTAGTTATATTTATTCAAGGTCAATTCTAAAATAATGGACATAGGGGACCACGTTCGGAGGCTCCTATTAGGCCTTATGCAGCAATTTGTCCAGCTGGGTCCGTTTTGTGATGTGTACTGGGCCATTTTAAATTGGTTTGACGAAGTGTGTCAACTATTCGATCTAAAGCATTTGGGTGCCCTTTTGAGGTTTCCAAAGCAGGGGGTCTGCAGCACATATCCATATGTATGCTAAGTTTCCCAAGATCAGTGTATTTTTATGTGTATTGTTAATAATCTGTTAAATTCTATTTAGTCTACTAATTATATTGGTGTTTTTAGGCTATTTGTTTTTACTATAAACTGTTAATTTTATCGCTAATGTAATTATTGATGTAATTGTCAGTAGCTTTGCACAAAAGCATCTGCTAAATACCATAAACATAAAGCTCCTGTGTTCACATGTTGGTACCTCATTTGTTTGATCAAAACATTTGGAAACCTCAAAGAGCCTGAACAAAGAGAACCTCTAATGGATATCAGCTTTAAGTCTAGGACAAGGCTTAGGCTTAAACCATGTAGGGAAACTGTCCGTATAGATTTACAAAGTCATTGAATGGCAGCCTTACCTGCAGGCAAAGTGATGTGTTGAATTTTAAAAATGTTGATTTCCAGAAGTAGGATCTTCTTGAAAGTTGTTTTTCACCATTTTGTTTTAATATTTCATTTAGGTATTCCTCCAACACAAGTGCATAAGTATGGCAGTCTGGGTTGCATTGATGTAAAGGATGTTCTGGAACCTCTTGACTTTGTCTTGCCTAAAAGAGAAGTGCCCATTCCTGAAGTGGACCTGAGTGATACCTTGTCCACAGTGGAGTTGGAACTTAACCTCGAGGAGAAACTCTCTGAACCTGGGCATGTTTCTGAAGAAAGTAAACCACCCTCTGAGCCTACAGTAAACCCAGAGCCTTCTTCAGACTTGCAAAGAGATCAAACCACTGACACTACAAAAGATCCTCCAGAGGATTCTGACTTAAAAGATATTGATGAGGAGTTCTTATCTGGCTGATTAACAAATACAATTTGAGTTAATGTGGGTAGGGGGTCTCATTACATAATGCAAATGCAAACACACAATTGATTAAAATTCAGGAATATGAACAGAATAATTCTATTTACACTAATTATACCATGGATCAACTGAGTCCATCAAAATTACTGTGTGTGTGTGTGTGTGTGTGTGTACGTACATATTGACAGACATATTGGGTTTTAAATGTTTAATAAATATTGTTGACTTGTTACAATGGGAAAGGGATAATGTCCAGAACGGAAATGCAAGGATGGTTCTGCTTTCGGAAATCAGTCTATTTCCTTGTTTAAACAACTTGTAGTTGTAACAATCACAAATCTAATATATTTTTTTATGATATTGTATCATAAGTCAAAATACTGTATATTCCATTAAAACTTTAAATCTTCCATTTGATCTTAATATCAAAATGGATTACATTGAAGCAGTGATCTCATCAATAGAAAAATAGGACATTTTATACCTTTTTACCATTTTATACTAGGGAAATGCACACATCGGAAAGCAAAGGTTGAGTTTCACATGGAAATACACCTAATTAATCTCCACTCAGGGCCTCTGTTACGATTATGTTTCCACCAACAGTTCTCACTTCTTTTTGACAAACTTCTTGCGAGCAGCATTGGGGTTGGAACGACGGCGCCCGCCACCAACGCCCTGGGTGTCCCGGATATGCAGGTTGGCAGAGCGGCTGTAAATATCGTTCTCAATGAACGGAGAGTTTCCAGCCACGTAGTCTGGGTCGAAAACATCGGTCTTCTGGCGCGCCTTCCTGGATACCCTCTGCTGGGGAAACTGCTGGTCTTCTACCAGGTGGGGATTGCTAGCGTGTTTGCCACCCTGTGGCTTCGGCAAGGAGTACTACACAAGAGTCGATACAAGAAACCAATAAGGACCTATCTTTGATCATTACAACGTTTGATAACAAAACCACCCCCAACGTGGACTGGACAAACCCCTAAGCTATTAGCAAGTAACCATGGGTTTTAGTTCGCCAAGATATAGCCCTTAAAGTAATGCATTCACTCACCCTCATTCCTTTTGGATTTAAAACCTTGGGGTTCCTGGAGAAATGCATCTGCGTACTACCATCCTCACTGATTGTAACCGCAACCTTCTTTAGTGTGTTGTTACCACAGTGTGGGCAGAATGTCTTGTTCATGTTGGTTGTGGTCCTTCAAATAACACCACAGAAGACATGAAAATATGTCAATCAATCACAGAAGAAGCTCAAAGAGTAACCTGTTACAGTTCATTACGCTACTCACTTGAAACATGCATGGCAGCGCAAAATGTAGTTCCTCGTCTGCTTGATGAGCATGCCATTCACCGACAGGACATTCAGCCCAATCTGAATGAGGACATTCTGACAAGCAAAGAAATAATACAAACATTATCTTCGATGGCTTGCTGATGCAATGCGCATCAACTGACAACTTGCTCACATAAATAACAGGCTAGTGGATTAAACAAAGAGGCATCAAGTAGTTGCCACCTTAGACTAGTCAGATGCCTTGCAAACACCAATACAACTACTAATTTAACTGATGTGTTTCAGCAATTCATTTTACAACATGCTGCAAATGCTGGTTACACATTTTTCACCTCACCACAAAACTGCACAGGGAATAGCCTAGGTGGTTGATGAGAAGGATGTGTGTTTACCCCTTTCAAATGACCAGGACTGAGTATCAATAGTTACATATGTAGTTAGTTATAACATATTTCTTAAATCAGCGTCAAACATTTGTCAAAATTGTACCTGCATAGCGAAGTCAGTGGTTACACAGCCCACTTTAACATCTGCTGCTGGTTTGCCATTGTGACCATCCAACTTGACCTGCTTTATGTTCTTGGGAGTGATCCAGCCACCACCACCATCTTCTTCTTCTTCTTCTTCTTCTTTGTTGTTGTCGTCATCATCATCCTCCTCCTCCTCCTCCTCCTCCCTCTCCTCGCTTCCTTCTTGAGAGCCAGTACTGACTTCTTCGGAGTCTTTGCCCTTCCCGGAGTCTGTGAACGTGTTGTGCTCCTCTGCAGACAGATGCACAGACTGTATCTTCTCAGACACCTCACCGTCTCCAGCAGTCATGGTGTCTGCACCCTAATCCATGGTAATAGCAAACAATTGTATTATTAATCCTCATTTATTATTTCAATAGTTATCTATTTAGCTGACACTTTTTATACTAAACAACTTACACCAATTGCAGGAACAGTTCCCTGAAGGAACTCTAGGTTAAGTGCTCAACGATGTATTCAGGAATCAAACCCACGACTTGTTGGTCACTGCATGCAAGCCCAGTTTCTTATCCACTGCACTACCACTGCCCCAAGTACATGCAAATGTTTCACACACCACTAAGAGGGATGCCTTTAGATAAGTGACATCTTACTACGTATTACTCACAAGTAGCTCGAATAGATCAGCATCAATGCTGGGTATAGGAGCTCTCCAGAACTGAAAGCTGTTAAACTCTACCGTCTCAGTGGGCGAAGAGATCACATCATTTGTCTTGGCTGGACTCTGCACTTGTGTCTTCACTTCTGTGACATTCTTTTTCAAAGAAAATAAATACTGTAAATAAAGACTAATTAAATACTGTATAAAACCTGTGTGAAAATGTGTGAATGTTTTTACTCACAAGTAACTCCAAGATGTCAGCTTCAATATCAGGCAAAGTAGTCCGCCAGAACTGGAAGCTGTTGAACTCAACATTGTCAGGATCCTGAGAAGTAACTTTATTTGACTCTGCAGGGCAGTGTGCATGTGTCTCTCTGTTGGCTTGGTTACTGGCATTTGGCTCTGAGATTTTCTATTCCCAGGGGGAAAAAAACATATTAATGGCTGCATTTTTAAGTATTACAACGACAATGATTTTTAATACTGAAGTAAAAACTACTATGCAACAAGCAACCTTACATGATGAGGAAAGTGGAATCCAGCAATATTATCTGGAGCCTCTGGATGTCGCTGTGTACTAGAAACTTTAACCTGTAAGCATAGTGATGGTTTTAGATTTACATGAATTTCACTTGTGAATCATTGTGTAATATGCAGATATTAGAGTCAATGCATTACCTTTACATCGGGTTCAGATTTTAGGTGCTTGGAACCAACATTCTCCAGTTCAAGCTGGTATGTCAAAGCCAAAACTTTGATGTCTGTGGCAGAGAGGCTAGGGTAGTCTCCAGTCTTTTTGGAGAATTCGGTCACTGTTACATTAAACAACATGGAAAACAGAACATATTCATCATTGTGAAATACATTCCTGGACTGTCACTGTACACAATCGCCTAGCCTTACTTGACAGAACCTAAATGCGTCAGCCAAATGTAATGTAATGTAATGTAATGTTAATCCCCTACCGAATCGTACGTGCTCTGGAAAAGGGTCTTTGAAGATGAGTGTGTAGGGTAGGAAGGATAAACTTCTTTTGGTTGGTTTGTCCCGAATTTCATTCACGACATCCTTCAATGTGTAGATGGTTTTCCCGATTTCCTAAAGTGACAAAATGATACCTTTAATATGGCTGTCCAGTGCAGAGCAGAGTTCCAACGGGTAAATACATGTAATAGACATTAGCCACGTTGCCACTGTTGACAGAAATAGTTGCATTAGCTTATGTTGTAAACCCTTATTACTGCTCATGATAGCCTGAGCTGTGGTAAACTACTAATCAGTTCCATGGATAGGAAACGTTGTCCAAGTCACGTAGGTAATGCTGGATATTAGCGTGATGACACAGAACAAAATTCTGTATTTGAACATATGACAGTTTGGTAGCCACAACACGCGTAGAAATATATAAGAAAACAAGCACCTGAAGTGGGGCCTTTTTCAAAAATGCTCCAGCATCTGCGACAACATGCTCCACCTTGGCGGCGTCCATCTTGAATGCACGACTCAAGTAATTCACATCTCGCGTGACTTACGATTGTGTTTTTGACGTTTTTCTTGAAGCTCTTTGGTTATTTTCAACCTCGTGACATTGTTGATGTTGTTAAAGGAAAAGAAATATGGCGGCCCGCTGGAGCAGTGAGAATGTGGTGGTGGAGTTCAGAGATGCACAGGTAGAAAAATAATAAGAGGGCCTTTGCGTATGATCTGAATGATAACTGAATGTTCAGCAGATGCTGTACAACAATACGACGCATTGTTGTTACAAGCACTGCAAAGGTTGCAAATCTTTTTGTGGCATAAAATGGATAGCTTTTTACAAACACTTTAGCTATGAATGTAGCTAAGCTAAGCTAAGCCTCAGTTGAAGTGTTTCAAGTTTTAAAGGATGCTGGCTACTAACTAAAACTACCGCACTTTACGTATACACGGTTTATGCTTATTCCATGTCGCATCTAAACTTGTTATCAGGCTTGTAGGTCCAAGTAATAATTCAATTTTAGACGTAAATTATGCATTTGATTCGCAGAGGTTGCCCTCTCGGATTATCAAATGTAAGTTATTGCATGCATAATAACAATGTCAAACGGTCAATTGTATGCTGAGCAGAAATGTAATTAACCCAAGACACTCCGCTGCGTGTGTTGAAAGCATTTAAACGTGTATTTACCATTCGATTTTTATGTGGGCTCCAATAATGTTACTTATCCATCCATATATTACTCAAACTATGCAATTAGCTCATTTTGTAATAACACACGACGTTAATGGCAGTAAAGTATGAACATCTGTTTTCTTAATAGTTAAGTCTTAATAATTGTGTTTCATAGTGGAGTCTTTCAAATGTCTTTTCAGGCCACCGCCATGTCAGTGGATTGTCTGGGTCGCCATGCTGTACTCTCTGGGTGTGTACTTCCAGAATCCAACACCACCATGTGAAAAGTACTCTCAGTATAGCTGAGGGAAGGTTTTATGTTATTCAGTGATGAGATGATGATTTACACCAAGTTTGTTTGATTTGGAATGATATGCATGTCATTCCCATCATGTCGCTCTTATCCTCGGCACATCAGTTACACTGAATTGTGCTTTAATGAGTTCTGTAAAGGAAGCATGTTGTTGAGGACTTATAATTTAAGTCTGTCATATGTGTCTGTTTTGTGAGGGTTTAGTGATTGAGCATATGTTTCTGTCTCAGACGGCGGTTCCTCTACATCGTAAACTTGGAGAATCCTTCGGAGCCCCCACGGAAGATTGGGCGACAGAGCAAGTGGGATGTGGGCACTGTACAGTGGAATCCACACAAAACGGAGGCACATCTGTTTGCTGCGTCAGTAAGTTTGAGAACTACATTCTTTGTCAGTAATAAACGCTTGATGTGGTAGCAATCCAAGGGGAACCAATGGAATTTTGATTTCATCTAAATTAATTCTGATGAACACTGTTTATAGTGTTTCATGCCAAGACTAAGAATAAAACAAGTACAACTGTTAATATTTTTACTTTAGTTAGTCTGTCCCAGATATTTATTGACATGTTTATGGTATTAAGATACCATACTAGTCTGTCCCAGATATTTATTGACATGTTTATGGTATTAAGATAATGTCAAGGAGTTTTTTTTTGTAGTAACCTAACATTGTTGTGTTTAGAGTAACCAGCGTGTGGACCTCTATGTCTGGCGAGATGGATGTGGGGAGGCTCACACCTCTCTACAGGGGCACACGCGTGTCATTAGGTAACACAGGCTCTAGAGCAGGTCTCCTAATTTTACACAAACCATTTTAATGTTAGATTGTTTAATCCATTTCTTAATGTAATTTATTTTAATTTCCCAGTGACCTGGACTGGTCATGGTTTGAACCCGAGTTTATTGTGACAAGCTCAGTAGACACATACATCTACATCTGGGATACAAGGTATGACTAAGAATGTCCTGGAGCAAAGGTGTGTGTGCACACTGTAATTTATTTCCTCATTGAAGCATGAAGCTGGATTATTAAAATGCCGTGCATGCCTTTCCAGAGACACTCGGAAGCCAACGGTGGCCTTATCTGCAGTGGGTGAGTGTCCTTTTGTGTGGCTCAGAGAATTTCAATAAATGAGAACAGATAGTGAGTGAAGTGTCACATAATTGCGTTTTCTCTTTGTTATCTGTCTGGTGTGATTAGCTGGGGCATCCCAAGTGAAATGGAACCGGCGGAATCCAAACTGCCTTGCTTCTAGCCATGATGGAGATGTAAGAATTTGGGATAAAAGGGTGAGTATGGTGTGCAGCAACAGCAGCATTAGCATAATAGCCTTGCAATGATTAGTGCAACAGCTTTTGGTGAATTCACTGTAATGAAAAGTCAACTATGGGCTCATGAGAAATCTCTTGAAATAAAACTTTTATTGTTCATTATCCACAAATGGGATTTGTATTTGTTTAGCTGGTACACTCATGTGCATAGGCAGGACTTTCTATGAAACCTCAGATGTTATTTCTGACTTGCCACTGAGTGGTGGCAAGTCTTGAGAATATATTTTTTCTTCTTTTAGAAACCCAACACTGCTATGGAGTATGTTGCAGCTCACTTGTCAAAGATTCATGGTCTGGACTGGCACCCAGACAATGAGTATATCCTGGCAACATCAAGCCAGGACAACTCTGTGCGGGTGAAGTGGCATAGATCTTGTACAGATGCTACAAACATTTATGTGGCTCTTGTGTAGGGCGGTTTTGTCATATTACTCTGTTTATATTCTACAGTTCTGGGACTATAGACAGCCTCGCAAGTACCTTAACATCCTGTCTTGCCAAGTACCTGTGTGGAAGGCAAGATATACGGTAAGCTGACTCAACTTCATTTAAATAACATCTGATTGATTGATTGATTGATTGACAGAACTAAAGTAGGTAAAAGAAAAGAGAGTGGGCTTTAGAAAATGCTTTTAGCCGAAGCAACAGGGACTTACAATGTTTGGGGTTCAAACCCTGTGTCCAACTGTTTTTTAGGCAGTAGTGCTACAGCTGCTCCATCACGCCCTGAACTACACCTTTATGAAACTGTCTATACCTTCTGTGGTAATCAACATAAGGTGCATCTGAAATATTTGTTATGAGTGTCAAAATCTGATAACTCTACCGTTATTTAGCCCAAATAGTGAAAGGCTGAGTATGTTTTATGGAAAAGTGTTTTCACACATCTTGTGGGATGTGTGGTTGGTTTGACATAACTCTGCTATCGTGTTGTTCTCTCCGTCCTCTCCGCAGCCCTTCTCTAACGGGTTGGTGACGGTGATGGTGCCCCAGCTGCGCCGAGAGAACAGCCTGCTCCTGTGGAGCACGCTAGATCTCAACAGCCCTGTGCACGCCTTCGTGGGGCACGACGACGTGGTGTTGGAGTTCCAGTGGAGACCGCAAAAAGAGGGTGAGCTGTTGTCCGACCCAGTATGTCAGAAAACCTCAAGGCAAATGCCTACTTTTGCCACTTGTATTCTTTTCTTAAGGTGATTGGATATGTCTGAATACTAGTTGTTCAAATAAATGAATTCAGAGCTAGCATCAGCCCAAATAAGAAAAGCTGTTTTTGTAGAGGCTTTTTTACATGTCAGAAATCTCTCTCTTCTATATAAATGTTCCTTTCTAAGGAAGTGTCTGTTATCATTACTATTTAGGCTCCAAAGACTATCAGTTAGTCACATGGTCCAGAGACCAGACTTTGCGGATATGGCGCGTGGATCCTCAGCTACAGAAGGTAAGTGTCCTCTCATGCCTGGAATACATGTTATTCTTAGTACATATGCAGAATTAATTTACCCATGAGCTGATGTGTAACCCAGCGTCTATTTTTTTAATAAAATGATCTGAAAATACGCCATCCCTACAAATAATGATGAAGGATCTAAATTTGTTTTCTGTGATGACTGATGCTCCAGTGTCACTGTGACTAATTCTGTGTGTATCCTCTGTAGCTGTGTGCCAATGACATTGTGGAGGAGCTTGCGGAAGGCATGACCCTGAACGCTGAGTCGGAGAAGACCTTGCCCTCCCAGGACTCCGAGCCCCCGCTGAGCCCAGGCCTCTCCTCAGAGGATCTCCAAGGTGGGCTGTAGATATGGTATTAACCCAGTGGTTCCCAGAGGGTGGAGGCTCTTTAGGCTGCTTAGGGGTCGCTGGAACTCTAAACAATCAACTAGTAGTTAAGTGAGGTAGGGCAAGTGGAGTCTATGGCACAAGTGGCAGCGTTCGTACCACGTTCGGGTTCGTATCCGACTCAAGTTCATTTCCCAACCCCACCCCATGTCCCACTCACTTCCTTTCACTTTTACTTGCCCCAGATCCTAATAAAGCCAAATGGCCCACAAATATACTATAAGTAGGGCAGTGCTCTTACAGCATATTAGTCAGTAATTAACCCATTTTGTTATGAGTTTATGGCACTACTGGGCACTGTGCATATAATATGGTTGGTCAGGGTCTACTGTCTCAAAAAAAGATAGCTAGTTCAATTTTTCTCATTGCTAAAGGAGGGCCTGCCATGAAAAGTTTAGGAACCACTGGGTTAGCATGCAAAGAGTGGCAGTGGAAACAGTATACAAAGTCCATCCTACCTGACTGACTCTGACTCATTGAATCTTACATCGGCCAACATCATTCAGCTGGAGTCATTCCTGTCTCTGACGAATAATAAAGAATATTGCTTTACAAAAGTATGAACGTTATCAGTTACATGAGCCGTATTGCCAGACCCAAGATGCATGTTATATTGGCTGTATCCTCTTGTCTCTACCTCCAGACCAGCAGGAGGGGCTGCAGGCTGCGCTGATGGGCAGCGGACGGCAGGACGCTCCTGGTCTGCCCCAGACCCTGCAGCAAGAGTTCTCACTGGTCAACCTCCAGATCCGCAACGTCAACGTGGAGGTGAGGTGGAGGCACTTTCGCGAGGAGCTGGCCTATGATGACACTCACTCACCCATTCACATTAGTTTCTTGGACATGGTGACGGTGGAGTTTTTTTTTTCAGTCTCATTTTGAGCAAAAAAATGGCAGGCCAACATATAGGGCCTCTTTGGGATCCTTAGCACAAGCTGATGGGGAGTGGTCTTCCAGCATTCAGGGGAAAATTAAAACATTTACTCTGTTATCTTTTCAGTGCTAGGATCTCATGTTGACAGTTTGTTGGAAACTTCATAATTTTCCAAATCAGACCATGACCAGCATCCTTCTAATGCCTGCTTTGTACTTGTCAAATGGACTTCCTAATTGAATAACAACTGAAGTAGATTCCATACATTTCCGCCCACCTAGTTTTGTGGAAATCTATGTCCATAAAATACAGGCATTTGAAAAGGAGTGGGAAAATTAGTGAATGTTGCATAACTCAGTGTAGCCCACATCATGCAGAGCTTGGCAGGCAGTTTCTTCAGGGCGTCACACTGCAGTCTCACGCAGGGACAGAGAGTATTTGAGCCAAGCAGAGCAGCTGGCCATGCGGCCACTGTCAAAATTAAGCCCCACGTGCCATGAAGATGATGTCTTGCCTTAGTTGTGACACTGTACACTGTAAATGAGAGTGAAACAGAATGTCTGATCTGTCCAGGAAGCATGTATTTATAAAACGTTTATAGTAATTGCTTATGGTAGATGCCGTCAGTGTATGAAATTGGGGAAAAAAAATAATTTGTTCGACTTTGTAGATTAATATTGTATTAATTATTACCTTATAAAGATTAAATTACCGTATAATCTTACAGTACATCTCTGTTGTATATGTGATGCTGACCCAATCTCTTTTCTCGTTATGCCTAAAACGGCCGTGCTTTCTCTGGCTGCAGATGGATGCTGTTAATCGGAGCTGTTTTGTGTCGGCACATTGTGGTGCCAACCGGGTACGGTTGGTGGTGAAGTTCCCGGCTCAGTACCCCAACAATGCAGCACCCACCTTTCAGTTTGTCGCCCCAACCAACATCTCATCTTCCATGAAGATTAAGATCCTCAAGGTAGTAATGGTTGTTGTCTTGTTATCTGCTTGCTGTGTTGAATCTGAACGTAGTTGTTCAGTTGTAATTGCAATTGCATCAGGTATCTTCTGCATCAAGCAGCATCCCCCCTCATGAGCTCCCTATAGTGCTATTTACCAACTTTCATACGCAACAGTCTCAAAACGCAAGTGCAACGTTCTGCCGTGCTCAGGTCAGCTTACTTAACGTATGTCATCTATGTTCATGCTGAGTGTTTTTCTCACTCTTGTATAGATTATGACAGACACATCACTGCAGAAAGTCAAAAGGAATCAGAACTGTCTGGAACCATGTGTCAGACAGTTGGTGTCCTGTTTGGAGTCAGACATGGTATGTATCCCTCACTGTGGCATGGGGTGAGTCCGTGGAGGCTACACTGTATTTAACCACTGAAGCACTACACACCTACATGCACTTATCTGGCTGTAGCCAGGTGCAAGGAGAAATACTTAGACTAAATTTAGATCATCCACCTACCTGTGAGAATTGGCTGTATTCTTAGGGCTGATTAGGCATGGTCTCCCTTTTATATCCCCCCCCCCGCACACCAGGAGGATAGCACAGCAGCTAACCCCTACGTGCTGTCGAACCCGGTCACGCCCGCCCTGCCTGCCTTCCCACGCGTCACTAACACCTACGGCTCCTACCAGGACGCCAACATCCCCTTCCCACGCACCTCCGGGGCGCGCTTCTGTGGAACCGGTGAGTGACCTTGTGCGTTTGGATGATGGATTCCCTCGCTCTCCACCTCATATGCTGGTGTGAGGTGAGCCGTTTTGCCACAAAATGGCTGCTGTGCATCACCCAGAGAGGTGCTGCATATTAGTGGGGTTTGATGGGAGGTTCTCCCCTTCACTGTAAAGCACAGTACTATAGAAATGCAACGTCTTGTTGTTGTTTGCCTTCACAGCTCTGGTTGGCCTTTAGGGGCTCCGTCAGATCTGTGGTTATCAGAGATGAGAGTTATTTCAGCTAGTCACCTTTAGCTCTGTAGGTCAAATCTGAAAGTGTTTTGCTGCATTGTGCTCACAGGTTCCCTGGTGTACTTCACCCGTCCAACTACTATGCACCGTTCAGTCCCTCCCACTGAACCAACTCCCAGGTACAACTTTCCTCTCTCGCACTATCCCTCATCAGTAAATATCAACAGTGGGGATGCATTGTATCGGTATCGGTAACAATATTGGCCTTGATGACTGACCAAACAATATAATATTTACTGATGAAAGTGGCTAATGATTATCTGTTATGTGGCAATTCTGCGTCGGCTAAATGTTGTGCTTGTGTTATGCTTGGACTGGGACATTCAGAGATAGTGCTATGAAGGGCTGAAAGACTTAAAAATGGTTCAGATATTTTTGTAATAATTAATATTTTTGTTTGTCCAAGACTAAAGGTTATAATTAGCAACAAAAACAAAGTAAACAAATAAAAAACTATTTGATATCGGCATCAGTTATTGGCCAAATAGTTCATTTAAACATTGGTTTCACAATTGGGGTCTCCCTAATCACCAGCATTCACCGACATCTCAATTTGTCTATCTGAGTCACATCCAGTTGTATTGTCATGACATCATGACATTACATTTCTGCCACATGTCTGCTGTTGACAGTGCAGATTGAGAACCATAAGACTGTAATTATCCTGTATTGTCCTAAAAACAGTCAATGAGCACAGTCAAATAATTATTACAGTCATGAGCACAGAACTAAATACACTTGGCAGGCCTGTCAATAATTACATTTTCAACTTATTGTACAATATATAAAAATATCGGCAAGAACTTTTGCAGACCTCAATATTGGGCAAACGTGTATACTTAACATCATTGGTGTTCATAATACATGTTGTAGATTCGTATTTAAAGAGATGTCCTAAAATATAGCAACGACTAACCTAACAGCCCTTAAAGCCCGTCTTACGGTTATACAGTCGTACATTTTGGTGTCTTCAAAGTTTACTCCATTTGCCATTGCAGATACATCTGCATACATACAGGAGCGTTAACTGGATCACCTAATAACAGCAGGATAAGAATATAATTTATTGCAATTCTGAGACAATATATCATTTGACAAAAGGTCTGTTCTGAAGGTATCTGATACAGTGTCCACAGCAGTCCTCCTGTAACGGGCCTGGTGCCAACTGTGTCCCCCTGTAGGTCTCTGTCCGCTCTCTCAGCCTACCACAGTGGGGTGCTGACCCCCATGAAGATGCGCACGGAGTCCCAGAGCACTCTCCGGCTGTACAGCGGCAGCCCCACTCGCACAGACAAAGAGCAAGTCTCCATCTCCTCTTTCTACTACAAGGAGCGGGTAGGGAATCATGCACACAGGGCTGACTGACTGCCTGTTATTGCGCGCCAGGCTGATTTCTTCTCTTATTGTTTGCAAGCTGGGTATCGCCCAGTGTGTTTGGCTTGCTTGACTTCTTGGTGTTTTTTTATTTATTTAGTTTTATTTTGTTTGTTTGTTTCCTGTTCACACCCATGCTTGTTGTTTACCGTGTTATCTTACAGTTTCTCCTCTGCGTGTGTGTGTGTGTGGATGCGTGCACGTGTGTGTGTGTGTGTGTGTGTGTGTGTGGATGCGCGTGCGGGTGTGTGTGTGTGTGTGGATGCGTGAGCGTGTGTGTGGATGCGTGCGCGTGTGTGTGTGTGGATGCGCGTGCGTGTGTGTGTGTGTGTGTGTGTGTGTGTGTGGATGCGTGCGCGTGCGTGTGTGTGTGTGTGTGGATGCGTGCGCGCGCGTGCGTGCGTGTGTGTGGATGCGTGCGCGCACGTGCGTGTGTGTGTGGATGCATGCGGGCGCGTGCGTGTGTGTGTGTGTGGATGCGTGCACGTGTGTGTGTGATCTCATGGCATGTTGGCACGTTCCCCTCTCCCCCACTCTTGTGTGCTCCTTTTCTGTGGTGTTGTTCCTCCCTTGTCAACAGAAGCCTCCTCAGTCCATTCTTCGCCGCTGGTCTGTGCAGGCTATTCATGACTGTCCGGTACTGACCGCCCCCTTTTCTCTTTCCGTATCTTCCTCTCTATCTTTGTCAGATTTGTTTTTCTAATCATTCCTTCATCCTTCATCTCACTGCCCTTAACCTGCATCAGGTGAAAAATCATGCCTTTTACTTCCTCAATGTGCTTGTTTTTGTCTGTGTTGCCTAACAAACCATGTTGGAGGTGGGTTCATAATATGAAGCCATGTGCTCCATTATTTTCATTTTACAGTTAATTGATGTTTTGTAAAATATTCATGTAATTATTAACTTTTCTTGTCCTGGCAGTTTAAAGTCTAGTTTTAATGATTAAACTGTAGCCAGAAATGGTTCTAACTAATTATTTGCTAATAATTGCAAGCTTACATGTCAGGGCAGGGTGTTCATTTTGTTGTTAATTTTAATTTTTCTAGTTGAGTAATTAAAAGGAAATAATTGATAATATTTTTACAGGGTGGAATGTAGACTTGGTTGACATTATCTTGTGGCAAGTAGCCATACTCTAGGTTTCTTACAGTATTCCCATCTTAGATCAGGGTTAAAATGAATAGTACATTTATTTCTGGGTCTCAAGTCTGGATTCGACTCTGCCATCAAATGTTCAGTTGCTAACTTTCATACAATCATCCTCTGAGTAGACTGTAACTTAGACCACTGGGCTCAGTAATTCTGGTTCCTGTCTGTCAATCTGTTATATAACCAGTTATCCTTCAGAAGATGCAGTTTTCGATGTTTTCTTGCTTTAAAACTCAAAGTGCTTCAAGACCTGCAATGGTTATGTTACTCTAAGAGCTTGACTAGAAGAAAGAGTGTCCTAATGTTCCTATGTATTCCATGCATTTTTTACTATTGTATATATTTATATATATAGTATCCATTGTAATATTATATATTTTAAGTTTTAGAATTAAAATAACCAAAATAAAGACTGACAGTACATAGAACACATAGGGTCATTGTGAAGCATCGACTTTTCATATTCCTTCAAGTTCAAGAATCATGTGACTATTGTGGGTGACAAAGCACTTTCATGTTTTTGATGGCAAAGACTGGAAACTGCATCCTTAAAAGCGTGTTTGATTTTCTCCACCTTATGTATTGAAAGGAGTTCAAGTCAACTCGAGCCAAAATTTAATATGGCGTTTCTGTTACCAAAATTCCTGGGAGTGGGGGGGGGGGGGGGCGCTGTGGCGCAGCAGGCTACAGCGCCCATACCATGTACAGATCCAAGTGCCCACGGGGACCCAGGTTCGAGTCCGACCTGCGGTCATGTCCCGATCCCACCCCATCTCTTTCTCCCATTCACTTCCTGTCTGTCTTCACTGTCCTATCATAATAAAGGCAAAAAGCCCAAAAAAATATACTTAAAAAAAAAAAATTCCTGGGAGTGTCTCCAGATGTCGGCAGTATGGAACTGTGTTCGGAGATGATCTTGTCTGATAACACTTAAGCTTCAATATGGACCTCATCCAACTGGCAGTGTTCCTTGTAGTGTAGAACAGAAAACTGGTGAGAAAATGCGAGTCTATTTCTCTGGAGAAAAGGCATGTGTATATCACACATACTTACAGTATGGAGAAATCAGCACAGCTGAGACTTGTCCGAAACGTGGTGGAAAACCTGTCCGAGTGTGATGTTGTTCTGTTCTGTTTGTTTATTCTGTCTGTTCATTCTGTGATTTTTCTCTCTGGCGATCCTCTCCTGCACCAGAAATCGCGGCGCTGGAAAGGCAAGCGTGAAGGCAGCGACTACGGTAGCAGGCCTATCAAGCCAGCGGGCAAGGTCATCATCCAGGAGATCTCCTGCCTGCTGCCCGTCCACAAAGCCCTGGGGGAGACCTACGTGTGCGTGCCCGTCTCCTCTCTCTCAGAGCCTCTCACTCAGACCCATTTATGCCCGTGACTCAGCGCAGCAGCAATCAGATCGCCTTGGCCTTATTATCAACCGAAAATAGCAACATAACCCATTTCTATACCGCTAATAGGAACGCATAATAATGGCTTAGGCTTTCATGTTTTCTATGCATTCTCTCGCCATTAGGGTCATTTTCCAAAAATGTTACCCTTTTTGTTTGGTTGCGCATTTGAGGGATGACCAATTCGATTTCACTCATTCAGTACATTTTGAGAGGAGGAAATTACCAAATTTTTTGCTTGTGATTTGATAAACATTCCCTGAGGATACATTGCTCATGAGTCTCCCTCTCTCTCATCCCCTCTTCCTCTCCCTCTCTCTCTTCCCCTCTTCCTCTCCCTCTTCCCCTCTTCCTCTCCCTCTGTATATTTATCTCTCTCTTACTCTTACTCTCTCTCCCATTCCCCCTCTTTTTTCACTCTCTTTTCACTCTCTTCATCTCTCCCTCTCCCTTTCTCTATCTATCTGGTGTGCATCCCTGTCTCTCCCTCCCCAGTCTGAATGTGAATGACATCCATGACACGTGTCAGAAGAACGCAGCAGCTGCCCTGACGGTGGGGCGAAGAGACTTGGCCAAGGTACAGGCAGTCACCACCCCCAGAAAGCACACGATAAATGACCTCACCATCCAGATTTATCCGATTTGATTAGTGGCTCATAAAGTGTATGAGAACATGCAGCGTATTTGTACACAGCCATACTCTACCTGCACTTGGTATTTAATGCTTCTTTGCACTTCTGGTTGGATGTCAACTGCATTTCATTGGCTCTGTACCTGTACTCTGCCAGATCAGTGCGTATGAAATGGCTTATTGGTCATTGTCTGAGTCACAAATGAAACTCATCCTCTGATGGTTTGCGCAGGTGTGGGCCTTGGCCTCGGCGGCAACCAGTGTGGACCTCAGCCCAGATTCGGACCCAGACGCTGATACGCCCTGGGCCAGACACCCCTTTGGACGCCACCTGCTGGAGACATTGTGAGTAGCAGGCTGCAGTCTTTGCACTTGTTGGGGCACTGAATGATGAATGATGGACATGGTGCTGATATTATTGTACAGACTTTTTTGAGTGTATGTAGTGCATATTTGCATTTGTAAAGTTAAAATTGTCTGACCTAATTAATCAGCAAATGAATTATAACCACTCTCCCCCTCTTATTTTTCTCCCTAAACCTTTATCTACATTACACACACACACACACACACACACACACACACACACACACACACATTACACACACACACACACACACACACATTACACACACACACACACACACATTACACACACACACACACACATTACACACACACACACACATTACACACACACACACACATTACACACACACACACACACATACACATTACACACACACACACACACACATTACACACACACACATTACACACACACACACACACATCACACACACACACACACACACACACACACACACACATTACACACACACACACACACACACACACATTACACACACACACACACACACACCCTCACTCATACAAACGCATACATGATAGACTGGACCACTACAGTCAGATGAGTGACGTGCAGAGTCTGGCTATGCTGTGCAGCGTATTTCAGGCCCAGGGCAGCCCTCAGGACTACTTCACTCTGTATGGACACCACATGGTCCCGCGCTCTGCCATGTTTGCCCCCCACCATTCACGCTACGTAGGTGTTCCAATCCCGCCCCCACCCTACTGCACAGCTCCAAGTGGCCAAATGTTTGCTCTCTCTGAATAGATCCTGGTTGCCAGGAATAGTCTATTTATTCACATTTATGTGTGCTCATGTGTCTGTCTGTCTGTCTGTCTGTCTGTGTGTGTGTGGGACACAGAAATGGGAAGTTGACTAAAATAAGCTATTTAAATTTAAACTCGATTTATGTCCTCAACACTGAATGAAGTCTCCTCAATATGTTTGCTAGCACACCAGCAACACCACTCATACAAACACCTTGTGCAAACCTGGTTATAATTTGCCATATTCAGGTTTTGGCCTTGAATAGGACCAATGGTAATTCATTTCCTCTAGTAGTTTTGCATTAACATTTCACTGAAATGAATGAAAGAAGCTAACGGGACAGGTTTTTACTTTCTGAATGTCAGGGCATCATTTGAAATGCAGTCACTCGTAATGTAGCTTTGGAATTCCATACAATGACCTATAATCTGACCAGCAGTAAAACTCGGCACATCTCAGGATCTGAAGGATGTTACACTTTTTTGCATTTACATTTAGATGCACTCATGTAGCTGACACTGTTGTCCAAAGCAACTTACAAAAAAAATAGAGAAAAATCAAGGTACAGTGCGAATAGGAGACAATAGTGTAATAAGAGATAACTTGATTCTGAACTGTCATTCTAAGTCTGGGATGTAGGGTGGATAAGAGGGAGAGGAGTGGAGAGGAGAGGATAGGAGGTACTCTTGGAAGAACTGGGTCTTCTAGAGGTTTTTGAAGATAGAGAAGGAACACCCCTGCTCTGGTAGCACCTAGTAGCGCATTCCACCATCAGGGAACCATAGATGGCAATAGTCATCATAATTTTTTGAAGGAGCGCAGCGGTCGGGTGGTAGCATATGCCTTTATGAGGGCATTCAAGTAAGTGTGTGCAAAACCGGAGAACACTTTTGTAGGCCAACATTAGTGATTTGAACTTGATGCGGGCGGCTACAGGTAGCCAGTGGAGCTCGATGAGCAGTGGGGTGACTGTGTCCATTTGGGTTGATTGACACTTGACAAGCAGACATTCTCGGCCATGAATGGATGATGCAGCATGCTGAATAGGCGCATACAAAATTAGTGCCTGGAATTAAATTATTCAAATCAGGAGAAGAGGTACATTATGTTGATAGTCTGATTATTATTCAGATCAGTGCCTATGAAAAGCCACTGAGAGGGGGAAAAACTTGTCACAGATTTTCATAAAAAGAGCCCGAAATACATTTTTGCTGGAGGAGGGATTTTTTCGGCTCAATTGTGAGTTTATGATAATGTATGCCACATTACCTCCTTCAGTGCTTGTGCTCATCAAAAAAAGAAACACATTTCTGAATCTCATTGAAATGTGAAATTGCCCTCCTTTTCTTTATTCGTTTTACTCCTTTCTCTCTCTCTCTCTCTCTCTCTCTCTCTCTCTCTCTCTCTCTCTCTCTCTCTCTCTCTCTCTCTCTCTCTCTCTCTTATGTGTTTTCCTCACTTCACTTCTGGTCTGTAACATGCTTCCTTCTCCTCTCACACTCAGTGTCCCACTGGTTAGCACTCTGGACCTGTAACCGGAGGGTTGCCAGTTCGAGCCCCGACCAGTGGGCCGCGGCTGAAGTGCCCTTGAGCAAGGCACCTAACCCCTCACTGCTCCCCGAGCGCAGCTGTTGTAGCAGGCAGCTCACTGCGCCGGGATTAGTTTGTGCTTCACCTCACTGTGTGTACACTGTGTGCTGTTTGTGTTTCACTAATTCACCGATTGGGTTAAATGCAGAGACCAAATTTCCCTCACGGGATCAAAAAAGTATATATACTATACTATACTTCCCTTCTCCTGTCTTCTCCATCAGCCCAGCTATACCTCCGGTTCAGTCACATCTGGCTCCTGCTCCAGCACCTCAGACTCCACCACCACGGGCTGGAACATTGGTAAGAAATCTGCATACTGTTAACTAATGGTTTAGTTCAGATTTTCCACAAGGCATTCAAATACATATATATTTGTGGCGATGGTCTTAGTCACCATATTCTCATGGTTGCTATGGATTCTCATGATTCTGTTGATGCCAGCTGGGCGAGACCCTGAACACGCGCCACCATGGGGAGAATCATCCCCAGATGATTATCGCTATGCCAACCAGGTGTACAGTGACCCGCGCGAAAGGGAGAAAGAACAGCATGACATGAATAAAAGGTAATTGAGATGCCTCAGATGGACCAATGCCACAGGTTGCCTTACGTATCGAAGACTTTATTCTTACGCATCTTATTTTTCCCCATCAACAGGCTTCTCGACCCAGCCAATGCATTGCAGTTTGATGACTTTAAGAAATGCTATGGTGAAATCCTGCATCGGTGGGGTCTGAAGGAGAAAAGGTCTGAGGTTCTCAAGTTTGTGTCCTGTCCACCAGAACCACACAAGGGCATTGGTAAGTATCAAAAGCATAACACTTAGACGACAGCTATGTCGGGGTTGCATATATTTAATATATTTACCCTCTGTCACTTAAGTATATTGTTTGATAATAATTAACCCCTGATTTCATTGATTCCTTTGGTGTCTGCAATGACAAATCATCTCATTCCTGCATCTTGTTTTTCCAACCCCCCCCCTCTATTGCTTGTATGGCCTTGCAGAGTTTGGTGTGTACTGCTGTCACTGTCGCAGTCAGGCCAGAGGTACCCAGTGTGCAGTTTGCAAGCGCTTCACCTTCCAGTGCGCCATCTGCCATGTGGCGGTGCGCGGCTCGTCCAACTTCTGCCTCAGCTGTGGGCACGGCGGCCACACCAGCCACATGATGGAGTGGTTCCGCGTCCAGGATGTGTGCCCTACGGGCTGTGGGTGCCGCTGCCTGCTGCAGAGCACCTTTTGAGTACCCCCCCCCTGCCACCCCTGAAGGAGCTCACTCACTGCCCAGACAAATGCCAACCAACTCACACCAACACCAACAATTGTATCAGTGCACAGCATTAGTCTGTGTTCGTTGGATGGAATTTTTCAGAGTTTGACATGTCCAGTCGGGTAACAAAAGCCTGTTTTGTTTGTTACTGTCTGAGTAGTGTGGAACTGGCCGTTGGTTTTCTGAACATTTTAAAGACTGCAACCAACAGCAGCCCACTTTAGAATGTTGGGGTTAGTTGGGCATTGCCTGGGCAGTGTGCAAGCTGGGTCTCTGCCTCATTAGAGCCTGTTGATCACATGTGGAGAAAAGACTGCAGAGATGAGTGAATGTTGGACTGGCCACACAGAGTTTAGTGTTTGTGTGACGGAACAACACGGCTACATTGCTTGATGAACAGACATGTTATTTGGAAGAAGATGGCATCCCATGTTGTGATCTTGACACTTTGTGACCTCAAAGGCCTATTTAATGTATATTGTGAATTCATGGTTCTCCGTGGTGCCAAGATTTGTATTTATGTAATAATTGGCATTGATTTAGTGCCTAAAGTATGTATTTAACTATACTAAATGCCTGTTGTTGGCAGATTATAACTAACTTTTAGAATCTTTCTCCTTTTGTGACTAAACATTTTAAGAATCAGTACCCTATGTCAGGGGTTTCTTGAATCTTCACAATTTGATGAAGGATCGCCCAGCACATACATTAAAAAAGTGTTCAAATGTCTTTGTCTCCTTCTATTCAAAACATGCAAGAGATGTTTTGCTCCAGAGCTCAAAGACACAAACTGCACCAGAGCCACACCAAAATAAGATAATCTAATGTGTTTTTGTGGGGTTATGCTTTCTATAATGTACTAAACTGTAATTGAACTATGTATCAGTACAGATGTTCTCTTGTTCTTTGTACTATACAGTGGTTGGCACTCAGAACGACTTTTCATGTCAGTTGAAGACAAATTAATTGATAATTGCACATGTCATCCATAAAACTGATTTCCACTGGCTTTTTTGTATATGAAAATACAAGGTGCAGACCTATGTCATTCACTATGAAATTAGCAGATTAATCATTCTTAGCAGTGCAATCACAAACTGCCTGGAATGAATCACCCTACTGTAATGTTGGATCAACCAAGACATCACGTGTTGTGTATAGAGCACCACATGCTGGAGGAGGCACCATAATTTTCCCAATAGGAGTAAGCTGATTCCAAACTGCTTTTCACTATTACTTGAGAATGTTTACAATTTCAGAAATGCACCAACATCTTGTTACAGTAGGCTGCTCATGTGTTGCTGCTTTTCTACTCATTTATTTTCACTCACATGCGCACTGCACCAAACGTAGTGTGTTTTGGGCACAGTAAACATACAAAAGACACCATGTAGGCCTCTTATTCATATGTCAACAGCGCATCTAGTGTACTTGACAGGGGAAATCCATGGAACCTAATATCAACAGTAATATCAAGGCAAATAGCGTTCAAGTTTAACTAGCTCTAATGTTAGAAAGCTAATGATTTTATGGCCAAAATGTAATGTTGAAATAGGGAATCAAAGCTAATATTAGCCAGCATTCATTTTAGCACTCCTAAACTTAAGAAACATCTTCAGGTTGTTTATTGCTATATTCAATGGACATTCTTTTGAAGTAGCCTGGTAGGTTCACATCACTTCCACTGTCTCCACAGCCAAATGTACTAATAAATATTGTTAAGTGACAATGCACCATTTATTCCACAGTCACTGTAAGATATACATAGTTCAGGGACATGGATATTTGTGCAATGAATTGCCACCATGTGGACTACTGCATTTCTAATGAACATCCACAATGAACTTAAAGTCAGAAAGATAATAATTATAATAATAAAATAATAAATTGCCTTCAAAACAGTGGACCACAGAGGACCACTTAGTCTTTACACATACAAACATACTAGTGACACATTTATTTGTTGAAATATATGTACCACAATATCTTATGCAATGTCTGCATAAGAATGGAATAAGGCAGTATTTTACTGTGACAAGTATTCTTGCTGTGAGAACAGGAGATGGGTGTGTATACAACAACACAAATTACTTCTACTGTTTTTCACATGGTATTATATTTGACTAGAAACAAAAATGGTTACTGAACGCCAGAGAACCCATACATTCACACCTTCACAAAACAAACATGGCCTTTGTGTCTGAACAGGGACTTCCTGGGGTGAGTAAACCAGTTAATAATTAAAAAAAAAAAAAAACACGCTGCTGTTTTAGCAGATAAGTAATTGTGTTCAATTGAAAACAGAAGCCAAATGTCCCTAAAGCATGGGGGTCGTTTCCCTCCTCTGCCTTACTAAGCCGATAATACAGGTGAGAAGATGGTATTGCTTCATTGGCATTCAAACAACAACAATACATCGAGATGGAGTGGTGATAAATCCTGAAAATGAGTCATGACTGTCTCATCCACTGTAGTCTATTATTTAATTACACTGATTGTATGACTATACAGTATTGAAATTATACATTTAGGGGAAGAGCTTAATTGAACCATTTAGTGGTTTGCACTATTGCCAGCCTATGTACAGTAGGAAGTCCTGGTTCAGATCAAAGGTTAAACATTTCTGATATTTTTATGAATGCTGTGGTGCCTTCAGAAGATGTCATGAACTTACAAAATGCCTGTTAAATTACTGCAGTTAAAATATAGAAGAAACCCTTTGTTTTCCTCCACCTCCCCACTCAGAGGCAGGTTCATGTCCTCCATAAGTTTTTTTAGATTGCATAAATCACTGACACAATTGGCTGCCCAGTAGGTCACAGTGAAATGCTTAATTGGCTAATCCACTGCCTGATTTCACTAAATCCTTGTGGCACCATTGCACTGGAAAGCTGCCAGTGACCCAAACTGTCATTGCTGTCAGAATGTTGCAGGGGCGTTAGGCTACAGTGAGAGTGCACTTAAAATGCAGGAAGCCCAGATCAAAGCAAGTCATATGTCAAACGGTCACTTAAAAATTTGAAGTAGATACGTTTAAACAAAACCGCTTTATTACAATAGGCTTTTGTTCTGTCTTTCACACACATGGACGCACGCGCGAGCTCACAAACGCATATAATAATAGGCTATTTAGAGGGAGAGCAGCTTCACAGAAGAGGACTTCTGATGGCAAATTTGAGGAAAAGTTGGTAAACCACCCTTCTTACCTAATTTGAGGGTGCTGATTCTGAATATTTTGTTTACCAAGCTCAATTCTGAGTTCTAAGCCGCATAATCAGCATTTTAACATAAAATAGCGATTATTTTTGCTTATTTTTCCCTAAATTGGGTTGATTTCAAAAGTAATCACTAAAACCAAATAAAAGTGGTCTCTAAATACATGTTTGAGCATTAAAGAAGCCATACTATAGTTTATTAACGTATTTAATGGGAACATGATTACAGTTAACATGTAATAAACTCGGAAATTCTAATCAAAACACAACCATATTTTTATTGCTAACATAGTGAGTCACTCGTGGTGTTTAATGCATTTCATCACAATAACAAATTGCACAGATAACCTTCAACTCAGAATATATCCTACAGTACATATGAACTTAGATAGCGGGAATAAGCCTAATGCAGAACTGCATCTACCGTCAGCAACAACCGTCAAGTAAAAAACATTTTACTTCTAGTAACACTGGATTTGGTATGTGTGCTTGCCTCTATACTAGAGCTTGATAATGTGCTCTTCTAATATGCCATTGAGCAGCATCACTTGTTGGTGGTAGAGCCTCCGATCCTCAACATCTAGAAAACAGAGTGGCATAGTGTTGTCATGATACCAAAATTATGACTTCGATACAATACCTGCCATAAATATCTTGATACTCGATACTGAAGCGATATCGAAATCCTAAAATATCTGGAAAAGAAAGGACGCAGGCCTCCTCCAAGTGTATTGAGTCATTTATGTTGAATTTGGTGCACTTTTGGTCAATTCTGGGTTTCAAACTTCTAAACTTCCTACATAATTATTATTTTTGTAGTCAGATAAAATAGTAGTTTGTGTGTGATTAAGTCCTTTATTGTTTGTTATAGCTCATTTATATTGTGCGATGTTTTGGCAATAAATTACCTTTAAATAGCCAAAGTAGGCTAGATCAAGGTCAGTGTTCAAATTACTACATGCAAATCACTTAATGCTATTCAGAAGAGCCTAATCTTTAGGCCATCTGATGTAGGCTACCCTAGGCCTTCCTGTTTTTAAGGGATTTCTTTGACAGTTGCAAAGGGAAAAAAGTGAAGATGGTCTTCTTTGCTCCAGTGTAATTTAATAAGTACATTTCAACCACTCTTTGGGTCTTAATCAGATAGGCCTACACCATTATTACATTACATTTGGCTGACGCATTTTTAACCAAAGCGACTAACAACATGGTAACAGTTACGTTTTAAAGCAATTCTCTCAACAATTTTAGGACAATTTAAAAACGGTAGAGTACAGTAAGAATAAGTGCATCAGTGAGTGCTGTTTTTAAACAGTTGAGTGTCAGTTCAAGACAGATGGTAAGTGCTAGGATCAGCAAGACTTGTTGTAAGTGGTGCTATGAGAGGATATGTTCTCTAAAGAGCTGGGTCTTCAGGAGTTTTTTGAAAATGGAGAGGGATGACCCTGCCCTTGTAGGAACTGGCAGTGTGTTCCACCAACAAGGAACAACAGATGAGAAAAGTTTGGATTGGGCTGAGAGTATCTGTTGCAATATCTGTGTGCATTCCTACATTAGGTCTATTTCTTTGATAGTCAACATCATTTGCTACCACATAACAAATACCAAATAACAATACAAAAGTTTCTTACAAACTTTCCTGCATACTTCTTTAATGTGCTGCAGTCAGATGGGTGCCCTAAAGACATAACTAATACTAATCACTATACTGAACATTCCACATTGCTAGACAGCACTTAAGTGAGGATGACTTATTTCCACTTCACAAATAACCATTGCTATCTGCAATAGCTACAGTACAGGGACATTAATCAGTTATTAATGTATAGCTGAGGATTTGTCCTATAGGTCCACTTCCCTTTCAGAATCATATGCAGTAATGATGCACTGGAGAATGTTTCTTTTTGTTGCACTATAAAGGATATCTTGTCTAAATTTTATTTTTATTTGCAAATAATGCAATCTCCATAGCACTCTTCAGCAACCCTCAAACATGCACACTCTTCCATTTTTTTGCATGGCTGGGATTTGAATGATAGGAAAGAGCACCAGAGCACCTTTACAGTAAAATAAATACAGTGTAAATCCTCTGTAAAGACTGACAACTGTTCATAATAGTTAGTGAAGTACTTTCTACAGAAAAATGAGCAGTCACCTACTATTCTATCAATTTATTATCAAGGAATCTATTTTGCTTCTAAACGTCATACTGAATTTTAGCTATTATTTCAATTTATATTTTAATTTTAGCTTATTTTCATTTGCTACTTGAGGGTCATTGGGGTAATTCCTGTCCTGTCCGACAACATATCTGATACATAAAGAGTATATTAATGACTTATTTTTTGCAATTCCTATGATATCTGATGGCAAAACCAAAAAGTATGTGAATTATGCTAATTATGCTAATTAGCAAGCTTAAAACTCAAAATTGAGCTTGGTAAACAAAATATTTGAATTCAGCACCCTCAAATTGTGTGAAATAGCCCCTTTGCCGACTTTTCCTCAAATTTGCCAACAGGACTTTTTCTGAACGTTTGTTAGCTATCTGCTCTCCCTCTAATTTCAAAGTTGACAGATCGGGCAGATCATAGATGGGCTGATCATTCTTCCAACCTAGGACATGGATGCAGGTCTTCAAGTTTAGGCCTAGGCCTATTATTGGGGCACTTGTGATCAATCTGGAATTAGGTCTACTAAAAACGAGGAAACGAGGATCTCAATGTGTGATATGAATTGTGAATTATGAATAGCCCAGAGCTATCGCCTGTATGAAATAATTAAGAAATATTAGAACGCCATTGTACGTTTCAAAATAAACCGGCAACGTAGGCTACTTTTTAATGCAGTCAATAGGCCAAGTCAAAATTAGTCTACAAAGTTTTCGATGACCATGAACATTTTTAGTTATGACCAAGTAACTATGTTCTAAAGGATAAAAAGACTTAACATGTCATAACATAACATAATCATAACATGTCAAGAATGCCTGTCTTAGTATGTTATCACGGATAACATAAAAATCCTTCGTTCCTCTTCCACACATTACAACCGGTCTGTCTGTAACCGCTAGACGACTATAACCCAGACTGCCCACAAGGCGCACGCAGGCGTTTAAACAGGAGTGGCGTACCGCTGCTGCACAGTTCTGTCTGTAACAATTTACCCGAAGATGGCGGCGTGTAGACGTGTGCAGCTGCTCTTGCTATTGATGTCCATGGCGTTGTGTGTGTGTTCCATTAATGGATTGAAATCTCTTACCAGCTTAGGAAACGAAGTTGGTCTTCCACACCAACCACTCAAAAGTGGAAATATTCCTCCTGCAGCGGCCTCACAGCTTCGCAGGAGCACCAGTTGGAAGCTGGCCGATGAAGAGGCCTGCCGGGAAGACATTACCCGGCTTTGTCCGAAAAAACATTGGCCCAATAATTTGGCTGTGTTGGAGTGTCTACAGGATAGGAAAGAGGTAAGAAAGAATTCCTGTGTATGGTACGTGTCTTGGGAAAATTATGGGTGTGCCAACAGTCATCGTGGATGACAGGAAATAACTAGACGCGCTAGCTAGCTAAGTTAATATTGGCGAAGTACGTTAGCAAGCGGGTCGCTTACTCGCGAAGTCAAGAAGCTAACTAGCGAGCTAGCTTACTGGCTTGGTAACTTAGCGAATAGGAAGAAATGTATTGCTTTGGTTTCCTTAATACGATATTTCGTTGCCAGTTAACAGATAGCTCCCCTTTTAAGTTAAGGTTTCTTAACACATGTGTACATGTCACCAAATAACTTGTCAGCGCGATGCTGGCTCGGTTAACTTGGGAAGCTTGGTTAACTTGATGCGACAACGAAGTAGCCTCAGGTAAACACGAATTATTCAACTACTAGACACTATGTAGCAACGTTAAGAGTTTTTGTCTTGCGTGTCATCTTCAGGTTGTTAAGTATGATGGACATTGTAACGTTAGTTTTTTGTTCCATGCTGCTGAAATGTTAACACTTAGTTTAGGTTGTAACCTTAACTGACATTATAGGTAGTTAGGACAACGTTACAACATTACAATTAACCTGCAGCAACTTCAGTCAACGTTAACATTAGGCTCCTCAACGTTGAAGGTGTTAACACCAAAACATTCAAGTGCAATGTTGCGTTGCTGCTCGCAGGCTTTCCGACATATAGTTTGCTAACGTTTGTAAATTACGAATACTTTGAATGTTGTGGATTGTCTGATTGCAAATGGGTTGACCATCATTTCTCATTGCCAGATTTTTACCACTCTGGTCCATGACGTTTTTTTGTTCATGATAGGTTGTGCTGTTAACTTGCAGGTGATGGTGTAGCCTAGCTTAGGCTACTCCTTCTTTATAAACCAGCTAAAAATCAAGCTAGATTTTAGTCGGGCTTAGCTGGTTTATTACCAAAGATAACGCGAAAACAGACCTTAATATATTAACTGTTCTAAAAGCTCAACCAGCCATAGCTGGTCAAGTTTGATATAGGTATTCTAGATTGACAATAAACATTTGTATCAAGCTCTCAAGACTGCTGCTATTTAGCCTATTTTTTGTTTATGGCATCAAATAAGTGGTGTTTTTTATAAAGGTGACTTATTGGCTTCCTTGGATAGCATCGTGATTAATGTTTCTCTGGTTTTCTTTGATGTGGTCTCCTGTTTACTGAACCATTATAGACTGACACATTTTCCCCCGTTTGTTGCCTTGAAAAGATAAAGGATCATGCAGACTCCTTACTTTTTATTTGCAGTTCTACTTTTGCAGTTAGGCTACCCAGTGCCATTTGGTAATATGGTATTAAGGGCCCAGCATAGCCCATTTGGTATATGTGCCCAGCATAGCCCAAAGTAATTTAAATGTTGGCGATTGGGCTTGTTGACATCTTGCTCATTATTTGCTTGTGATGACTTTCTGAAAGCCAGCCTTGTACTATATGGGCTGTGTGTTTGTAGTAAGAAAGGAAGTATTGTACTTAAGGAGGCATTTTGGTTGACTTGTTGCCACGGCATCCCAACTCCATCTCATACATGGCATGTTGGTTTAGCTGTTTCATAATGGAAGCACTCTTTGTAGGACTTTCATTTCTCAAACATGCTCAGAAGATTCCTTTAGGGTTCCCTCTAAGCATGATGATGCCCAGCCTGTATACAGTGCCTATTTGAAACCACCTCTTTCCCTTGTTTACTGTTTTACCACTTTCTTTGTTTTTAGTAGTTCTAGAACATTATGACTATTTTGACACTATGTTTCCTTCTCTTTTTTTTTTTTTGCTGATGAAGGAATTTATTTCAATTTCATGTTATAAATTGATCCAGTGTCATGGTTCTGTTTGTTTGGTTGTGGTCAGAATGGTTTACCATGAGATTTGAAATGCCTAATTAAAGTATTGGTTATGGAATGTGTGGAACTGAAGGATTTATAGCCCCACCCCCCTTTTCACCATCAGACTGAAGTTCTTGTCTAGGCACATTGTAGGCATTTCATAATGCATGCATAAGGGCAAAGACTCATCTCCCATGTGGAACTAATTCAAGTCCTAGGACAGCATTTTGAGAGCCTGAATTATCAAGTGTTCTTAAATGTTACTATGAAACAGGGGTTGCTGGTTGTAGTCTGATTAGTCCCCTCTACACTGCCTGGCCTCCCTGTCATAAGGTCAACTCACGTGGCCCGCTGGCCGCCTGGGTCCACGCAATGGCCACACACTGCATCCCTCTGTCGCGTTGGCTTTGTAATGCCATGGCATACGTCTCTCATTACAAGAAGGGAGCTCCTCTCCCCGGCAGCTTATTTCATGCACCTTTGGGACAATTCAGACAGCTCTGTCAGAAAAGAGGCCTATTATGTGCACTGATAAGCCTCATGACCCATTTAGTAAGTCCAGCCTCTTGCCTCTTTCCTCCTCTCCCTCTCTTCTCTGTGATGCAGTTGGATGTACTCCTTTCATCTCTGCAAAATTGCCCCTCATGATCCCTGTGTCTGTGTCTCTTGTCTTGTATTGAGAGTATTAAGAGGGCTGCCAGATGAGGTGTATGGAGTCTCTGGTTAGTGGGTCTATCATGTTCACATTGTGAAGAGCACTGTCTCTGTGCTGAGTTAATTTCAAACAGATCTGCAGGGAGGGAATGTACCCATCATGTCACAAAGGGGTTTGATTGGCTCTTGCTGGTGGTAGCACATCCTGCTAGTGATTGTGTGGTGGTGACTTTTTGGAGAATTTGGTTGGGTATTTTGTTTGTGTAGATTTGAAGGCTTGGGCAAAAAAAAAACCTCTCCACTACCTGTCAAACTGCTCACCACTGGGTGCTTTTTTTTTTTCTTGCACATTTTTTGATGACTGGTGAAGACTGAAAGATACACGTGGTTAAGTTTCAGCAGGTACCTCAGTCTGAGTCTTTTTTTCTCTCTCTCTGTTTTTCATCTAGCAAGTCCTCTCTTTTAATTATTACGCCACTGCCTTTGGAAGTTAGCCATTTATTTAAATTGGGAGGGACTCTTGTGATTTGGGCTTTGAGGAAAGCTCTAATGATTAGAATAATTACTTTAGCACAACTCTGGAACAGCTGTGGCCTTGTGAGGAGGGAAATGGCATCTATAAATCTCTCTCCTCTCTCTCTCTCTCTCTCTCTCTCTCTCTCTCTTTTTCTCTCTTTCTCTCTTTCTGTCTCTGTCTCTGTCTTTCTCTCTTTCTCTCTCTCTCTTTCTCTCTTTCTCTCTCTCTCTTTCTCTCTTTCTCTCTTTCTGTCTCTGTCTCTCTCTCTTTCTCTCTTTCTCTCTCTCTCTCTCTCTCTCTCTCTCTCTCTCTCTCTCTCTCTCTCTCTCTCTCTCTCTCTCTGTCTCCCCCCCCCCAGGCAAGTAGATTGGCCACTCTCTGGCCATGGATAGGGGAGGGAGACGGGCAGCTTGAGACGCAGCTGTGATGTGTCAGTGTCTGGCAGCAGGGCACTCCTCTCCATCTTTCCATTTGCATTTTGAGCAGGTGCCCTCAATGGACTAGTAGTTGTCTCAGGGTTGTCGTCACCCAGATGAAGACCGTGACGGATGTGTTGCTGTTACGATGGTGTGTGTGTGAGAGAGGAAAATATTCATGAGGCGAAGAAATAGAAGGATTTGCTGCATTTATCAGCCACATCAGTTTACTACTGTATGCTGTGTATCTCTCCATTGTGTCTGAATGACAGGTCTGTGTGTGTGCCCGTGCCTGCTGTAACTGTGTTTGATAAGCACATAAATTGGTCACAGATGGGACCGAGCGACTGAATCCCAGCCATAAAAGTGTTTCTTTGTGGACCCCCCCCCCCCCCCTTTTCCCTGACAGCAGGTTGTTCTCGATCAGTAAAGAGGGCCTGTTGTTATCACCTGGCGTACCTCCGTAATCCTTTTACCCTGGGCCCATCACCTTGCCTGCAAGAACATGTTTTTAAGAGCAGTGCAGAACAGAACGGAGTGAAGCAGCTTCACTTAGAGCTCGCTGTTGTGGGCCAAACCCTGGCTCTTAGAGCTCGCTGTTGTGGGCCAAACCCTGAGCTCTTGAGTTCCTGTAATGGGGCCTGTGCTCCTGGCAGAAAATGCCGATGTGTCATCATGACTAGTATCTCTGGGCTTTCATCTGCAAGGGAGGAGCTGGGCTTGAGTTGGGGAAAAGAAGGAAAAAGGAAGCGGTTTCTGGTTTCATCAGTTCTTGGCAGATGGGCAGGTAGGCCTAATTTTGGGGGGGAAAATGTCCAAACGCAATGTAAGGGTGCGAATCTTTAATTGTGCCCCAGCGCTTTGAGTTGGCTGTTCCCGTGTTCCACTGATGAGAAACAGGTGTAAAAGGCGGATCTCCCTGAATGATTTATAAATGTTTTGCTCAGTGATTTCTACTCTGCTTTTGATCACAGAGTGCAAACTTGAGTGACGAGGGACATTGGGACCTCAATCTGACTAACGATGCATGGCAGCCACAAAAGCAAAAGGGAAGACATCACAACAACGCTTTTATTTTGGCTCGAGGAAAAGCAACGCTGACTTTACTGAGATGTCCTTGCGCAGCTTGCACCCGGCTGAACCATCTTAATATGTGCAAATGCTGCCACCATGTCCATTTGCATGATTACAGACTCACTGGCTTGCGTAGGAGTCCACAGAAGGTGTGAAATGAGGTTAGGCTATGGCTTTGCAGTTGCTCTTTGAAATGTAATGTGCTTTTTAATCACATTGGAGAAAATTGAGACGTGACAGCGCCGGTCTTTTAACAGTGTTTGGGTACTCTGTCAATCAAAGTCGTTGCCAGTGCTGGGCGGGTATCATTAGGTTTTATTTTAAATATTTCACTTTTATTTAATTTCCAGTGTCGTGTGCTCTCTTGAGTGCCACTCTCTTTGTACAAAAGGGTATGAAAATGGCTGATATAGTGAAGTATATAAATAGCCTATATGTAAAATGAATTTGTTGAGTTTAATGCAACTCGCACAATTGATACATTGTGGGCCAAGGCTAGAATTGAAAAAATGTTTTGTTTTTTTTGGTCAGAAAGCTAAAATGTTCACATCTCTTTAGTTTACTCCTTTTCCCAATAATATACACGAGCTACCACAGGTTCTAAATAAACCCAGCTGCCAGAAGGAGAACTTGGCCTGTACTTAGCAGCACCAAGTGCTGAGAACTACTGATATATTCAGCCCCTGGTGAAAGGGCACTTTAGGATAAAGATGCAGTTGTCTGTGTTGTGATATTTCTGTGTTATCTTGCGGTCGCAGTGCTCCCCCTCGCACCCGAGGATTGATGGCTTTGTGGGGCTGAGCCAGATAAGGCCTCCCACTCAACACAGCCTGCCAGAGATCCATCTCCATCTCGGCAAAGAAAAAGGCTAAGTCCGATAAAGAGAACGACTAGGGAGGAGCCGACCAGTATTGCATGCCTTCTTACATTTTATCACGAAGGACAGGAACAAAGCAGTCAGCAGCCTAGAATAGAACTAGTTTGTTATTGTGGCTGTAGTTATACATCCCTATTGTGGTTGGCATTTAAAGAGTTAAAATAAATATTACAGCAGACCAGTGATGAAGTATGCATTGGAATGTGTCAATGCCAAGTCCTGAGGCAATATTTGGCGTCCACACATACATTTGGCATGTTTTGTTTTTCAAGTGGCCTTTTCATCTTTTGTCAGTCTCCAGTCATCAAAAAGGATGTTGAGACAGACATGTCATTTTTGAGGTCAGTCGTTTGCTATCTTTCTTTTAGAGATGCCAGGCAGGCACCCACTTGCTCATCCTCTGGGCAGCTTTATCGATGCTGTGGTATGGATTGCACTCAATACTACAAGGCTCCCTACACATGAAGAGCTCTGCCTCCTAACTTTCCTGTTTGGAGTCTCATTTGTTTTCCCCCCACCACTGCTAATTAAACATTTGCTGTTATCGTGTGTGTGTGTGTGTGTGTGTGTGTGTGTGTGTGTGTGTGTGTGTGTGTGTGTGTGTGTGTGTGTGTGTGTGTGTGTGTGTGTGTGTGTGTGTGTGTGTGTGTGTGTGTGCGCGATGCACCCCAGACTCCAGTGCCCCTCCCAGGCCAGAGTCTTGCTCCAGAGCCTCTTCTCACACTTCAAGCCTTTATTGGTATGGTCAGATAAAACCTCTCCTGACATGCAATGATTCCAGCCTCTTAATTGCTCTCTGAGGCAAAAGTCGATTTCCTGTGCTCGACTTGCACATATTACCCTTTCAAACGGGAGTCCATTTTCAGGGCAGGCTCTCACCCCTTGCTCTTTTAATCTCTAACTGTCTGACCACATAATCACTAATGAAATGTTCTTTTCTTAGTTTTAAAGGAGAGAAGAACCATACCCCTACCCAAACCCAGCGTGGTTGGTCCTTTGTTCAGTGGTGGAGGATTTAGACAAAACACACAGAGGGAACAGTTCAGGCAGGTTCATTTGTAGTGGCAGAGTGCTGTGTTTGCATTCTTTTTGTGTGATTTAGGAAAACCGTGCAGAGTTGTGCTACTTCCCCTGTGTAAGCAGCCCCAAGGCTTTGGCTCTGTCTAGATTCAAAGTGAGTGAAATGAAGAGCAAAAAATTTGACCAAATCCTGAAAAGGCCTGATAAACCTTTAGTATCAGGAGACCTCTGCAAGAAAAATACACAGATGAGTTCCAAAAGGCTGTTCAGTGTACATTTATTTTTGGTGAGTTCTCTCGCTTTCTTTTTTCAGTGCATAGTTTTCCTTTCATACATTTTTTTTTTTCTTTTGGTCTCTCTTTCTCTTCCCTTCCCTGGTCTCTACTTAACTACTGGAATGAGCAGTACTAAAAGACTGGAGCATTTCTTTGGCCTGAGCGCAGCTGCTTTGTTTCCACAACACTGACCATCTCCATGGGTGTGGCGGCTCAAGTAATGTTACTGCATCCAAAAGCTAACATTGTACTCCCAACCGTGTCTTTATCGGAAAGTAATTGTACTCTTTGAGGTGACACTTTGAGCCATTGAGGGACTCTTAATGAAGTGGAGAATAACTGATTAATTGCTCCTAATAAACAACGTGAATGATGCTCTTAATAGCTTGGCACAAAGCCGTGTTTTCTTGTACTGCAGCCTAGTTTATGGAGGAACGATCCTGCATGTGGATGGCACTTTAACCACTGAACAGCTGGCTGCCTACATGACCTCCATCTCGTGGGATGGCCTACCGCCCCCTTCTCACCACCTGTAGACGTTGGTAATTGGACATCATGCTGTAGAGCTGTTTATGTTCTCTCTTCATACAAAAATGAATACTTCTATTTCATACAATGAGACATGATGACACAACCAACACAGAGTACGACCAGAAGGCTCTGTCCGTGTTCATTTCTATTTTAAAATTTGAGTATAAATGAGCCTTTAGGCTAGGGATCCCCGCAACACATTATGGTTTGAAGGGGTGGTGGTCCTCCTCCTTTCCCATCTGGTGATGGGCTCATCTGGGTGTGTCCTAGATTTTGTCCCCTCTGTGGAATCCCTCCGTTCTGGGGAAAGGAAGAAGCCTTGGCAGGTTCCGCCTGAAGCTATCCCTTGCAGATGGTGTCAACGCTTAAGGATGCAACTGTGTGAGGAGGAGGCTGTTGTGCACTTGGGAGGGAAAACGTTGGAATTGCATATGGTGTTGGAGCCCTTTGTGGTCCCATGTTTTCTGTGGGAGTGGATGATCTTTTGCATTTGAATGATCTTCAAATGTCCTCCCTGAATTTTGAATTTAGGAGCAATCCCATCACCAGAACTAGGATACTTACTAATATTGGTAGAGCAGAAAAAGACTGGTCATTGCCAATGTTATGTTTTTCTCCAGTCTATTGTTGCGTCCATAACTTACATACTCAAAGATCTGATCAGCCCAAGATCAGCCAATAAAAGCTGGCCCCTCAGCAGTAATTTTCCACTTTGCTGGAAACTTAGCTGATTTCCTGTGCCCCCCACCCCCAATCCCCACTGAGACGCTGATATCCTGTTATTCACATAAAGGAAACATCCGAGCATGTCTCTTGTGGGTGGCCAAATTGGTATGTCCCATTGTAGTGGCAGGCCATGTTTGGTTCCAAGGTCTGTAAATATCTGGTTGGCGCTCATAGTACAGCTGTGCATCTCTGGGGGGTTTGGGCTAAATGAGCTCCATCGTCCAGCGTCAGCAACAGGCTGCAGATGAGGAGCTGAGCCATGTGCACGGAGCGAAGGATTTTCCCAGCCGTCCTTTTCACATGGCTTCAAAAGCGCCAGAGCGGCATGAAACATAAATTGAACCACTCTTAGTAGCTACAGAAAGAGGATTTTGGGCGAAATGGAAATGGGTGTGTGTGACATTTCTGCTCAAGCCCCCCCCAAGTGGGCTGTGTGGGCTCTGTCTCTCCTGCGCTGCATTGTGACTTCTTCCTAGCACGACTGGCCGAGGTTGAGTCTGAGTGTGTGGGCTGGGAGCAAGGTCCGACCCCTCCTAGATCTTTCTGGAGCGCTGCCAGGATTAGGCTCCCGTAGGGGGGCTCCGACTCTGAGCGTTGCCCATGTGCCAACAGCTGTGTGTGGTTAAGCCCGACTGGACTGCTGGTGTGGCATTTCACTTGTGTTTGTCTGCGCAAATAGAGCCCGTTTGCTATCAGTAGCGTGTGTTTGCCCAAGTGTATCTGTCACTTCAGATCTTCAGCTTTCTTGTCAAACTGTTGGGTGAACTTAGGAGCTATTGCCACTTTGACCTGGTCAGGATGTTGTTTGGGGTATTTTTCCCAGCTAGTTTCCCTCTTAAGGAAGGATTAGGCAATTAGTCCAGTCAGGCGACAAGTGCTTTAATCAGCGTTCATGACTACAAAAACCAGGGCTGGAGAGCAGCCTTCTGAAGTTTGTTGAAGCAGCATGCCTGCATATCCTAATGTTGGCATATAATTTAATACAACTACTTTAAGACATGTTTTGAGAATATTCTCTATGTATTATCTTTTTTTATCTGTCTAATGTGTGCTTTTATGCCATTATATTGAAGCTCAGTCTCTTACATTGATGAGTCCTCTTGTTGACGTAGGAGGTGTCTTGTCATCCTAATATCTAGTGGCAATAAAAGATGGCAAGACCTAAGATGGATGTAGCCTGGCTAACGTCAGACCTCATCTCATTGAGATGGGGTCTGGGAACTAGACATTCATTTTCTCGTATTTGAATTGTGGTTTACGAACGCCCAGAGCCGTTTATTGGGCGCTACGAATGTCTATCAAATGCGCCTGTACGTAGCTCATAACGGCTTCGGTGTGTTGTCATCGTCTTGCTGCCCTTCCTCCGTTCTGTGATTGTTTTCACCTCAACGAAGGAACCAAAGTCCATAGAATCCAGACTGCCTAGCAGTGTGAATAAAATCGCGCGTTAGGCAGCATGGGAAAACCCTGGCTAAGATGGATGTGGAAGTGACATGATTTGAGGAAGGTTTCTTTCAGCTTGTTGACACCCATTTCCTCTGATCTTATAGTAGATTAGCACTGTGCCTTCATCTCAGAGGAAATAAAGGCTTTAGATCTTTGATTGTTGTTGACTTGTTGTTCAGTAGGTTAGATTATGTTTTGTACTGTAGGCCTTGAGTTTTGTAAAACTAGCTGTGATTAGTGCAAGGAAAAGGATCAGCATGTGTTTGTGTAATTTCAGCTGATCCAGCACTGCTAATAAGGAAGAGGGCAGAAGACAGGAGAGAGGGGCAGGCTAGAGAGAGAGAGAGAGGATGGAGGGAGAGAGAGAGGATGGAGGGAGAGAGAGGGATGGAGGGAGAGAGGGAGAGAGGGGGAGGCGAGATGGAGAGGGGGAGGCTAGAGGGAGAGAGAGAGAGAGGGGGGGATGGAGGGAGAGAGAGGGAGAGAGACAGAGGGAGAGGGAGAGAGGGAGAGGGAGAGAGACAGAGGGAGAGCAAGCGCGGGACAGCGGGGGGGAGG
>NW_027468630.1:3923212-3968212 GCF_046254945.1 Alosa pseudoharengus | reverse complement strand
ATTGACTTTAAACTAAGCTCTTTGATCTTTAATGACCCTCTTTGGAAACTTGGAAACTGGGCATTTCACAGAATACCCTAGAGCACTGCATGTTTGAGTTCTCCACGGCCTTATTATAGCCTATTTGTGTGGAGCATGGTGTTGTCTTCTGGGCTGCCGGTCAGGGAAAAACAATGGTTCATGGTTCCGCGGGCTGCCTGCAGCTTCCTCCTAAGAGGACACATGCTCTTGCCACGTCCTGTCTGACTCGTTAAACTAGCGGCTCTTGTTTCAATACGGTGCAGTAAACACACAAACCAGAATCACCGTCCCGTTGTTACCCTCTCTGATTGAATCACCCCCCCCCCCCATCATCCATCTCTCTTTCCTGCCCCTGAGTCATCTGCAGTGCTCTCTCTCTCTTTCTGTGTGTGTGTGTGTGTGTGTGTGTGTCTGTGTCTGTCTCCCCATCTGTCTCACTCATACACACTCCCTCACACTTGCTCTTTCTCTTTCATAGCTGCTGTGGAACTATAAGCTGAATCTGACCACAGATCCCAAATTTGAGTCTGTGGCTGGGGAAGTGTGCAAAACCACCATCGGTGAGGTGAGTAAGTCTCTCTTTCTCTTTCTCTCTCACTCTCTCTCTCACTCTCACTCTCACTCACACTCACCCCAATATTAGCTTATCGTCAGGGTTTCTGAATGGGTTTTATGTCCAGGACAGAATTCCCAATTAATTGTACGTGCAACTGTATTGTACAACTGCTCTTAGTACTGTAGAGTTGTACCATTATAGTCGTAGGCCTAGCTGTATTGTACTGTACAACTGCTCTTAGTACTGTAGAGTTGTAGGCCTAGCTGTATTGTATTGTACAACTGCTCTAAGTACTGTAGAGTTGTACCATTATAGTCGTAGGCCTAGCTGTATCTTATTGTACCGCAGATGTCCAGTATGGTCAGGACATTTCACCACAGCTTGATGCCTCTGAGAATACTTAACCAGTCAAGAGGTTTGCTGGTCATGGCTATATTTTTAGCAGTTCTGGTCGATGATGTGTTACATCAGGCTGTGTTCTGTGGCTTGTTCTGCTCTGTGAGTGGATGGGTCTTGCTGAGGAGTAAGCTCTGGTTAATTGGACATTCTGTACAGATAACCAAATAAATGAATCACCACATAAGCAGTGTACTTGAGGGATTGGCATGCACACACACACACACACACACACAGAATGAACAGATCAACAAACGTGCACACTCACGGTACAAACAAACACAAATCATGCAAAGAAGCACTTATTATATCTGCTGGCCAGACACTGATCCGCTTAACGGAACAACAGAATGGTCTGTTTGGTGCTGCTGTCGTGGCGCTTTTGTGGTGGAGACCGAAAAGCCATGCTGATCAAAGGGCCCACACAGATGTGAGTGTGGGTGTCCCCAACAATGGAGGCCATCTCTTAATCGCCGCGCTCAGGCGTCGAAAACACAGCACTGGTGCTCCCTCCCACTGCGATCCTCTTAACAGGCTTTTGTTATGAACACACTGGCGTTCGGCTATTGACTCATCCAGTGTTGTGCTGGGGTGTCATTACCCGCTGAACTAAGACTGGCTGGGTGAAGTCAGGAGAAATACTGACCTTGGAACTCCCTCATGAGAGGATGCATCGCTTGTTAAACTGATGTTTGGTTTCTGCATGGCGCTGTCCTGCTGTGTGAGTGGGTGTGCAGTGCTGGTGTGTCTGTTCACTGGATTAAACCCATATATTTGAGACTGCAGGATCATATCATATCACATCTTATATTATTTGTTGATTGAACCATTCCATGTCAGTTTGTAATCCTTTTATGTGTATATATTGTCACATTTGCTGTGAGAGACAAAAACAACCTTTAAATGCTGATGTTTTTTTGTTTTTTTTGCAACTGGAGGCAGGTTAGCGTTGGATGAAAACAGTGTGTTTTACTGAGTAGTATTTTAAACTCATTTTGGTTGATGTAACATTTGAGGCAGTTAGGGAGAAGCTGTACTGTATAGGATTTTATTGTTTGAAAGTTCTTACAGACTGTTTTTTGATGGGCCTATTCCACAGATTAAAGAATGTGCAGAAGAGGAGAAGGGCAAAGGCTATCTGGTGTCCTGCCTGGTGGAACACCGTGGCAACATCAGCGAGCGGCAGTGCCACCAGTACGTCACCAAAATGACCACCATCATCTTCAGCGACTTCCGCCTCATCTGTGGCTTCATGGACAAGTGCCGCGAGGACATCAACACGCTGCACTGTGGCAGTATCAGCACTGGGGAGAAGGTGAGCTTTCTCCACAGCGCTCTCATCGCCCCAGGCACGCACGCACGCACGCACGCACGCACGTGTGGTGCGTGTATCTAATAGAACAGACACATTAGGTAGAAACATTTCTCACATACAACAGATAAATGTTTCAAATATATTTCATTGGCATCATGCATTGTTGTACATGTATGGTCAAATTTTTATTTAATTTTTTTTTTGTCAGATTTTGTGTTTTATACTGTTGGATGTAATTATTCTGTCATGCTGTGTGACTGAAGCCATTGATGGGATCAGGAGGTGTCTTTAGAAGGAAAGAAGTGGAACCATTGATTTTATTGGCATTGATGATGAGCCCCGGGGTCATAGCACAGCAAGGCAAAGCCTGTGGCCTCCTCCTGTTCCAACAGACGCGCATAATTCGGACTCCTTGACCCCGCTGATGAAAGCACTGAGCCGTAGTGCACACCTGAGCCGTAGTGCACACCTGAGGCCTCTCTGAGTCATTTTACTGCAACGTGGTGAGATGGAGGCTTCCGCAAGGAATGACTGGGCGGGCAGACTGTACTTGCTTAGCCTTTGCTTATATAGATCGCTATCTTCAAGTTATTTGCAGAACTTACCTAGGCGGTGCACCCCCCCCCCCCCCCCCCCCCACACACACACACACACACACACACACACACACACACACACACCCACACCCACACACCCATGATCTCATAAAATGGGTTCTGTTTCTGCAGGTTGAGAGGCTGGCTCAGGTTTAGTGTGCTGGTATCTCCTGGTTATGCAGGCTAGCTGTTGGGGCTTGACTGCTGGACTGAGCTGTTTTCAGTGTGAACAGACTTGCTTGCCACTCCTTTTCTTCTACTCAATTTAACATCCTCTTTATTCAGGCTGAGTGAGGTTTCATATTTTAGCACAGAAGTGTGGTTAACCAGCATGGTGCTCAGTAGGCCGGAAGCGTTTCTTTCTTTCTTTCTTTCTTTCTTTCTTTCTTTCTTTCGTCTATTTAGTTTTATGTCTGTCTTGTACTCTGTCTCCACGTCTTGTCTCTGCTATCAGCACCAAGCGAACTTGTAACATTTGATCCGTCAAGTATGTATGCAGCAGACCTAGTGTGTGTGGAGGAGGAGGGGTCTTTGCATGTCGGTGCATGTAATATACATATCAGCAATGTCTCTTGCCAGCATGTGGTTCATCTTCCAGGCAGTTTTCACCTGTGAGGTCTCCTCTCGTAATCCCCAGTTCAGCGATCAGTCATGTCACTGATCATGTGACCTTGTGCTTTATGCCTCTGTCTGTCTGGGAGCAGAGCACGATGTGATGTTGGGGTTCGCCTCTTCACAGACGGGGAGGTTCCACATTCCTGTGTGTCCCGTTCATGTTCCGTTTCTTCCCTCTTTTGCAGCGACGTGGTTTTGTAAATCTGTGCCAGAAAATTGGTTTTGTGTTCTGGACTTGAAATCCAACTGTGCTGAGCTGAACAGCCATCTCTGGTCTTAGCCCCTGGGCCTGGTTTGAAGTGTGTGATTATTTGTTCATGTTATTTTATTTATTGCCTTGTTCTGTCTCGCTCAAGTGGAAGTTCTTGGAGGTCTCTGTAGTAGAGCGCAGTTCTGCTGAAATGTGAACTGAGAACACCCCTCACGTTCCTTTGTCTTTGTTTCACAGCTTCCCTCGTGGCTCTTTGTTTGTTCTTTTTGAGACACAGTGTTCTTTGCTATCATTCATTCAATTAATTGAGCTTTATTTGCATGACCGTTACAATATTGCCAAAGCACTATGATGTGTATATAACACAACAAAATGAAAACTATCAAGAAAAGAAAAATAGTTGACATGGAGTAGGATAGGTTGGAAAAAAAACATACATGCATATGAATGAACACACACTCACTCACTCACTCACTCACTCTTGTACACAAAAAAGTATTACTATAAGTGAATGAATGAATGAATAATAATAAAATAGTCTTTGTGCTTTGTGGCTGTCCCTTAATTTATGTCATGCTTAATTTATGTCACATATTGTGCTCCTAAATGTTTTATATTGAAGGTTATCTCTCTCTCTCTCTCTCTCTCTCTCTCTCTCTCTCTCTCTCTCTCTCTCTCTCTCTCTCTCTCTCTCTCTCTCTCTCTCTCTCTCTCTCTCTCTCTCTCTCTCTCTCTCTCTCTCTCTCTCTCTCTCTCTCTCTCTCTCTCTCTCTCTCTCTCTCTCTCTCTCTCTCTCTCTCTCTCTCTTCTCTCTCTCTCTCTCTCTCTCTCTCTCTCTCAGGACCTGCACTCTCAGGGCGAGGTGATCTCGTGCCTGGAGAAGGCGCTGGTGCGGGAGGCTGAGCAGCAGGAGCAGGCCCACTCCATCCAGGATGGCTGCAAGAAGTCCATCATGCGCGTGGCCGAGCTCTCGGCCGATGACTTCCACCTGGACCGCCACCTCTACTTCGCCTGCCGCGAAGACCGTGAGCGCTTCTGTGAAGACGTACGTCAACCCGAGCCTCCGAAATCTCAAATCCCTGAAACGCTGACAAAACACTTTTTTTTTTTGCCTTTTTTTAACCTGAAAAGATTATTGGAGCTAATCTGCCATAAAGCAGTTTCAGAAGAAAGGTTTAGAAGGTACATAGAAGTTTTAAAGGGGTGTTCAGATTGAAGAAGATTTGGAAAAATTCAGTTTTAGGTATGGCAATATATCACTGTTTTTCAGTGTGGTCTCTCTGTCTGTCTGTGTCTGTCCGACATGTCCGGGATTATGCAATAACTTGCCCGATTTCCATGAAACTTGGAAAGGTGTAGCAATGTCCAGGAACGAAAAGAACGAACCTATCGCATGGAGCAGCTCCAAATCACGGGCCAGCTCTCGTGATTTAATTTCACGTTCTCTAGTGATTTCATTTCACGTTCGCTACTTTTGTGCCATATGGTTTCTAAATGACTATCTCACCCTTTGGAGTTCAAGAGAGCGTGTGTACAGTATGTGTTCACACAGTGTTCACTGATGTTTTGAGTTTGACTTGCGTACTACATGATGTTGGTGGAGGTCTGCACTCTCTGCGTGCCCCTCTAGTTTGGTGTTAAGGTTCCTCCACCAGTGTTTGGGTGTCGTCTTGGTCTTGGCATATTCATCTCTCACAGCCATCACTTAGTCTCAAAAATAAACAGCTGTGAAAATGAGGCGTTTCATGGCTGTTATCTCCTGACCCATCTCACAGCTGTGTCTCCTCTTACCGGAAGCTTCTGTGCAGATTAGAGACTTGGGTTTGGTTGTGGGCTGTGTGTGTGTCTGGTTGTGTGTGTTGGGGGTGGGGGGTGGGGGTGGATTGACATCTGGTCCCAAGGGATGGGCCAGGAGCCTCAGCTGCAGTGTGTCTGGTGTGAATATGTAGGCACGTCCTCCCAGGCCTCACACACACACACACACGCGCACGCACACACACACGCACGCACACACGGGTCACACACACATACACATGCAGCTTAATGATCACTGAAGTCAAACAAAAGAAAACTGTGTTTCACAGGGGACTTGCTTTGATGGACAGAAATAGGCCATTTGCAATCACATGATGACGTCTGGCTCAATGAACCAGTCTCAAGCAAACAGCCAAACTCCCTTTTGTGGCAGACACCGAGCAGTGTCCAGTGCCTTGTGGGCTGTTTGGCATTTGCCTTTCCACAGTCTGCCATTTGTATCCCCTGCACGGAGTAGGCAAGGATGTGTCTCAGACACGCCACTGCACTGTACAGTGTGCATCCCGAATTGACCTTTTAGGAAATGTGCTCAAGGAGTGGCTGTCTGTATTGCTTCTCTATAGACACCGTGGTCCCCAAACGTCTGTGAAATATTTGTGAGTGGAGGTTCAGTGTGCCAGAGCGTGGATTTGGACATGTTGGCATGGTTACATCCTTTCATGGGTTTAATTTCCGAGGAGCCACAGTTGTTGTTTTATCCTCCGCAGATGGCTTTGCTGTGGTTAACGGCGATGAGTGTTTTTGTGCCATCGTGTTATTCAGCTAATAATATCACTGATCGGAATGTGCTAGCCATATGTTAGCACAACAGTCAGAATGTGTTTGCTGCCTATCTGTTCTGATGACCCGTTCTTTAGGTCATATATTGATCTGATCATTCATATTGGCCTCAGTATGAACTTTGACCTGAACATTTCTGTCAGTGGGATTTCATTTACAATGTAGAAAGACATATTCTCTAACCTTGTGAATCCACTGCAGCATGTCCACAGTAGATGATTTCCTGTTGCAGTTGCCTAGTACGCCGACACCGTATGCATGGAAAATAGAGCCTTGTGTCCATGTAATAAGGACATGATTAAGTATTTGACTATAGACCTGAGAGCGAAGTTTCATTATTTGACCAAATAACCTTGCAGTAGAATACTGACTAATTTAGAATACCCACTTGTGTATGTGTGTACTCCTCCTTCTCTGAGCTTACTGCTGGTTGAGGGGGAGGTCATTAGACGGTTCTGCAAAGACTGAATATTCTCACTGCCTGAAGCAAAGGAAGCAATCAGGCCTCCTCTGAAGTTGTGTCAATGGAAGTGTGGCTGGCACTCTGTCTTCCTCACTCTCTCTCTTCCTCACTGTAGTCTTATTTGCACACACACACACACACACACACACACACACTCGCATGCACTTCTAAGGGACCCGACCAATCGCAGACCATTAAAAGATAAACAATACAACTCTCAATTGCACACTTGCCCTAAGAACTTGTTCGGCAACTGAAATGCAGGTTGTGTGGATGTGTTGGAGAAGGAACATCATCTGTGTTTGTGCAGCATACTGATGGGAACTGCCTGCTCTCTTGCAGACTCAAGTTGGAGAGGGAAGAGTCTACAAGTGCCTGTTCAACCACAAATTCGAGGAGGCCATGTCAGAGAAGGTATGTGTATATCTGCTCTTAGCTGTCTTGCCTGTGTCTCTGGGTTCTGTGCAATCACACATTAACGCCAAGGATGGATGCCAGGGCCTATGGACCTGCTCTCTCGCCGAGTTGTTTGGTATGGTTGGGCGTTGTGGTCATATGCCTGCTACTTGTTGGACCTCTGGCAGCCTACACAAAAATGAAGCTCGGAGAAAGGGCATGACTCTGTTTACTGTGGAGCCACACTTCTATTTTAAAAACCCACAGGAATGTCACCGGCCTCCGTGTGTGTGTGTGTGTGTGTGTGTGTGTGTGTGTGTGTGTGTGTGTGTGTGTGTGTGTGTGTGAAGCCTGTCAGTAAACATGCCTGCGGTCTCTTTCTGTAGTGCAGAGACGCCCTCACCACCAGGCAGAAGCTGATCGCTCAGGACTACAAGGTCAGCTACTCGCTGGCCAAGGCCTGCAAGGCTGACCTGCGCAAGTACCGCTGCAACCTGGACAGCAACATGCCCCGGGCCCGCGAGGCCCGCCTCTCCTACCTGCTGCTCTGCCTGGAGGCCGCTGTACACAGAGGTGTGTGTGTGTGTGTGTGTGTGTGTGTGTGTGTGTGTGTGTGTGTGTGTGTGTGTGTGTGTGTGTGTGTGTGTGTGACCGTCCGCAGTCTCTTGTATGCTTTTGAGATTTGTTCCTCGCTGTCTGGGTTCATTCTTGCTCCACATAGTAAAGTTATCTCCCTTGTGTCCAAACCTTGTCTCCAGCAACTGGAATTGGAATTCATCAGATATGTCATTATCTAGTTTCTTGGTGATATTACTCATTGCAGGATATTCTATCCCTTGATGATGTAATGAGTAATGAATATGTTATGCTATTATCTGACCTGCGTGTGTGTGTGTTTGTGCGTGTGTGTAAACCCCGCAGGGCGCACGGTGAACGGCGAATGCCAGGGTGAGATGCTGGACTACCGACGCATGCTGATGGAGGACTTCTCGCTGAGCCCCGAGATCGTGCTGCACTGCCGCGGCGAGATCGAGGCCCACTGCTCCGGCCTGCACCGCAAGGGACGCACGCTGCACTGCCTGATGCGCGTGGGCCGCGGAGAGAAGGGCGCCGCCATGGACGGCATGTGCCAGAGCGCGGTGAGCACTCCATCACTCTCATCTGCAGGCCGCAGTGCCTTCTGTAGTGGTCTACGGCAGGGGTTTTTAATCAGTAATGTAGTTTCACTGTGGGAATCGCTATGTTTTCATACAATGGTGGTTGTCAAGTTGCTTCCTTAGGTAAGAATGGTTGATTACAACCAGTTGAAAACCCCTGGTCTATGAACTAGGTTCAATTTCCTGTAGATGGATTAATCCCTAGTCCTGGAAGGAGAACTAACTTTAATGGAGATAATCTTTGATAAAAAGCTTTTATTGTAGGACTAGGCTTCATCTATGGGAAATGGGAAGTCAGCCCTTAGTGTGGATCTTGGATCCAAACAAGTTGTGAATGTTAACACATACTGAGACTACACCCATCCAGTCTAGTAGGTTTTCACATATTTCACACTTGCAGAGACAGGCGAAGGCCTGCTCTGTCACCTCTTCTCACCTTCACACTCACTCTCTCTCCCACACACACACACGCACACGCACACACACACACACACACACACGCACGCGCCCGATGAGTTATGGTTGAGGTCTCGAAATAGAGGTCGTCATAAAAGGAAACATGAAAAAATGCAGAAAGTAGAGGACCTGAGTGTTTTGTCAGCCATCTGGATTTGCAAGTTGGCCCAATTTCTGGACTAATGACTTAAATGAGCCGGACCAGTGGAGCAGAAACACAGAAGTACTGCTCCGCTCTGATTTTTACACACACACACACAGGCTACAGTACATCCATTCTATTAAATTTTCTTTAGAATCTTAAGCACTTGTTACGTCTGTGCTGGTCTCATCTACTCTTTTCGAGCGTTTTCGAGTACCTGAAATGAAGTGATCCGAAAATTCTGGCTTTGCATTTTAATGTGGACAGCGTAATCCGCAAACATCTGTAAACAATAACATCAAAGCCCATGTTCCCTTCCTGATTGGGCTTAGTCAGCCTGACTGTTCCTCCACTCCGTGACTCATCTCAACATCCACTACTAGTCTGCCAGCGATGAAGGCAACATGGAGAACGAAATGCAGGCTTTAGCGGCCTTGCTACGTCTGGTAGCATTTGTAGTGCAGTGAAATGACACATTTTACAATGCTGAGAATTGCATGAATGCTGCTCTCATTTGTGTGAATGGTCTTGTGAGCTGCACTTCAGGGAGTCCTCTGTCGCCAAGGTTCTGGACTTGCAAACGTGCGTATGGACGGAGATTGAATTTATTTTTATTTTTAAAAAAACGCCCACGCTTTCCGACCTTGCCGTTTTCTTTCTTCAACTCTGCATCTGTTGTTCATCTGTAAGTGTGTGTCCACTATTGGTTATCACACATGCAGGGCAACGGATTTGTCACGCGGGGATATGACAGGCAGCTGTCCATTCTTTGGTTGAGCAGAGGGTCGTGCAACAACATCTTTGTTTATATGTACCTCAATGTCCCCAACACCAGCACCTCCACCTCATGAAACTCGACTTAAGCCTCAGGCCCCCAGCTCTAGCCGTGGGGAGCTTGTCTCGCTGTCAGTCAGCTTGCAGTGCTGAGTGACACCAGGGCTGTCAGGATGCCATGGGGCCTGGAGGGGGCTTTGCAGAGAGAGTGAGTGTGTGCTGGTGTGTCTTGTGTCTCGCAGCTCCAGACGCTGATCCAGTCGGCCGACCCCGGAGCGGACTACCGCATCGACCGGGCGCTCAACGAGGCCTGCGAGTCGGTCATCCAGACTGCCTGCAAGCACATCCGCAACGGGGACCCCATGTGAGTGTTTGTGCACTGCTTATGTGTTACTGATGTGCTACTGAGTGGGAGAATGCAGTAGATTATTCATTTGGATAATTGAATTGGATAATAATTGCCATTTATTGTGAGGGGACCGTAGAAATTGACAGGAAATAAGCAGGAAAAAGACAAGAGTGTAGGACCAGGAAATGGCCGTGGGTCGGAATTGAACCCGCCTCCCCTTGGGCACTTGCACACGAATGTGATCTGGATGATTGAGCTTTCACCACAGCCCCCTCAGATGTATTTCTATATCATATTTGTAACATGTTTCTATTTTGTGTGTGTGAGTGTAAGAGAGATTTTCTGCAGGTTTTTATTGTTTGACATTATGTCTGTGGCTGTAAGTAAGGAGCAAAATGAAGCTGTTTCTGTAGTGGTGAGGATAACTAGTTTGATACGCTGCCGCGTGTGTGTTGATTAAAGTCTCAAGGCTTTAAATTAGCCAGCGGTCTCAAATTGCCGTATCACACTCCTGATATGTCTCTGAATCCCCTACTTGCTTTTGTTCCCTCATTAATGCGCTGGACTGTATCCAATTATTTGGGGTTTCTTTTTAAAGACATCCCTCTCTCATGAATACATTATTGTCAGGCGTTGTAGGGGGTGCGCGAGAGAGCAAGGGGGGGGGGGGGTGTTGGGCGGAGAGAGAGAACTGAAACGGAATTCAATTGACTCAGACATCAGGCGTCTGAACTTTTCACAAAACTCCCCGCTGAGCTAAAGGGGCCTCTGTGACCGGCATTCTTAATGATCTGTGCCCGAGGAGACAGCGAGCCAGACCAAGCTGTCACTATCAGCAGATTACAAATGCGTGTGTGTGGGTTGTCTGTATGTGTGTGTGTGTGTGTGTGTATGGGGGGCAGGGGGGTCGAGTGTCTTGTCACGTGCATACACGCAGAGTGGATAACGAGGAACCCCGCATGGAGATGTATTTGCGCTGCATTCGCTAAAGAGCTTGTCACAGTCGAGAAATGAGCGCAAAGCAGTGGAAGACTGCAAAGCACTGTCCCCAGGGTCTTAAGGGGAGCTGTGTGCGTGTTATTTCTAATTGGCTTTGCATCAAAGCAAACCGGAACACTGTCATCTCAATATTTTGTTATTTTCTTCAGGATTTGATCTGATTTCTATCTGATTTCTGTGTGCTTGTATTACTGTGTGCACTGCTTTATTCTGTATGTGTGTATGAGCGAGTATTATTAGTACTATATCCTTACTGTATGTGTCTGAGTGTGAGGGAGTGCATGACTCTTTGACCGTTCCCTTCCTGTATATGCGCGGATGTGTGTGTGCCAGTGTGAGAGATTACTTTATACCTGTGTGTGTGTGTGTGTATGCCTGTGTGTGAGAGAGATGACTACCCTTACTGTGTGTGTGTGTGTGTGTGTGTGTGTGCATGTGTGTAAGAGAGATGACTACCCTTACTGTGTGTGTGTGTGTGTGTGTGTGTGTGTGTGTGTGTGTGTGTGTGTGTGTGTGTGTGCGTGCGTGCGTGCATGTGTGTGAGAGAGATGACTGCACCCTTACTGTGTGTGTGTGTGCGTGCATGTGTGTGAGAGAGATGACTGCACCCTTACTGTGTGTGTGTGTGTGTGTGTGTGTGTGTGTTTGTGCGTGTGAGTGTGAGAGAGATGACTACCCTTACTGTGTATGTGTGTGTGTGTTTGTGCGTGTGAGTGTGAGAGAGATGACTACCCTTACTGTGTGTGTGTGCATGTGTGTAAGAGAGATGACTACCCTTACTGTGTGTGTGTGTGTGTGTGTGTGTGTGTGTGTGCATGTGTGTAAGAGAAATGACTGCCCCCTTACTGTGTGTGTGTGTAAGAGAGATGACTGCACCCTTACTGTGTGTGTGTGTGTGCATGTGTGTAAGAGAGATGACTGCACCCTTACTGTGTGTGTGTGTGTGTGTGCATGTGTGTGAGAGAGATGACTGCACCCTTACTGTGTGTGTGTGTGTGTGCATGTGTGTAAGAGAGATGACTGCACCCTTACTGTGTGTGTGTGCATGTGTGTAAGAGAGATGACTGCACCCTTACTGTGTGTGTGCATGTGTGTAAGAGAGATGACTGCACCCTTACTGTGTGTGTGTGTGTGTGTGTGCATGTGTGTGAGAGAGATGACTGCACCCTTACTGTGTGTGTGTGTATGCATGTGTGTGAGAGAGATGACTGCACCCTTACTGTGTGTGTATGTGTGTGCATGTGTGTAAGAGAGATGACTGTGTGTGGGTGTGTGTGTGCATGTGTGTAAGAGAGATGACTGCACCCTTACTGTGTGTGTGTGTGTGCATGTGTGTGAGAGAGATGACTGCACCCTTACTGTGTGTGTGTGTGCATGTGTGTGAGAGAGATGACTGCACCCTTACTGTGTGTGTGTGTGTGTGTGCATGTGTGTGAGAGAGATGACTGCACCCTTACTGTGTGTGTGTGTGTGTGTGTGTGTGTGCATGTGTGTAAGAGAGATGACTGCACCCTTACTGTGTGTGTGTGTGTGTGTGTGTGCATGTGTGTGAGAGAGATGACTGCACCCTTACTGTGTGTGTGTGTGTGTGTGTGCATGTGTGTGAGAGAGATGACTGCACCCTTACTGTGTGTGTGTGTGTGTGTGCATGTGTGTGAGAGAGATGACTGCACCCTTACTGTGTGTGTGTGTGTGTGTGTGCATGTGTGTAAGAGAGATGACTGCACCCTTACTGTGTGTGTGTGTGTGTGCATGCGTGTGAGAGAGATGACTGCACCCTTACTGTGTGTGTGTGTGTGTGTGTGTGTGTGTGTGTGTGTGTGTGTGTGTGTGTGTGCATGTGTGTGAGAGAGATGACTGCACCCTTACTGTGTGTGTGTGTGTGTGCATGTGTGTAAGAGAGATGACTGCACCCTTACTGTGTGTGTGTGTGTGTGTGTGCATGTGTGTAAGAGAGATGACTGCACCCTTACTGTGTGTGTGTGTGTGTGTGTGTGTGTGTGTGTGTGTGTGTTTCCTCAGGATCCTGTCGTGTCTGATGGAGCACCTGTACACAGAGAAGATGGTGGAGGACTGTGAGCACCGACTGCTGGAGCTTCAGTACTTCATCTCCAGAGACTGGAAGTGAGTGGGCTGACCGCCTGCCCCACCAGCTTACCTTACCTGACACACACACACACACACACAAACACACACACATACACACACACACACACACACACACACACACACACACACACACACACACACACACACACACACACACACACACACACACACATACACACACACACATACACATACACACACACACACCGAGCATCGCAACACTCCACTCCCACATTTTTGCAGATTTGAATTGCTGTTGTGTGTTAGCGCTTCTCCCAGTAATAGTAACATGGTGCTGAAGGTGCAGAGTCCGATGCCTTAACGGGTCTGGAGCTAAACCCTAATGGCGTCTCCTGCTGCTGGTTTAGGTACATGTGTTCAACAACACGGTGTTTTTTTGTCTTTGTGTTTAAATGATTAGCCCAATGTCGACTGCGCATCAAATCTCCACGTCTTTTGTGAACGCCTCAAATGAGCTATGTTGTAAACGAGTGTCAAGTGCTTAATTGTCGGCGTCGCCTCTTCAGCAGAGGGCTGTAGAATGATGTGGCCGATTGGCCCTGACCCCCCCTCCCCCTCCCTCAGTTTCCCAGCAGGCCCTCCTCTCTGCTCTTCACTTCGGAGAGAGAGAGAGGGAGAGAGAGAGCTTCACTACGCCGCGTGGTCACTAACTCTAATGCCCCTCGGCCGCCCATAACGTCATTCACAGCCCATTACGTTTAAGTAGGTTTTAATAGGCTGGCTCTGAATCGGCAGTAGGGTGTAATTGCCCATTATGACTGACGGCACTCATCCTCCCTCTTAATTGGTGGTTTGACTGCTTCCTCTGCCTTTCTCTCCCTCTCCCTCTCCCTCTCCCTCTCCCTCTCCCTCTCCCTCTCCCTCTCTCCCCCCTCATCTTTCTCTCTGTTTCTGTGTGCGTGATGTGATGCACTGGGCCGCCAGCCCGTCTCTAAACTGAGCTGTTGGTGTTGACGCAGACACCTGAGCCCCTGATGCAGCTTTCGCTTCGGGCAGCTCCGGCGAGCCGATGTGTTTGGATGTTTTGGAGGAAAACATTTTGCCAGGCTCCCCAACAGTAGCGGTGCACCTGGTCACAGACGTGTTGTTGGCGCAGCTGCTGCGGTTATGTCCAGCCTGTCCTCTTCTCTCCTCCCAGACGACATTGTCAGACATCGGAGCTGTTTGCCAGGGACATTTGACACTCTGTGGTTTTGAGTGTTGGCTCAGAGGTGACGCAGCAGAAATACGGAAGCTGATTGTTATCTCTTCTGCACATCCTGTTGCTCTGTTAACCACATCCTGATAGCCCCCACACACTGTATTTCTGATGAAGGACTGCATCAACGCCAATCGCAACTGTTGGCAGTGTACTGTAGTTCATTTTATTGGCAAAAATTGGGAATACTTTCCTGTTTACTCCTTGGTTTTGGACTTCTTGCAAAAACATCTTTTCATACAATTCCTGAGAAAATATTTTTTTTTTTTTAAAGTACATTTAATGTGTCTGCTGCTGACATCTTTCCATGTCTCTGGAGGGTGTGAGGAAAGCTCGGACTGACCCTGTGTGACCCTCCTCCGCACCTCCACAGACTGGACCCCATCTTGTACAGGAAGTGCCAGAGTGACGCGGCCCGTCTCTGCCACACTCACGGCTGGAACGAGACCAGCGAGCTCATGCCCCCGGGCGCCGTCTTCTCTTGCCTCTATCGCCACGCCTACCGCACCGAGGAGCAAGGCAGACGGGTAAGGTGGCACCGCCGTCTCCATGGGCATCTCATGACCATGCAATGCCACTCACTGCTAATAGCAGCTATGGTCTCCCACTGTTTCTCTCTGGGTAGATATGCTTCATAAGGATGAGGAGAATTTAGTCAGTTGTTTGTCAGTTAACATAGCCTATTAACTTATTGTCCATGTTAAATCATTCATTCATTGATCATTCATTCATTCATTCATTCATTCATTCATTCATTCATTCATTCATTAAAATAGATTATGTAAGGGTGACATGTTTTGAACTCTTGGTGAACTTAACAGCTGATGTTTTGAATTTAACAGCGTGATCCAGAAGAGAATGTAAGTGTGAAGTGCATTTGTGGTGTGCGGGTTTTGCTCTGCCAATCATGGTGACAATATCATCATAATTTTGGGCTTGTGTGAACCATGATAATGAATGCAATGAAAGCCCAGCAAAAAAATAACACAGCCAAATCTGCAACATCAGGTCCTGGAATGAGTTAATTACTGTTAATTACTGATGATTGTAAATCTGGAAATGCAGGGTTTCAATCTCATTATTCATTCTGAAGATCACCAGTGTCGCATTTGCCTACATTGTCCGTTCTAATTGGGGCTTTTGTATGTGTTGACAGACTTCTGTGTGTGTGCTTAAATCTGTCATGCAAGTCAACTCTTCACTGTAAATGATGTATGAGTAGTGAGAGCAGAGAGAGAGAGAGCGGTCACCTTGCCCTGTTTTGGACGTGGGTCAACAGGGCACCATGCATGCACCTCGACTGGCAAAAAGCCAGAATGTCATAACGCCGGATGGGGTGCCTACTCTCTTCCTTCGCTGCAATGCATGTATATCCATATATGTTTGGTGTGTGTTGTTGATGAGTGTCCGTTGTGCTGTGTGGACAGCTGTCACGGGACTGTAAAGTGGAGGTCCAGAGGATCCTGCATCAGAGGGCTCTGGACGTGAAGCTGGACCCTGAACTGCAGAAGCGCTGCATGACCGACCTGGGCAAGTGGTGCAGCGAGCGGACTGAGACTGGACAGGTGAGACATTGGGTTGGAGGTCAGAACAGGTAACCTGCCTTAAACAAGTTGGCCTTAAACAAGAAAAAAAGATGACTTTGGGAAAACTATCTGACAAAGTAAGACCACTGTCCGCTGTTTGACTTTTTGACTGTTTCCCTGCATGCCTTGTGCCAGTTCTCAGAATTGTTGACATTTTATCAACTGTTCTCAGAACTGTTGCCAAGACCCCATTGAAGCATAATGTCTACTTGAAAGCGTGATGTCTTTGCCAACATAAGTGTTTTTCCAAAGGGATTTGTGTGCTTAATAGTGTGGGTGATTCTGAAAAAGTGGGCGATTTTCTGACTATCTGTCTGTTATTATGTGTCCCCACAGGAGCTGGAGTGTCTGCAAGATCATCTTGAGGACTTGTTAGTTGAGTGCAGAGAGGTCGTGGGAAACCTGACAGAGCTGGAATCGGAGGTAGGATATTTACGATATTTAAGAGCTTTAGGCCTGAATGGAGCAGAGTGCAATGCATTAGGCCGAATCACTAGGAACAGATGGCTCAATCCATACAATCAAGCAAGTGCCAACTAAACTGCAGCTGAGTACAGATGACCCTGTCAGCCCCATAACTAGCGGCAGGAATCTCTGCCAGTCACAGTCAGCTCCTGCTGACATGCCGCTGTCACTAATGTCATCCCAACAGTCTTATCATGCGGTTGCAGACGTCTGGCTAATCTCCGAATGGACAGTGACCTTCAGTGGGCGATCGTTTTAGCATTTGAACATCAACAAGCACCATCCTTTTTAGCGTACTTTCTTAAGAAGGAAGTTGGAGTAAGACCATATTTGCATATTTGACTTATGTTCTCTTTTCGTACAAATGTAGAACAACATTTGAAGCGTTGCATCGTTTCGTTGTTTTCTGAATGCTTTCTGAAGACGTGCAAAAGACTAAATGAACACAGTGTATGGACAGAGCATGGCTCCGACCGCGTTTATATTTCGCAGAGCATCAGGGCTCGGCATTAATGGTTGCCCGGTTGCTCTTGGCTACCAAATTGTTGTTGGCAACCAGTTTTGGTTGGCTTTGGCAACCGAAAACTTCATGCCTGGTTGCCAAGCTGGCAAACCTGGCAACCACTTTTAAAAGTTATCGTTGAGCCTTGCTGAGCATGAATGAGCCTGTGTGGCAAGTCTCACCTGTTGGTTTCAAAAGCTTTCTCTGCTCTGAATGAGCGCTCTGTACACAAGGGTGCTCTGCCTGGATGCTTATATCATAGAGCCTGCTGGTGCTCTCTTTCAGCCAAAGAGCTTTGAACAGCTCCAGATGACAATGGAATCTGACAGTGTAGTGCTGGGCTTTCTAGGGACTTTCTAGCCCTTACTTCATTGTGTTGTTTCTCTCTCCCTCCTTTTCTTTCTCTCTCTCCTCCCTCCCCTCTATCCCTCCTTTTTATTTCTCTCCCTCCTTCAGTTTCCTCCCCTTGTAGTTTTCTCACTCAATTTTCGTTCGGTTCCTTTGGTCTGTAAATCTCATTGTCTGTTTCCTGTCCCTCAGGACATCCAGATTGAGGCCCTGCTTATCCGAGCCTGTGAGCCAGTCATCCAGACCCACTGCCACGTAAGTCTCTCTTCCCCCCCCCCCCCACCCCCACTCTCAGCCTCTGTCTATCTGTTATCTGTTACGTCTTCACTCTCTGGTAACGTCTTGTATGTGACGCTCCACATAATCTAAGACCAGGAGCCAACAGCAGCATGTTTTATCACACATTTAGTTTCAGATTTAGCAATAAAATAAACTTCTTTCCTCTTAGTGTTTGTATCCGTCTTGAGTATTATTTTCACTTTTTTTTTACCTCTACATCTCTGACTCACCCCACCCCTCTCTGTCAGGATGTGGCTGATAATCAGATGGACACAGGGGACCTGATGGAGTGCCTGGTGCGGAACAAGCACCAGAGAGAGATGAGCGACAAGTGTGTTGTGGGTGTCACACACTTCCAGCTGGTAAGATGACAAGGCAGAGAAATGGAGGCTTCCTTACCCTCCTGCAGCCCTCCCAAAAAATGGTGACGTGTGTGTGCTCGTTCATATATTCTGTCACTGTCTTAGAGAGACGCACACACACACAGCTTGCACATAATCACACACAGTATAAATACACCTCAACAGTTAAGTACACTGCTATAGATATGTTCATTAACACATAGAACTAGGTGCAGCATTGACGAAGACACACACACACACACACCCACACACGCACACACACACACTTTAACACAAAGAACCATGTGCAGCATTGTTGAAGACACACACACACACACACACACACACACACACACACACACACACACACACCACAAACTGCAGCAGTTGTCCTTTGGCAGGGTGACATCTTGCATGAGGATCCAGTTTTGCAGCTTAATCTGAAGTGATGGGATTCAGACTGAGTTGGTTAAATTGATGTGATGGATTTGATAGATTTAGCTGGGAGCAGGTGTGTGTGTCCGCATGTGTGTGTGGGTGCATGTGTGTGTCTGCGTGGCGCTCTCTGTCCTCGTTTTTTTTTCTTCCCTCTCTCTGAGATTTGTTCCCTAAACTGGATCTCCAAGGTTAGCAAGCACTGAGGTGTATTTTTCTCTGTATCCTCATCATTCACCTCCGCTTTTGGTCTGACAGGTCCAGATGAAGGACTTCCGCTTCTCCTACAAGTTTAAAATGGCCTGCAAGGAGGACGTCCTCAAACTGTGTCCCAACATTAAGAAGAAGTGAGTGAGTGAGAGAGAGAGAGTTGAAACCATACTACGCTCGGGAGCGAGGGGGTCTTACAGTAAACTCGCCAGACAGATTTACTTAATGTGGTAAACAATCTGTTGTGACTCACCCTTGTGGAATATCGAGTTGCGTGCTGGTGTGATGTTTTCTCTCCTGCCAAGACTCTCGGGGGGGGGGGGGGGGGGGGGGGGGTTAGATGCGCTAACAAGCCAGCGCTGTTGTGTTGGGTTGGGTTGCGTTGTGAGCAGAGTGGTGACTCACGGCCCTGTTTGACGACTCCAGTCCTGAGCCTCGTCAGTCATCAGATTGGCCTGGCTGTCCTCGCCGCGCCCTGACCTCTTGCTCGTTTTCTTCATTCATGCTCTAGCCCCTTCTGCTCTTCTTTGTCTGCTTGTTTACGGGCTTCGCTATTGATCTCCGTCTCTTCATCCCTCCATCTCTCATGTCTTTATCATTGTCTCACTCTCACACGCTGGCTCTGTGCGTGACACAGATGGTCTGGAACACAGTCTGTCTTTCTGTTTTTAATCTGAGGGTGCTGGGCATGTGGTTTGCAGTAATGTTAACTTCTGAATATTGGTTTAATAAACATTCTCTCTGTCGTTTTCGCTTCCTCTCTCTGTCTCTGTCTCTGTCTCTCTCTGTCTGTCTGTCTGTCTGTCTGTGTTCTGTATGGTTTTGGACTTTATGGTGTTTGATAAAAGTCAGTGGTTTATGGCAATGATCTGATGGTTCAGTACAGGGGTTGTAAGCATGTCTGTCTCTTCTAGGGTGGATGTGGTGGTGTGCCTGAGCACCACCGTGAGGAACGACACGCTCCAGGATGTGAAGGAGCAGCGCGTCTCGCTCAAGTGCCGCAAGCAGCTACGGGTGGAGGAGCTGGAGATGGTGAGTCCCAATTCACACCCTCCTCCCTCCTCTCCCTCCCCCTCGCCTCCTCCCTCCTCTCCCTCCCCCTCGCCTCCTCCCTCTAACCCCTCGCCTCCTCCCTCCTCCCTCTAACCCCTCGCCTCCTCCCTCCTCCCTCTAACCCCTCGCCTCCTCCCTCCTCCCTCTAACCCCTCCCCCTCGCCTCCTCCCTCCTCTCCCTCCCCCTCGCCTCCTCCCTCTAACCCCTCGCCTCCTCCCTCCTCCCTCTAACCCCTCGCCTCCTCCCTCCTCTCCCTCCCCCTTGCCTCCTCCCTCTAACCCCTCGCCTCCTCCCTCCTCTCCCTCTAACCCCTTGCCTCCTCCCTCTAACCCCTCGCTTCCTCCCTCCTCTCCTCTCCTCTCCCTCCCCCTTGCCTCCTCCTCGCATGTCTCTTTTCCTAGTTTCTTCCTGCAATCCAAACCCGCTGTGTATGCAGTTTTATGAGCCTTTTGATGGTCAGAGGGTTGACCTTTGGGATTGAAGCGGGGAGCACCACTCTCCTCTCTTCATAGGCAGAAGAACAATTGGGGGGGACAGACAAGCGGAGCCACCTGCCAGTACTTGACCCCAGGCTCTCATGTGTCCTGTCTGGCAGAGACTGGTGCACTGGCCAGCAGTTTTCAGTGTAAAAATAGCCCCTCACTCTCTCCCCAGTCCCCACACTGCTGTGCTGCAGCTGGAGGTGTCGGTCTGTCCTTCAGCTCAAGGGCTCTTGGCCAAAACAGAGTCCACCCTGTGTGCTCCCTGCATATTGGTGTGAATAGTGGCGAGGCTGCCCTCTCACTAAAACCAACTGTTTTTTATTGGGAATTGGGGGCTTACTGTAGGAAAACATCTGTTGATAATGGGACTTGCTCTGACTCTGTCAAGTTGTTCTGCCTCAACTTTCGTCTTTGTCATTTTCTCCATTGCTTAATCTTTCACCATCTCATATTTTCCCCTCTCACTCTCCCCCAACATCTGTGCCTCTCAAATCCAAAATTGGTTTATTAGCATGAGAATACGGTGTTGCATAAAACAGCACATTTACTAGTAACATTGTCTCTCTCTCTCTCTCTCTCTCTCTCTCTCTCTGTCTCTCTCTCTGTCTCTCTCTCTGTGTCTCACTCTCTCACTCTCTCTCTCTCTCAGTCGGAGGACATTAGACTGGAGCCAGAGCTGCAGGAGTCCTGCAGGCATGACATAAAGAAACTGTGCTCCGCGGTGGAGTTTGGCAATGCCCAGGTAAGACAGTATCAGTACACCTGCAAGTGTATTTATTCATGCTGAAGAGTTAGTTCCTGTAGCACAAGGCTAACTTTCTGGTTCAGAGAAACAAGAAATAATTGAATAAATAAATTCAAAGCTCACAGAAATAATCTGTTCACTGTATATTCTCAGCTCTCCGACTCCGTGTGTGTGTGTGTGTGTATAAAATAATGATTTCTATTTTGAGATAATCTGCCGTGCTTCAGCGCCTTAAGCTCCTCTCATCTCCCCTGTCAGATGATCGAGTGTCTGAAGGAGAACAAGAAGCAGCTCTCTCAGCAGTGCCACCAGAAGATCTTTAAGCTGCAGGAAACTGAGATGATGGACCCTGAACTGGACTACCAGCTGATGCGCGTCTGCAAACAGATGATCAAGGTGAGCGAGTGAGGGCCAACTTGTGAGGAGAAGAAAAAAGGGTTTAGGGTTAAATCCACAGCTCTCAATTCAATTCAAGTCAATTGCCTATATGCCACACACTTCCTGGAGGGCTTTTCAGCCAGCACAAACGTATCCGATGGACCATCACCTGCATTGTTTTAGCGCACCTGTTTACACGGACCCACATGGGTGTTACACCTAGTTAATGAGCATGTTAAAATGCTGAAGGATTTATGCGTGTATCGAAGATGAGTAAAGAGTTGCACTGTTGGGCATAAACAAGATGTTTAGTATCAAAGTGAACACGAAAGTAGCAGAATATAACAGAAGATGCCGTTGCTAACGCTCCACTGGAAATAAATGTGCTGCTGAAACGGCCTTCTGTGGCATATGGTTTATACATTGACTGTGAGGACACATACATGTTTGTTTGCTTGTTTGCTTGTTTGTTTGTTTGTTATTTGGATACTTAATTGTCCCTGGAGGGACATTCAGTTTCAGGAACTTATGTTGCAACAGTAAGGATATAGTGTCTACAGCTGCACTGCAGTGTGAACGTGTAGTCCATGTCGCTGTGCATCGTTAATATTCGCATCATGTCCACCCTGCATGGTATGGGTCATCAGGTATACACTCCACACACACCCCCCTCCCCCTCTCTCCTGTCATCGGCTGTCCTCTACCATAATGTCATTTATCTCTCTCTCTTCCTCCTGTCCCACCCAACTCGCCATCTCAGCGTTTCTGCACGGAATCCGATGCCAAGAACATGCTCAACTGTCTGAAGCAGAACAAGAACAGTGAGCTGATGGACCCCAAGTGCAAACAAATGATCACCAAGAGACAGATCACCCAGAATACAGGTACCCACGGCAACAAGACACATATCCGTACACAAATGATCACCAAGAGACAGATCACCCAGAATACAGGTACCCACGGCAACAAGACACATATCCGTACACAAATGATCACCAAGAGACAGATCACCCAGAATACAGGTACCCACGGCAACAAGACACATATCCGTACACAAACGTACTGTGGCACTGCCCACGGATTCAGTTAATACTCCACAACATTTGCATGTTATTGTAATTTTCATTAAATATATAATTAAAGGGGATTGTCATAATATTCATTATAATATTCGTTTTGCTTACATTGCATGCTTAATTCTAATCTTGTGTAAAATGTGTGCATATAAGGATTATACAAGGTTTTAAGTCCAAGTGCAAGAATCACTTCAGGTTACTTGGACCTTCTCCAAGTCAGGCCTTACACTGCAGAGGTGAACACTTCCCCACCTAAAAGCCTATGCTTGTGTGACCCTGTTCAGACTTCAGGCTAAACCCTGTGCTGAGGAAGGCCTGTAAGGCTGACATCCCCAAATTCTGCCAGGACATCTTGCGCAAAGCCAGTGATGACACTGAACTGGAGGGCCAGGTCATCTCCTGTCTCAAACTCAAATATGCTGACCAGGTACAGATGCACAGCTTAGATAAATGGTGGTGGTGCTAGATGTATGTAATATGATTTTTTTTTAAATATTGCACTTATATGTACATTACTATGTACATTACACAGTATTTACATACTGTGTTTTATAAGAGGATGTTAAGTAAAGTACAGTAAAGCTGGAAAAACAAAATGACAAAGTAAATGTAAATATGGCTAATTGAAAAGAAACAATAGCATGGAAATTAAGGTAATATAGTGCCTATAACAAACTTAGCAGTATTTTGTGCACACAAGTAAACTGTGTGTGTGTGTGTAGCGGCTGTCTCCTGACTGTGAAGACCAGATCAGGGTGATTCTGCAGGAGTCTGCCCTGGACTACAGACTGGACCCTCAGTTGCAGATGCACTGCAGTGATGAGGTGAGCCCACACAGCCTGCACGCTCCTCAAGATGTATTGACTCACTCGCTCACACACACACACACACACACACACACTCACTCAACCTCTTTTTCTTCATGTCTTGTACTTGTTCACACACCAGCCATCGCTCAAGCCAACTCTTGCCTATTGAAGCGGCGTTGAGTGGAACACGAATAGACTCGACACTCTAATAATAATGTTGCCAGAATGGCGCTGAGAAGCAGAGAGCCCAGAGGCCGCGTCCCCAGTGATGAAGAAGCGCTTGGTCCCGCAGGCATCCTCACGGGCTTATCCATTACGGCTCCTCAGTAAGGGGGGCTGGTGATGGGTCATGGGCTACTCTGAATGATCAAAGAGCTCTCTAATCCCCCAAACCCCTTTTTGGTAGCCATTTGGACTCATCCAGAGATCAGAGCTGTGAAAAGGGTGCACCTGCGACCTTTACGGACGGGTGTGTGACACAGTCGTCACTGTCAGATCCAGTGTCGGAAGGGGGTGTTCGCTCTGTGTGTGTGTGTCTGTGTGTTTCACACTTCCTGTTCACAGCTTCATGGTTGGTGTCATGTCCTCACACATGCCAGCACATTTATCCCTTGAGTCTCTTTCATGCATGTTTTATCACAGATAGACACACACACCTGCACGCACACACACACACACACACACACACACATTTCAGCACACACCTAGCAGCTTATCTAGTCCCCATGACATCTATATTTTCTCTCCTCTTTTATTTCCCTGTCTCTTTCACTGCTAGCCTTTTCTCTATCTACCTCTTTTACACACACACACTGTCTTTTTCACTGCTAGCCTTTTCTCTATCTACCTCTTTTACACACACACACACACACACTGTCTTTTTCACTGCTAGCCTTTTCTCTATGTACCTCTTTTACACACACACACACACACACACACACACACACGCACGCACGCGTGCGCACGCTACTCACCTATAAATGCTCCCTCTCCCTTGGATCATTGCTTCTCGACTTTTTTTTCACTAGCATATCTTTTTGCTTCCCGTTTTCACCACACCCCTCTCTCACCCACTCTTTCCTTTTCTCTCTTTCCTCCCTCCATCCCTGCCCCCGTCACCCCAAGTGAGTCCTTGGCGGCTGTAATTACTCCTCCAGCCCAACAACACCATTTGCATTGAGTGAGTCGGGAGCACCCCGAGCAGGCAGGAGTGGGAGAAAGGGACTCCTCCATGAGGACAAACCTGTCCACAGGGGCCCTTATTTATGGAGCCCCAGAGCCCATGGCCCTCAGAGGAGTAATCAAAGCTGTAAATGATGAGCCACTGGCTTTTATGTGCCAGTAAGGGAGCCTGGCAGGAGTGTGTGCGTGTGTGTGCGTGTGTGTGTGAGAGATAAACTTGTCAGTGAATGAACAGCGGGTGTGTGAGATCCTGCCGCTCCTGCAGTAGGGTCGCAGTGCACAGCGAGCTCCTTGTGTTGTCTCTCTTCGTGTTCCTTTGTGGCGTCACTAGGAACGAGTTAGGGGTGTAACGGTACACAGAAGTCACGGTTCGGTTCATACCTCGGTTCGGACATCACGGTTCGGTACGAGTTCGGTACAATGGAGGGAAAAGCAAAACAAAAATGCAGAAAGCATTTTTTTTATTGTGCATGTCTCAGGCTGTACCACCTAGTGTCATACAGTCTCTTCCCTGAGCTATCTGCAACAGCCTGAAGTGTGTAAGATGTAGGCTAAACAGTACAATAAGTACCCAGACTCCATCTGTAACTTGTAAACAAAATAAGACAATCAGCTATAAAACTGAAAATAGGCCTACAGCATCTCTTATTTCTGAAAGTGCAAATTACATAGAAAAATTATTTTTAAAAATCCACTTAAGCAAGACCTTCAACATCTGTGTTTAGTTGTATATGGAAGGGTCTACAATTTGCCTCAATATTTTTCATTGTGTGTAAAGTAATAATCTAGCCTACTAACTGTGAAAATATCACACTATTTTGCCTTTTTTAAAAAAACGAAATTGCTCCTTTCATTTCATAAACAGACTACAACTAGAAGTCACGTGACTTTGCCCTTTGACGTTAACTCACCGTACTAGCATGGTTTGTTTATTAGCCTGGTTAGCGTTGTCACTTTATTTTACTGTCTATGCACTTAACACTACCAGCTCCTCATGTGAGAAGTTACAAGTTACCCCAACATAAAGGTAATTACCACGCGATTTACATAGCTTTCTGTCATTACGAAATCATTTAATTTAAGCCATAGGTTTTGGCCCTATTTGTAGCAGCTATGTGTATCCAAAGGCTGCTGAAGCGCAGGGGAAGTTTTTTTCCCCTCGTTTCAGTGATTGGTAGCCTACATCATCTGGGTGATGGCTTCGAATATGTGTAGCATTTATTCCACTCACATACCCAATAACTGCTGAACAACGCTGACACACAGTTTCATCTTATCCACCACTCTTTCGCCTGTACTAACGTTACTGTAACTGAAGTTCTCAAACTTGCGATCTTAAATAGACCAGCGGATCCTCTAACTCTTGTGGGTAACCTTAGTGCTGCTAATGACTGACGGACTCGACTGACGACCTGACAAAAAAAAACATAGGCGCCAATCAGAGCTTCAGAGCTAAGGCGAGGCTACAGATTAGCGTTAGGTGTCGCTAAAGAACTCCCGTAACTCTCGCTACTTAACAGTAATTGCGCATGACATTAATTAATCCGCACACGAGTTTTATGTATTTTTATACCGTGTATTCTCCGTGTAAATTCATGCACCGAACCGTGACGCCCGTACCGTTTCGGTTCAATACGAATACATGAACCGTTACACCCCTAGAACGAGTGTATTAATAGCACACTGAGTCGCCTTTGTTCTATTCACAAACGCAGACTCCAGCACACTGTCTTGTTTGTATTTATTAACCTCTGTGTGCGTGTGTGTGTGTGCGTGCGTGTGTGCGTGCGTGCGTGTGTATGCGTGCGTGTGTATGCGTGTGTGCGTGCGTGTGTGCGTGTGCGTGCGTGTGTGCGTGCGTGCGTGTGTGTGTGTGCGTGTGTGTGTGTGTGTGTGTGTGTGTGCAGATTACACGGCTGTGTCCAGAGGAGGCGGCAGCACAGGAGCAGACAGGGCAGGTTGAGGAGTGTCTGAAGGGCAACCTGCTGAAGATCAAACAGGAGGGCTGTAAAAAGGTACCGTCCTGCCTCACCTCACAGTGTCTTGCCTCACCTCACAGTGTCTTGCCTCACCTCACAGTGTCCTGCCTCACCTCACAGTGTCCTGCCTCACCTCACAGTGTCTTGCCTCACCTCACAGTGTCTTGCCTCACCTCACAGTGCCTGCTTACTGCACTGCAGCAGGAGTTTCTGCTTTTGGGTGCATTTTACATACCTAACTGACTTCATCAATAAAAAAAATATGTTTGTTTGTCTCATGTTACAGATTGTTTAGTTGTCTTAATTAAACTATGATGCAGCTATGAGGTCGACCCTTCCTACCATTTTTTTTACCATTTCCTAGCATTTGTTTATCTCATATTACAGATTATTAGTTGTCTTAATTAAACTATGACACAACTATGAGGATCCTTTCTACCATGTTTTTAGAGTTTGCTTCAAAATGTCGCTTACAGAATCCATTCATCAGACTACCACCACTAGGTGCAATGTTTTTAAATTGAAACCATTTATTCATAAATGTCAGGCTCCATTTCTATGTGAAGGGCATATTTAAAGACCCCTGCCTCTCTGCATCTGATACTAACTCACTGGATCTGGGACACACTCACCTTCTCCCTCTCTGCTCCTCTCTGCAGGAAGTCCTAAACATGCTGAAGGAGAGCAAGGCGGACATCTTTGTGGACCCGGTTCTGCATACGGCCTGTGCCCTGGACCTGAAGCACCAATGTGCGGCCATTCCTCCAGGCAAAGGCAGACGTGAGTAACAGTCCGCAGCATTCTACAGGCCAGGGCCTCCCTGCCTTGCTTCTAGAGATTTAGCAGTTACAACAGCATGTATTCTAGAAAAATTTAGCAGGTACAACAGCATATGCTGTTTTCTGAAGATTTAGCAGATAAAATAGCATACTGTATATTCTAGAGATACAACAGCAGATGTGCGCCATGCAGCACATCCGTTCCAGGGTCAACTTAACTCTGCAGGACTTGTAATATCCTGCAGCTCTGACAGTTGGATACCACTGCTGAAGGCTATAATTTTGAGATGCTTCTGGAGAGATAGTCATCCTGAATTAGTTTATTGGGTCCAACTGGTGACGGTGAGGAAATGTTTGGAAGTTGTAGCGATTAGATGCCAGGTTCAGTGGTCTTTCAGAAAGGAAGTTGTCAGTGAGGGTCCTATTATTATTTTTCTCTCTGCTTTGCCTGGTCACTGTCACTCCATCCTTCCAAACCCCCCAACAGAGATGTCCTGTCTACTGGAAGCTCTGGATGACAAGCGTGTGCGACTACAGCCAGAGTGCAAGAAAAGACTGCAGGACCGCATTGACATGTGGACCTTTGCAGCCAAGGTAAACTCTCCCTTTGAAAATCAAATGCCATATTAAGACATCTTCACACTGGTTGAGGAAAGCTGCAAACTTCTCTTTTCACGGCCCATGTATACTTAGACCATCCAGTTTGAGCTTTCTTGCACATGAAACATGAAACCTGCAGTGAAGACTGATTTTGGTCCCATGACCTTGTGTCTGTGTGTCTCTCAGGTGGCTCCGGCTGAGGGCTTCTCAGACTTGGCCCGGCAAGTCTTGCTGTCGCCCTCCAAGAACTACATCCTGTTTGTGATCGCCCTGGCCGTCTGCGTGCTCTTCCTTATTGGCCTGTTGTGCGGCCGCATCACCAAGCGTGTCACCAGGGAACTGAAGGACAGGTAGAAAGAGAGAGGTGCCGAGGGGGGCCGCCCTGATACATGACACACTCGCTCCGTCTCTCCATCCCTCTTTCTTTCTTTCTTTCTTTCTTTCTCTCTCTCAAGGCCCATGACTCTACTCGTAGCCCTGGATGTCTGCAGTTTTCATTCATTCTCCCTCTCTCTCCCTCTCACTCTCACACACACACACACACACACACACTCCCTCCCGTTCTAACCCTGGCATGGCTCCAAAGACCCCTGGCCTCCCCATCACACTCCGCCCCCCCTCAGACTTCCAAACGACCCCTGCGGAGGTCCACAGAGAGTCCCGCTGGCCCCGGGCAGCCGCGTTCTGCTCCGTCCTCTCCATGGTCTACTACTGCTGTCCTCCCTGCCACCCCAGCGCCCCCATGCTCCTTCGTCCCTTTGAAGGAGGAGAAGCACCTCTGCTCCAGTACTGCAAAGGCCCTCACTGAACTTCTGCCTTGGCTTTTGTTGTCGTCGTCGTCGTCATGCGTTTTCAAATCTTCACAGAAATGTGAGGATGACTGTTGCTACGCAAGCCATTACGCAGCACTTTTTTTGTTTGTTTGTTTGTTTTTGTTTTTAAAACTGGCTTGCCTTATTCTAATATAATTCCAGCTGCATTCTTGAGCCAGATGTATTTTTCAGACGTGAGGCTTTCCCTTTTGGACATGAGGTGTATTCTGGGGGGGGGGGGGTCAGGATCGACTTCATGGAACTCTGCGCATCCTCATACGTGCGTCACGATTCGCTCTGCTCCTGGGGTGGGGGGGGGGGGGGTTCGCTGTTCATTTGGAATCATCTCACCCAAGAGAGAGGGTCAATTCTATGCTGTTTTTCTGGGTGTGTGTTTTTTTTTTTTCTTCTCTCATTTCAATATCCACTGGTCACAAATGAGTGTGCGGGCATGCAGATGTGTTTCACCCTATAGCCACGGGACTGCCTGATTGAACTTGAGGGCCTGAAGGTACGACATTAAAACAGAAGGATGGAGTCATGGTGCACTCACCATTAAAGAACCAACACTTTGTTTTTGTTTTTTTCCTTTACTCTGTTGTTGTTTTTTTGGACATTGTGTTGGAACCGTATTCATGCAATGTCAATCGGATAAGCCTCTGTTAAAACTGGAGTAAAACTCCAAGGAAGGGTCAGTCACAGTGGCAAAACCACTGCAGAGTCCACTGAAACTGGGAACGTGGGCGATGGAGCTTTACTTCGCCTTGGAATTCTGATGGAGTGATCAGGAGAACTGTCATTAGTCTGCTTGAGCTAGAGGCTTGCGTTCAGCACAGGCTGCGTAGGAGAGAATCGCCAGGTTTGCCTGGCCAGCATGTGGACAGTGGGGAGAGAGATTAGATGTGGGATACTTAGGAGTCTGCTTGCCTTCTTGTACACAAAGCTTTTGATGAGGGTTGAATTTGTTGTTTAGGGCCAAGGCATTTGTCAAAGAGCAGAATGAAAAAACAACCGCACCATTTTAGGGCGCATTTGGACTGTGTGTATGTGTACGTGTGTGTGTGTGTGTGTGAATTGTTTTATTTTTTATTTTTTGTCTTATTTTTTATGTAAGATGAACTTTGAATTGCTAACTGAATCATTGCACATTTTTTGTGATCTATGTACGTTTGTTTGACCATAGCCTTATTTATTGTTTACAAACTAATTGGGTTAAGTTGTGTTTTTTTTGTTTTTGTTTTTTTTCTCATTCTTTTTGTGAAGTGTGTCAAGTGTAAATGTTTTCTCTCGTTGCCTTTTCTCTCGTTTACGCCTGTGAATGTCCCTATAGGCTCTACCTGAACAAAAGGGGCTTCGGGCTAGAGAGAAGTTTTTATATCACCGGGGGGTTGGTCTTGGGAGGAGGCCACAGCTTTGTATACTGTAAGTTTACTCCAAGAGGAGCAACCAAGGATGTGATGGTGTCCAGAGATGAATACAGAACGAATCTCTTCCCTTCCCTTTAGCTCATAGTTGAGAATTCACCCTAAAGGAGGCAAGGATATCAAATGCAAAGGCACCAACTCATTAATAGAGGCAGGTTTAGCTCCTCTGAGTCACACTGCAGGCCATACAAGGCATGAAAAGGTATGAAGCAACCCCACCCCCTTACCTTCCTTTACCCTTGAACACATAACACATCATCTAGAACGAAGCCTAGTCCGCAGAAAATAGAATACATCCATTGCAGTTCATTGTATTTAAGCAGAGATCTAAGACCTGACAGTAACGCCTCATGTAAAAGTACTAAGGGAAAATTGCATTTCAACACAAAGAATTATGATTTTGTAAATAGTTAGAGAGTATTTACAAATGGGACATCATCCTGCATACAGGCAGGCTGATGCTGGGGGGTGGGGGTGTTGATGGAACTTATGTGGGAGTGTGAAAATTATGTGAAACCAGGAAATGCTGCAATTTACCCAAATGGCAGATACTTTAGTCATTATTTTCAGATGCTATATAAAAGTACAATATCGTTTAAGAACGATGAATGTTTATTGCAAATATAGATCTCTTTTCTGAACTGATGTATGTATGGGGGAAAACACAATTTATGACATTTTTACAAATTTATTTCTTTTTCTTTTTTTTAAAATTACATTTGTCACTAGGATTTTGATCCACCCTGCATTCAAATCAAATTGCTCTTTTAGTGATTTAAACAACCTTTTCAACACAACACATGCCATTCAGCACTGGGGTGCTGTCGTCCATTGTCATGAAATGTCATGGTGTGGCATTCAGGATGCGATTTTAAGATAACTGCCTCTGTGAATGACATACTGATATGTGACAAGGTATCATATGACAGATATAAAAATGTATAATAAACAGTTGAAGGCTTGTCATCAACATATTAAACGGTATTGTAGAGAAATGGGTTGTTTCAACCTTGTAATAGAGTCATGTGAGACCAATTACATATGTCAGACACTCTAAGAGGATGTCAAGAAAACTTGGGAAAATGAGGATTAAAAAAAACCCATAACATTTCCTTTTAAGAGGTATATAACTTTGGTGAAAGAATCAATATACACCCAGGTTTGGACGTACATACATTCATGTATTTGCGTATTCATATAACACTCTCGGAATATACATGTAGAATCTGGAGTAAGATAAAGAAACTGCTGTCTCTCTGCTTGAATTGATTACTGATTCCACCACAGCAGCCCTTAAACATACAGCACACATCACCCAGAATTACTCCAAGTTCCTCACAGTTAGTTTTGTTTCTGTACAAAGAACTGTCCTCAAAAAAGATAACCAATTTTGTAATTTTTATTTGTGTGAAAATGTATGGCTGTACTCTTCTCTGTTCTCCAGTTATGCCATGTAATATTGAGATGTAAGAGGTTTAAATTTGTGCATTTTTCTGTTGATTTTATTTTTCCTGTACAGATGGAAAATTTGTCAGTTTAATAAAATTGTCTGCAGATTTTCATATTCTGGTTTACTTGTTTTATTTATTAATTTATAATTGTCATTTATGTATTTAACCATTAAACATATAGAGGTTCAAATTTCATGCAGATTCCTATAGAACAAAATATCTTGTTAATATCTCAAAGTATAGTTTACAAACATAACAAATACATTGATTGCTCACCAGTCCTGTAGAAGACGTACGCAACAAAGTTTGAATGAAGTTTGTAAGTTAAATGGTTCAAGTTGAATTAAATGCAGAAAAAGTGGCTGGGGGGATAACTACAAATGCATTTCCAAGGAATTACCAGTGCATAGAAAATGCAACAATTGTGATGTAAAATATCATGTATAGTTAAAACAGGTAATGCAGAGATGGTTACTAAGGTGTTGCTAGGGTAGTCGTTGTTGTTGCTATGCTAATTAAAGCTATTGCTTTGCTGGTAGCTAGGGTATTCATGATGGTTGCTAAGGAGTACTTGAATTAAACATGGAGGTTGTACAGACAGTTTAATGGGTGTTTATATGCAGATAGTTTAATGGATGTTGATAGATAGTTCAATGGATGTTGATAGACAGATAGTTTAATGGATGGATACGTGGTTTGAAGTAGATGGATGAAGATAAAGTTGGATGGAAGATTCCTTGTATCAATACTACTAGGTCAATTGATGGTTGCTAGAGTGATGGTAGGGTAGATATGGTGAGGTGGTTGCTAGGGTAATCATGTTGGTTGCTATGGTAGTGGTTGCTAGGTTGTTGCTAGGGTAGATATGTTGGTTGCTATGCCAATAGAAGCTGTTGCTGTATTGGTTGCTAGGGTAATCATGTTGGTTGGTATGATCGTTGCTAGGCTGACATTATGGTGGTGGTTGAGTTATTGAGATTGTTGTTAGGGTGTTGTTAGGGTAGATATGATGGTTGCTATGCTAAATAAAGTGGTTGCTATGCAGGTTGATGGTGTAATCATGTTGGTTGCTATAGAAGTTGCTAGGGTGACATTATGGTAGTGGTTGCTAGGTTGTTTCCAGGGTGTTTAAGATGGTTGCTAGGGTCTTGCTAAGGTAATCATAATGGTTAGTATGCTATATAAAGTGATTGCTATGTAGGTTGCTAGGGAAGTTCTGATTGTTGCTATGGAGGTTGCTAGGGAAGTTGTGATTGTTGCTATGGAGGTTGCTAGGCAGTAATTGAAGTGGACATGGATACTGATGGATGGATGTTGATAGACCAATAGTTTAATGGATGTTGATATACAGATAGTTTTATGGATGTTGAAAAGGTTGATAGTTTAATGGATGTTAGATAGTTTATGGATGTGTATAGGTAGATAGTTTAATGGATGAATGAATGGTTTGAAGTGGATCGATGAGAGAAAGTTGGATGGAAGGTGCCTTGTATTCTTGTTGAATGGAGAGAGAGGAAAAAGGGGGCCTAGAAACAGTTGAGCAGATGGCAGTTGGAACAGGTGCAACTCTTAACCAGAATTTCTGCATCTTATTCAGCTTCAACCGTTTAACATAGCAACTTTGTTCAAACTTCGTATTTTTCATTTTTGGAAACTTTATACTTTGAGATGTTAACAAAAAACAAGCTTATTTTTCCCCATTGACTTTGCATTAGCATTATGACATCATAAAGGGCCAATTAAACTGATTTGCACCTGTACCAATTGCCAGCTGCTCAACTAGGCCCCCCACAAAGAGCCTGTGGTCCAAATTAATCGAAGATAACTGGTGTGAGACTACAGCCTTTTTCTCGATATCGGGAGAATGTTACCCAAAGTAAATGTCAAGTAACAATCCCATGTATCTGTGGGTGAGGCCAGTTCTTACCTTTAACACACACACACACACACACACACACGGAAAATCACAAGATACACACCCCCCCCCCCCCCCCCCCCCAACAATTATCCATCCAGCTAGTATTAGAGAGATAAGGATGTTACAAACCCCCTTAACCTTCAAATGGCCTACAACAAACATTCTTCTCACTCAATGGAAATTTCCATAGAAGGAGGCTTCAGGGACACCGAAGAATGAAGAGAACCACATTCCCATAGCACATGCATGGTTAAACTAAACATTTCATTAAATGAGAAGCCTATATAAAAATTATACTACAAGCCAGTTGGTTGCTATGGTAATCAGGTTGACTGCTAAGGTGGTTGTTAGGTTGTTGCTAGGGTGTTGGTAGTTGATATGGTGATTGCTATGTTAATTAAAGCGGTTGTTAGGGTAATCTAGATGGTTGTTAAGGTTATCTTAGTGGTTACTATGCTAAAAAAGTGGTTGCTATGTTGGTTGCAATCAGGGCCGGAGTGGGGCCACTTTTCAGCCCAGGAGTTTTAGGCCCAAGACCGGCCCATGTTTTCCATAGTGGTGGAAATTGGATAAATGAAGCAACATTTCAGCTTTTATCCTGTAGTTTTTATTAGTACCATGGTTCAACAAATGTGTAAAGGTTATAATTCACTTCAACTGAGAAGTTAACAAAAAATATTCCACTATTCCACAAGTTAACAAAAACAGAAAGAAAGAAAAAAGAAAGAAAGAAAGAAAGAAAGAAAGAAAGAAAGCCTTTGAAATGTAGCCTATCCCACGCTTCCCACAGAGGCATATTGAACTAATGTTTAGGCTATGTTTTTGCATGAGTAGGCTATAATGTTGTTTGGTGATTTAGCCTACTCCTTTACTACACCCTCTTCTGAGCAAACAAGGCATATATGTTTATCATGTAGCATAATTGCTCTTTCTTACATTAAATAACTATTCACCTTATTCCGCGCGCATACATGGGGGCGCTAGCTTTGCCCACATTGTCTCCGAACTTCCGTTTGAGCAGTAGCATCCATTGCGATACATTGAGATAGCAGAGCTCTATCGAGATGACGGGCATCATATGTTATGGGTCATCCTAAAGTTAGGAACGTTTATTTAGGATTTTGGTGACTTAAGACATTTCTGTTATACACCTTTCCTATCTGAAGTTAGGAAAACACAGACTTTGGAGCGGCTGTTCTGTAATGACTTTCTAAACTAGTTACCATAGTTACCAAACAGATACGGATTTGCGAGTTTCTCCATGATACAGCGGCCACTGCCGCATATCGTCTACCCACTCCATAGGGGTGAATAGCCTTGGGTAGCGAAGTACAATTGCAAATCTGACCTCCTGATGGCATTTGTCGTTTTCCTCCCAAGATAGCCTCTCTATCCTCTTCTGCTGTGTTATCCCAATGAAGCTAACTAGACGTAGCTAACCGACCGGAAGTTTAAAGACAATGTGGAATTTTAAAAAATGGGCGGGGCTGAATAAGGTGAATAAATTATCCTCTCTACTTGTCCCTGTAGTCATGGCCTCCTCATCACTAATTTCGGGCTCATCATTTTCAGTGGTCGACTGGTTGATCTGCTGCTCAGAGGCTACAATTTTTATTGCATAGGCCTACACAGATCATGCTTCAGTTTTGTTATCAATATTTGCATACTGCAAAGTCTATGAATCGGATACAAAAGGCTAATTTTAAAGTAATTTAATATGTTGCTTGCGAATAGCTTGACAACGCTACACGTCCAATATTAGCCCAATAATTATTGTCAATAGGCTAATCATTGCCTAGGCTATCTCTCTTTACCAGTTGCCACTTTTGTCTGTAATCTGGAAGCTTGGCACATTTAGCAGTATTCTACCTGGCCGTTTTATCCCTCCTGGCCTCTTTCCACATCCATCCTTCTGGCTACTGTAGGGCCGGCCCGGTAGGCTATCTGATAAAACTTTTTGGAAAAGACGGGCGATATGGACCCAACCAACTCTTTTTGGGAGGGGAGAACTCCCTCACATGGTAGGCTACAACCCATACAGAGGCAACGGTGTCATGTACAGAATGCGGAACGTGTATAGCCTACTTTAAGAGAAGATAGACTAACGTGACAAATTAATGTCAATATTTTTTTTCCTCGACCGGCCCAAAAGTGAAGCGGCCCACCGGGAATTCTCCCGATTCTCCCGATTACCCACCCCGGGCCTGGTTGCAATGGAGGTTAAATAAGCAAGGACTTTTAAAACTGGAGCTTAGGTGTCCCAATGCGAAGTCTACAGGCGGGGGGGGGGGGGGATAACATTGTTTTTTGTTAATATCAAAAGGTATAAGTTTACAAAATTGAAAAATAGCTCACCAGTCCTTTAGAAGTCCTACACAACAAAGTTTGAATGAAGTGAAATGATTCAAGCTGAAAGTCAGTGGAATAAGAAGCCTACTGATAACGGCACTATGCATTTTTATGCACTGTAGCTAATAAGAAGCCAGTGATAACAGTACTGTGCATTTTTATGCACTGTTATAATAAGAAGCTCAGTGATAACAGTACTATGCATTTTTATGCACTGTAGCTAATAAGAAGCCAGTGATAACAGTACTGTGCATTTTTATGCACTGTTATAATAAGAAGCTCAGTGATAACAGTACTATGCATTTTTATGCACTGTAGCTAATAAGAAGCCAGTGATAACAGTACTATGCATTTTTATAAAAATGCACTGTAGGCTACTGTTATCACTGGGCTTCTTATTATAACAGTGCATAAAAATGCATAGTACTGTTATCACTGGCTTCTTATTAGCTACAGTGCATAAAATGCATACTGTTATCACTGGGCTTCTTCTTAGCTACAGTGCACTGTAATAAAACAGCGTATATAGAGATCTCGGCTCTGATAAAAGTTATTGTGCTGACATCTCCTGGTAAAATGCGGTACTGGTTCTACTCAGTGAACACACAAGAAGCTGGTGGGGACTCGCCCCTTAATGATGTAGGCACGTAAAGTTGTAGTTCTCCATGCAGTCTGACGCACGGGGTCTACGAGTCAAACATGACAGTTTGACATACGCAAGAAACACTTCTTCTCGTGTTGTAACCTCCACTGAGGACTAAAGCCGGACTCTTTCTCCGGCGTCTAACTAGAGCTGTATTTAATTGGTGAGTAGACAGTTGCAATTGCATTAGTTTGACAATTGGGCTCATGTTGACACAGACTAGCGGTCAGTTTGGACTAGCTAACCTTGGGGAGTTGGCGTTAGCAGGCTAGCTAGCTAGCTGTGTTGACAGAGCTCAACTAGTTTGCACTGGAGTGTCCCCCACCATGCTAACTTATCTTGCTAATGAAGTTACGGATTGATGATCATAGAGATACAGAAGACATTACCTTTAAAAGTTGGCGTTTAACCAAAGCTTATATATAAAAAAAATAAAAAACGTACGTAGTAGTAGTACTATGACATGAAGCTAGCATTCTAGCTTGTTCGCTAATTAAATATCATATCGTAGCCTGTAGTTTGACAACGATATTGTTTTTCTTTTGATACAAGATTGTCATACATAGCCGAGTGTTTTATCAGGGTTGGGTTAACTTACCATTTTAATTTTTAGACTTAGTTATGCTGCTAAATACCTGTAACAGATAGGTAACGGTCAGATGGCGCTGTCAAACAGTGGTCAGCGCAGGCTGGCCTGTAACATAAGCTAGCTCACTATAACTTTCACTAATCACTTTGACGTATGAAATAGCCATTTTAGATGCTTCTTATTCTTACATTTCATGCAAACATTGTAACATTCATAACAATTTACTAGCCTAGCCTACAAAGTACCCATCTGCTTGCAGACAAGCTAGCAAAATTCAGCTATCGATGAATGTTGCTATAACTTGAGTCTAACATAACGTCACATTCAAGCTCGCGACGTCTCCTTATCCAATGTGTAAGATAGGTTTTTACCAGTGTTACGTGATACATTTTGTATTAGGCGAATGTTTGAGGCGTATTTACTCTGCCTGTTTAACGTTCCTGGTTTTTACAGGTAGGACAGCCATGCGCAGCTGCGTGCGGAGTTCCAGGGCTCTGTCCCCGGCCCTGTTCCCCCGGCTGCTGTCAGATGCTGGTTGCTGGGGGACTCAGCCTGCTCGCCGGGGCCTATGGAGTTCCCCTCGAAACTTAACTTCGGGAGTGGACACTCAGCACCAGACACCGTTACCCAGTCAGGCCAGAGTGGTGATCTGTGGTGGAGGCATAGTGGGCACTTCAGTGGCTTATCACCTGGCAAAACTAGGATGGACAGAGATTGTACTACTTGAGCAAGGACGGTATGGGACCACCTAAACAAGTCTCCATTGTTGATTCTTTCCAGAGATATGTAGACACATAGAAACTGAGCTTGAATAACTGCAGTTGTTTGTTGGTGGCTGTTATTTTCGTTCACAAGGTCCTATCTGTATTTTCTTGTGACAGGTTGGGAGCAGGCACCACTCGTATGTGTGCAGGAATTGTCAGTGTTGCCAAGCCTATCATCATTGAAAGCAAAATGGCTGACTATTCTAATGCACTGTATGAGCGATTGGAAGAAGAAACAGGGGTTAAAACAGGTGGTGTATCAACTTTGCCCTTTGCCATTCAACATTTACTTTTCTCAAAGTTTGAGAATTCTCTGTAGTTATGAGGATTTTTAAGTATTCACTCTGTGTGTGTGTGTGTGTGTGTGTGTGTGTGATGGGCATACAGGGTTTGTGAGGACTGGCTCTCTGTGTCTAGCTCAGAATCAGGATCGTTTCCTCTCACTGAAGCGCCTGGCATCCAGGCTGAAGTAAGTGCCCCCCCCCCCCCCCCCCCCCCCCGCCTCTGCCCTCCTCTCAAGTAGACCTTTCCCCTCAGGAGAGCTTTTTAGAAGGCCTCAGAGAAATATAATAGTGACAAACTGATGGTTGTCTTATCTCCAAGGGTGGATCATTGACCCAGGTCTTCAGTAGTGGCCTCTGGTTTCAAGGGGCGAAAGCATATTTACAGTGTAAACAAACCATTTACGTGCATTCTTAGAACAAGTTAATTTTTTACACATTTGACTTTGTCTTTTGCATATTGTAATGCTCAAAAGGCTAGGACAGGCTGCTCAAAAGGCTTCAAATCACACCTCATACTTAGCTAGTGGTGACTTTAGTGATTATGATTAATTGGTCATGCAGGATTCCTGTGAGATTCCACTTTTGTCTTTGCTGTTGTTCAGGGTTATGGGCATCAACTGCAATGTCATCAAACCCAAAGAAGTGGCTAAGTTGCACCCATTGGTTAACATTCATGACCTAGTTGGGGCTCTACACCTACCTGGAGATGCAGTGGTCTCATCCCCAGATGTTAACCATGCCCTGGCTGTGGCCGCAGCCAGCTATGGTGAGCAGCCAGCACTGACAGACATGAATTAACAAGTTATGACTCTGTTATGTTCTAACTTGTCTGTATTGTTTTTCCTTTGTCTGTGTCTTATTGTTTTGTTTTTCCCCATGGGGCCTTGTGTCGCTGCTATTTTTTCCTTTTCCATGGGGCCTTGTGTCGCTTAATTCTTTTTCCTTTTTCTTTGGTCTGGCATGCAAATGACTGGATTAAGGAGTGCAAATCCATGAGCGCACCACCGTCAACCATATCTTGCTGGAGAAGGGCCACGTGACTGGGGTGGAGACAGATAGAGGCCCCATTGAGTGTGAATACTTTGTCAACTGTGCTGGACAGGTGAAAAGCATCACTCATTGCGGAGCTTTGACAACCTTAACAAGCATTAACACAATTGGTAACAGTCACAGTGAACACAGGCAGGCCGGAAGGACACCTGGGCCTCATGTTTTTTTGTGTGTCTTTTTTGCAGTGGGCATATGAGCTTGGCCAGGCCAGTGAGACCAAAATGTCTGTTCCCTTGCACGGCTGTGAGCATTTCTACCTCCTCACCAAGCCGCTGGAGCAGCCGCTTGCACCAAACACGCCAGGTAAGCACCAGGCCAGAACTCCCTACATCCCACACACTCCCCTGTGCCACGATGAGCTGTGTAGATGGCGGGGAAATAGTTTCCATGTGTATTCTGTTTCCTCCTCCTATATACCTGGTGTAAAGGGTCATTCACACCAAGAACGATAACTATAACCATAACGATAAAAGCGTTCACATTAATCAACGATAAACAAAGTCTCTCCTTGTGTTAATAAATGTGACGGCTAAAATTTGATGGGTTCTGATTGGCTATTAGCTTTTTATCATTCTCAAAATTGCTCTGAAAGTGATCCCCAACGATATCGTTCTTCATGCCGTTATCGTTATAGTTTATGTGTGAACGCAGTCATTCATATTAACAAGAACAATATTTGGTTATAGTTATCGTTAAGAACCAGGCCAGAGAGTTGTACTATGGAGCAGGGTTACTAGGATATCCGTGTAACCTCAAGAGTAACCGCTGACTTCAGAACGTCACGTTTGAAGCACTAGACTATCAGTAGGTGCAGTATTCTGTAAGAGATCAGTGGTAACTCTGCAGAACTCGCTGCATAATGATCAGGAGAGTGTGTCCATGTGTATTAAATGTGTTTCATTTCAGTCCACCACCTCTAATGTGGAAACTTGGCTCAGAAGGAAAAAGCAGAGTGTAATTTATTGCAGATGTTCAGTTTCCAATTTGAAAGCCAAATGGGTTCAGTTGTTCCCTACAAGGCTGTGATTAGCATTGTGTAGGCCTACTGGTACCTACAGTAGTGTGTGTGTGTGTGTGTGGCTTGTTGCAGTGGTGATGGACATGGATGGGAGAATCTATGTGCGGGCGTGGCAGGGGGGCGTCCTCTCAGGGGGCTTCGAGAAGAACCCTAAACCCATCTTCACAGAGGGACGCAACCAGCAGGACGTGCAGAACACACAGGAAGACTGGGATCACTTTGGTGAGTTGTGTGGTGCTTGAGTTGGTGCTTATTTGTTTTTGACTTTGCTGATCAGCTGTATTTATATGTTAAAGGAAGCTGGTCTTTTGAGACTGTGGTGAATGCATTGATTCAAGTAAGTATATATACTCTTTTGATCCCGTGAGGGAAATTTGGTCTCTGCATTTATCCCAATTCGTGAATTAGTGAAACACACACAGCACACAGTGAACACACAGTTAGGTGAAGCACACACTAATCCCGGCGCAGTGAGCTGCCTGCATCCACAGCAGGGCTCGGGGAGCAGTGAGGGGTTAGGTGCCTTGCTCAAGGGCACTTCAGCCGTGCCTACTGGTCGGGATTCGAACCGGCAACCCTCCGGTTACAGGTCCGAAGTGCTAACCAGTAGGCCACGGCTGCCCCAATTCTGATTCTGTCTGTCTGTTTGATTCAGCTGTTTTTTCACGTTACTCTGCTGTGTGTATATGAGCTGATTTCACGTCATGTGTACTTTCAGTGTGTTCAGGCTGTAGTCAGTTTGATTTATGTATGCTGGTTAAAATATTTTGTCTGAAAGTGAAGTGTCATTGTAAAGCAGTCAAATGTTATCTAAGTTTAAAGAAACCAATGTGTCCTTGTGAGTTGGTGAAGTTGCGCCTGACCTACCGTCTCTAAATAGAAATGTTGATGGTACAGTTTTGATTATATCTGATGTAACAGTGTAATATTGATATGTTATCACTAACCCATTTAATTTATTGATAGTGTACAACATGTTTCTATCGTGAGGTAGTTTCACCATGACCCCTTTGTGAGAGTGATCTTGGCTTGGAAGTAAAGGTCAACCTGGTGTTGTGCATGGTGTTGTGTACACTTAATACAGCTGGTGTCCTAATAGAACACATGAACTTTTAGAGCACAGTGGAGTCCTTTGTACTACTAAAGCAAAAGTAGTTCATATGTCTGTAATAAAATGCTGGGCAAGAATAGTGCATGAGGAGGGGAAACTCTGCTTCTCCTATGAACTGAATGCTTGGAAAGGTGTCATTAAAAAATCACCACAGGCTGATTGCCTCCCTCTGTTTGCATGTCTCTAGACAGAAACTGTGCTGCTCATGCTCAACCCACTGCTCCTCCAGCCTTAGCATTAGCACGGCTGCTCTCTGTTGTGCTTGAGAATAAGCGGAGTGAGTGGCTCTGATTTAGGGCCCTCATCTCTTGGCTGGGTGCCTGTCGCCCCATGAACGAGGTCAGGCCTGTGATATCTGTTACCACTCTCACGCCATTACAAGAGGTGACGGGAGGGAGGGAGGGACTGTGTGTGTGTGAGCAGAGGAGCTGGATGATTATGTCATGCCATTAGCGGGGATTACCTGCCAGGTTAATGTCTGATTATTAGTTTCAGACACTAGACAGAAGATGGCTTAGTTAGAACCTAAATGTGTCTGTCTACTGACTTGCTTCCAATAAATTAAGAAAGAGTAGGCTTTTGTCTTTTTACTATCACAGTTATTCTTTATTCACACCTAAAGACTTCATTTACTTGGACTTGAGCACACCTACTTTTTCCTATTATCAATTTCAGCTCACAGAATTAGGCCTAAGCTAAACTGTTTTTTTATTTCTAGATTTGTGTGTTGTATTCTTAAGCAATAAAAAAACACGAGTGTGAGTGGCGTTGGTAAAGGATATCCAGAATTACAGCTGTGGGCATATCCTTTACCAGCCCCACGGCAATGACGAGTGTCATATTGCCTTTATACAACAGTTCCATTACCAACTAATTTAATTTTAAGATACAACATTGTGAAAAAATATTTTGACCCACCCACAAAAATAGTTGTAATCTTTAGGCTTGTCATTTACTGTTGCCACTGGAGAGACGTACGTTGTTTGAAAATTAACAACATGGTGGAGCTAAAACGGCAGTATTTCTGTATTAACAAATAAGGGTTTGTTCCCTGATATTTTGTAGAAGTTAGCAAGAAACAAGCACTATTAAATCTAAAAACTCAGGTTTTGAAACCAAAAGCTACGTCTGAGCTAATTTACGACCTATCTGCCTACCTACTTTGCGTTTTTCTCACTCTTAAGGTAACGTTATGAAATCACTGCTCTCTCGCTATGAATGAATGAAATGTTTGTGTTGGATAATTACTAACAATAAAAAGTCTTGAATGGGGTTGTACTGGGATACCCCCACTTGTGGTGACTCTTGGAATGCTTGTCGTCCAATCAGAAATTAATAAATAGTTTGACCGGATCTAACTGTTGTATAAAGACCTACAACCAATTCAGCTGTAAACTGTACATATTTGACCAAAAAGGATCTTATAATCTGTAAAATGTGAAACTGGACTCGGCTACCGTATGTATCCATGTGGCTTGCTTATGCGAGGCGCAGGGTTTTGCAGAGACAGTGATGACATTTGGGAGGTTATTGTCGCTGACAGGTGTGTAAGTCAACATGCCAGCAGGGTCAGTGTGCATACCCTTTTACTGCAAGTCCATGAGGATGGCCTTTACCAGTGCTCCTCGGCCCACACGGTGTAACGCACTCTACCGCACCAGCTTATACATTCTACCACTCAAACAATACAGTCAGTGCTATCTCAGTCTAGACAGATAGGTTCTGCACTGTTTAAAATCTTTGACTGCCTACTCAGGTATTATTATTATTATTATTATTATTATTATTATTATCACAGCAACACTGGCTTTTCAGTTGTTTCAGTTATTTTAAAAGTTATTTTAAAGTATTTTTTCTTGTTGCTGTGCTCAAAACTATTGTCATTGGATCAAATGGGCAAAAAAAAAATAAAAAAAAATAATGCAATACAGTGCAGAGCAAGTTCAGTTTGTCCCTCTGTGACCTCCTTACCCTTTCCTTCCCCCTGCACACAGAGCCCATGCTGAGTGCCCTCCTGAGGCGGATGCCGGGGTTGGAGTCCACCGAGATCCAGCAGCTGGTGAACTGCCCCGAGTCCTTCACCCCAGACATGCGCTGCCTGATGGGGGAGACACCGTCCGTGCACGGCTACTACGTCCTCGCTGGCATGAACTCCTCCGGCCTTTCTTTTGCCGGGGGAGCCGGAAAGTAAGCAAGGTTTTGAGTTTCAGTGGAAGAAGCCCTGACTATATCTTCGGGGAAACAAATACAGTCATAGAGCAGAAGTTTACAATAGAGCTGGGAAATGTACTGTAATGTAAAGACCCAGAATTTCAAAATTTCAAAATTCAAAGTCAACAAATGTATTAAGTGGCTATACTTCAGTTAATCTTGTTGCTGCTAATGTCTGTGAATACCGGTAGTCACATTTTTAGAGCTTTAAAGCTAATTTAAAATCAACCACTTAAATAAAGTGGATTCATACCTATACCAAAGTTAACTATACCTGTCGACAGCTCACCATACCCAGGGATGGGCAAAAATACTTCAAAATGTATTTTAAGATAAAATATCAAATACCTTAATTCTAAGTGTATCAAAATAAACGTCAAAATACAGTAGCCACGCCAGGTATCGAAAGAAAATACTGTATTTTTGTATTTCGAAAATACTAAAAATACTCTTTAAAGGGAGCATGAAATCACTTTGCAAAACCTCCATATCTGTCTATTTAATCTATTCCTTCATCAGCACACTGACTCTGTTGATTAAGTGGACAGTGTTGATTAAGTGGACTCTGTTGATTAAGTGGACAGTGTTTGAGAGCAACAGCTTTCCTCCTGCAAATCTATCCCATAAACCTGCAAACAGTCAACAGATCAACTATGCCGACCTGCCTGTTGCATCTCATAGCCTAAATATTGTATTGGAGATATACTCAAAATGTCACAACTGAACTTGTCAAGTGCAAATTAACCACCGAAGCAAGACACAGAATGTGAGGTTAAAGCAACCCGATGCAGTTCTATTACCTTAAAATAACGTCTTCAAACTCATGGTACACTGACATATAACAAGGGGTTCCCAAACTTTTCCATGGCAAGACCCCCCAAATACCAAGGTTAAAGCCCTTCTTTTGCAAGATGTCTTATTAAACCCATTGACTATGGCAAATGTAAAAATAAATCAAGCTCATCCTCTGTCTGTTAAGCAACAAGCATTTCATCATGGAGCATACATTGTGTGAAAATTGCCCTTTTAGTTGGTTTTTAACTAACTGGCTGCCATCTAAGCGCTAAATGGTGTTATAATGATGCCAAGGGGCATAAATATGAATTTCTCATTGTGTTGCTTTAGGTGATACATGGGCCAACTTTTTGACTAGTGTTGCATGGCAACCACATAGATGACCATGTTAATTTGCCTACTGATGATTAAAGTTCTCAAGAAAAATAAGTTGGCCAATATCAAAGGGAACGTGCCAGAACAACAATACTCAGGAACATTGCCCAGCAACATGGCTCAGAAAGATGCCTTGTGTATCATCAGCTTTGGTCACATAGTCAACGTTGCTCCAAAGCTCTACCAAAAACAGGCAAACTTATAAGTTCAGGGTTTGTTTCCTGATATTTTGTAGAAGTTAGCGAGAAACAAGCACTATTAAATCTAAAATCTCAGGTTTTGAAACCAAAAGCTACGTCTGAGCTAATTTACGACCTATCTGCCTACCTACTTTGCGTTTTTCTCACTCCACGGTAACGTTATGAAATCACTGTTCTCTCGCTATGAATGAAAAACAGGCAAACTTATAAGTGTGGGTAAGTAACCATATGTTGAGTGAGTGGGTTGGTGTGTGGGAGTGTACAGTATGTGTGTGAGCAATCTAAGTGTTACTCACCTCACTTGCACTGGATCATCATCCTGAAGCTCTATTCTGATCATAACAAGTATGGGCAAATTACACAGTCAGCACAAGTCAGAGGCTACAT
>NW_027468630.1:3885712-3918212 GCF_046254945.1 Alosa pseudoharengus | reverse complement strand
TCGGAGCTCTCCTACGTCTCCATGACACCTGAGCACTTTCCTTCCCTGTTCTGTAAGGTAGGACATACTTTCTGCCATAAGTTAGGCTAATTCTGTTGTCTTTTGCCATTCTCAGCTATTCTGTTTCTCTGATAGAAATAGTTAGTTTCCTTTTTGAAAGGCCTAATTGACATATACATATACAACATATGCTCTCTGTAATGTAATAGTCCTTGGTTATCTGTCTGTCTCACAAAAGTGGTTTTCCTCTTTAAAAAGGCATAATGTTATATAATGCTATACTGGACAGTGATCTTCATGTGTCCCTCCCATAGGAAATGAGTGTTGGCTATGCCAATGGCATCAGAGTTATGAGTATGACGCACACTGGTGAGCCTGGCTTTATGCTCTACATACCTATTGAGGTGAGTCACACCTCATCACTTAAACTAGGGCTGCAACAGTGAATCGATAAGTCATAAACTATTCAATTAATCGTCAACTATTGGTTAATCTGGTTTACTATATACACTACCGTAAAAATTCTCTGATTGCAGCATCTTAAAAATTTGAATATTTTTAGCTTTATTCCTCTATGACTGTAAACTAAATATATTTTGCATGTGAACAACACACTCAACTACTCAGTTAATCGAGATTGACAGATTAATCGTCTGAAAATAACGGTTAGTTGTAGCCCTAACTCGGACATCTGATCTGATGTGATGTGACCGGTCTTTGTCACTGGTGTATGAGCAGGGTCCACTTGTCCCCATCACTTTACCTTATGCTGTTGTGTCCCCCTCGCTCCACCTCCCTGCCTCTTCAGTATGCGCTGCACGTGTATAACGAGGTCATGTCGGTGGGACAGAAGTATGGCATCCGCAACGCCGGCTACTACGCCCTGCGCAGCCTGCGCATCGAGAAGTTCTTCGCCTTCTGGGGACAGGACCTGGACCCCTTCACCACGCCTCTGGAGTGCGGCCGCGAGTTCAGGGTCAAATTCGACAAGGTCGGTCAGGTCGCCAGGCCTTGTGCTTGTAACAGAGTCCTGCTGTCTCTGTATATCTCTGGCCCCTTGCTGATTCATTAACTTGGGGTTGAATGAAACAGATGTTAACCAATTATACTTTTTTGTAATATATGCAGCAGTATTTATAATTCTCGTCACACTTCTGCCATTTAAAAACATAATTGCTCACTTTTCACTTGTACACATTTATCCATTTTTCCTAATTAATATTTTGCTGAATAACAAACCCTTTTGACATGTTAAGAATGTGTACAAGCAAGCATTTTACAACAATGCTTTCCGAGACCTATCTTTCCTCTTATTTATTGTCCTGCAGTCATTTTGAACATCATATTCTTCCATCATGTCCTGCTCTCCATCCCCTCTCCCCTCATCATATTCCTCCATCATGTCCTGCTCTCCCCCGTAGGACACCGACTTCCTGGGCCGTGAGTCTCTGCTGCAGCAGCGTCAGGCTGGCGTGACCCGGCGCTTCGTCATGCTGGTGCTGGAGGACCATGACACAGAGCTGGACCTGTGGCCCTGGTGGGGCGAGCCCATCTTCCGCAACGGCCAGCTGGCCGGCACGACCACCAGCAGCGCCTACAGCTACACGCTGGAGCGCCACGTGTGCCTGGGCTTCGTCAGTCCGCCCGCAGGCCCCGACGGCACGCCCACCGTCATCACGCCCGACTTCATCAACCGCGGCGACTACGAGGTGGACATCGCCGGACAGCGTTACCCGGCCAAGGCCAAGCTCTACCCCTTCAGCTCGCTGTTCGCCCAACAGCGCCGGCGCAAGGACGACATGGAGCTCAGCAACTTCCAGGGCAAGTGATGAAGCTCTGGATGAGGAGGAAGGGTGGGGGGGTGAGGAGCTTTGTTTAGGCCGGGGTCGGAAAGACCAGAGGAGAAGGGTGCCAGCGCCACCAGCCCCACCCACCACCCCCATCTTTCCTGCAAGGGGACAGGTGGGTGGGAGACACTCTGCCAGCCATGCCAATCATCTACAGCTGCACAATCAGTCTTTCTCTCTCCTCTCTCTCTGCTTTTGAAGAAGAGCAACATTACCACACAGGCGCCAAACACGGCCGCCCCTTGGTGTGTCAGATGGAATCCATCTGATGTTCAGACTCCTCCTGTTCGCTCTGATAAACTCTGTCTGTACATAGCCTGCTTCTCCCACTACAACTGAGAGCCCCGACAGGGAGGGACTGCAAGAATAACCAAACACAAAGAGGCGTGAGCACAGCAGTCTGTCTGGTGCGCAGAGGAAACTGCCAGTGGTGATCACTACACAGCTGTGCACTGATGAGCTCTCTATTCTCTTCCCTGCTTGCGAAAAACAACTGTTTCCTGTGTAGATTGTCATCCGCTTGCCAGTGAGAAGCCGACCCAGCTGAAGGGATCGGTTGTTTATAGATGTTTACCTATGAGCTCTCTCTCTCTCTCTCTCCCTCTCTCTGTCTGTCTGTCTGTCTCTCTGTCTATCTGTCTGTCTGTCTCTCTCTGTCTATCTGTCTCTCTGTCTGTCTCTTTCTCTCTCTCTCTCCCTCTGTATTATATTTGTCCTCTGAGAAGCAGAAGCTGCTGGAAGCTGCTAACCAGCTGGCCTTTAGTGTTTTGTGCTGGGTACATGTTATGGAGTGTAGGTTCAGTAGTCTGTGATGGAGTGGGAAGTACCTTGGCTTGATGGGGCGTTCTTTTGATGGGGATCGATGTGCAGATCAGTGCTGGGCGAGCTGACAATTTTTGGAGGTCTGCCTGAAAAAATGGAAGATGTCATTGTCATCTATGCCTGGGTGTAATTGTAGTAGTCCTCTTGTCAAGTGAGCCACCATGTTACCATGGTGCGTGTTCTACATTGATATTTGAGGCGTGGAGCTTTTGTCATGGATGATTAGAGATGCATTTGACATGATAAAGGGATGTATTTTTGTATAATCTGTGTACAGGGTTGACCATGTACCATATATGTTTGAAGGACTTTATATATTTATTTCTGTTGTAACTTGTATATCCGACAGAACAATTTGTATAAGATATATGTTAAGAAGCCTTGCCTCCAACACACACACACACATACCAGTGTATCAGTATCTGTGAGAACAATCTAGACTAAAATCACCGGCGTATGCCACTGAACATTTGCTATGTATGATAGCAGTTGTGTGTGTGTGCTTTTGCGTATTGATGCTTTTAGATTACGGGCACTATCAGATTAAGCGTCTCATTTTGAAGACAATTTGTAAAGGTCACTCTCACTGAAGATGTGATTGAGTTTGTGTCATAGTCACAAGTTTGTTGTACATTTCAGCGGCTTATGTCTTATGAAGGGAGTTGGTGATCTATGAAGGTGTATTCATTGTATCCAGAAGAAGTCTGCGACTGTTTTCAGGTGAGTTTAGAGTCCTTGTTTGCTTGTGGAGATCATATAACGTGCAGTGTTACTCTCTGCTCAAGAGACTCAAGAGTAAACACAGTTCTCCTCGATATTCTTTAGTTGTCGGGGTGATCGGAGTACTGGTCTGCCTGTCGAGAAATGGTAGGGGGACAGTTGATGTGCAGGAGGTGTGAATTCTCCACAGTTTTGCCACTTGCAGCCAGTTTCCTGTGCATGGATTAGCCTAGCTCTATGCTAAAAGCATGGGTTTCCTGTGCATGGATTAGCCTAGCTCTATGCTAAAAGCATGGGTTTCCTGTGCATGGACGGGTTTCCTGTGCATGGATTAGCCTAGCTCTATGCTAAAAGCACGGGTTTCCTGTGCATGGATTAGCCTAGCTCTATGCTAAAAGCATGGGTTTCCTGTGCATGGATTAGCCTAGCTCTATGCTAAAAGAATGGGGTTCCTGTGCATGCTCTATGCTAAAAGCATGGGTTTCCTGTGCATGGAGTAGCCTAGCTCGATGCTAAAAGCATGGGTTTCCTGTGCATGGATTAGCCTAACTCAATGCTAAAAGCATGGGTTTCCTGTGCATGGATTAGCCTAGCTCTATGCTAAAAGCATGGGTTTCCTGTGCATGGATTAGCCTAGCTCCATGCTAAAAGCATAGGTTTTTTTTTCAGTGGAAATTTTTCATTTAGGTTTTGTTTGAGTTTTAGACTAGGCTTAATCCATGTACAGGAATCCAGCCCTTGGAGCTTGTAAAGGTTTTTCTGTCCCGCTGATGCAGTAATATCACAGTGAAACAAGCATTGATGGCGGTCGTAGGTGGTACCTTGTGGTAGGATGGAGTTGCTGTACCAAATGGAATAGTAGAACATGATCTCTAAGTGCGCTGACTGCAGTGATGCACCTGCTCATGCAGTATAGCCCAGGACACGGAGACATATTTAGATACACAGGACATATATGGATGATGCATGTGCGGTTGCCTCATCACCCAGTTGCAATGCTGTTTCAGGCTCTCTGTGTGTTCTTGTGTATATTATAAACCAAAGGCACTAAAGTCTTTTCTGTCTGTTTTTTTGTTTTTTTGTTTTTTGTTTTTTCATTTTTGTACATAATCATCACTATACTTGTAACATTTTGTACAGGTTTTTGGTTAAGTTGATCTACCTTACCTTTAGAAAGTATCATTAGGAACTCTACAACTACTCTATTACTAAAATTAAACTAATTTAAGAATTCATGACTATGGGCCAATGCTAAGACCCTAACTTAATACAAAACCTGTATCATTATTAAGGAATGTGCAATGTCTCTTTTGATGTCATTTATTTAGGCAATACCTCCCCTGCACAAAAAATGCTACTTAACAAAGCATAATTCATACAACAACATATAATACAATACAATACAACAACATATGACAAGATCTATTCTCAGCGCTGATGTTGATACGGTCTTAGACAACTTTCATCTTCTTTAATCTGTTGTGTGTGTGTGTGTTCAGTTGAGGGAAATAATCACAAAGCGGCTTCTTTTATGATGGCATTGAAACGTTCAGCTGGTGCAATTTGTATTTTTTGTTGTTAAATAAAAACTATCGCTAATGGTCTTTTATATCTGTAGCTATTATATTGGCTAATTTAGATGTGTGATAAAAAAGAGAATGTTTCTCGAGATTTAAGTGCGCTCTACAAAGCCTGTTTAATAGTTTTGTTTTCAAAAGCGGTTAACATTTTTCTGACCCGTAAAATGTAAATAAATAAATAACACAGTAAAGAAGCAAGATGCATCCACTGCACAGAACATCAGAAAAATTGTTTCCTTTCACTTTGCCCTAGAATTTCATTTTTTTTTTTTTTTATCTGAAAAGTGTTTTGGATTTATGGCACCAAAAACTACCTTTTGCACCATGTGGAATAAGTCACTACATCACGTGCAGTCATCTTTTCATATATTCAAATATGGATAAGCAACACTCCTAATCTCTTGCATGTAATTTCTCATAAGGGGATCTCATGCTTGACAACTTACAGTGCTTACAAGGTAACATGGAAACTTCAGTCTTGGGCTCCTAATCAAATCCTAATCCATCTCCATTCATTTCTCTACCATTACAATAGATAGCACTTGGGGAAAGTAGCTGGATAGCACTTTACATTGATTTGTGCCTTGGTATTTGGACAGTGGACTTCAGCCAGGTGTGGAAGTGGTACTTTTGTTAACATTTGTTGGTTTCTCATATGGTTGCTTTCAGTAGAGGTAGACCTCTCATGAATGAATCTCAGAAGCGGGAGAGAAAAGCCATTCTCCTGGCCCTCTGCTCATGTTTCTGTTGTCAACCATGTTGGAAGAAATATTACATTTCATAAATTCTCGTCCACTAAGGTTGTTGTGTTTTTTATATTGTAGTATGTCGAGTATGTAATGTTTGTATGTGTGTGTTTTTATGTATGTATGTATGTATGGTTGTGCATTTATTTTTTGTTTGTGAAGATTGTTCTCTTTTGGCTTGTGGCAGCAAGTCAGTAATGGAAAAAAAAAAGTTTCATCATTAAGTTGTCCTCCTGCTGTGCACCTTTGTATTTATACGATGTTGTACTGTTTTTTGGCTGTATGTGTTTTACTACAAATAAAAATCGAAATGATACTGTTTTGAAGTTTTGTTACGGTGTGATATAATACTGATGTTATAGTTTGTTAAAATATCGACGGTATGTAGCTTTTTTTTTTATATGTGATTTTGTTATAATTATTAGATTTTTCAGTGGCACTGCTAGCCTAGAAATCTAGACGCGCCCCTAGCGGCAGCAAATTACATTTGCTGCAGGGGCTAGTCTAGCAACTCTCTGTTGGCTTGTGAGCTCCAGAAATCGAAACTTAATCAGGGCATTGAAATCGTGTATAGAGTCGTTTGGTGGGCTTAACATAATGATTGATGGCAGAGTTGCAACGGTTTGGCTTGAATTCCCTGCTACTTGAAAACAAATATCCTATTGCGTCCTATTGTGTGCAGAGGGAATTTGAAAGACAACTGATTATCCCGCCCCTCGGACTGAGCACTGTGAACGGTGAGTGCCCAGATCCTACATTTTAATGTGGGTCTGGCTCGCCAGGCTATGGCACTGCAATCCAGATGCTGAATCCCAGCCTCTTTGAATGACTGTAGTTCTCTGTTTGGCCACCAGAAGATGCTGTTCCTCTACTGCAGGCAGTGCGGCTGCTGTGCACCTAACCTACCGGAGCAGCATGACCAGCAATTGTAAGATGAGAAGTGATTGAGTTGATGTGCTTATTTGTGTCATCCTTTTGCTCTTTTCTCTAATAACATGATTGCATTTTTAAATTGTTTTAATAAATTATATTTTACTACAAATCCTAAACTCACTATGGCTATAATTAGTCAGCCTTAAGGTAAAGACAAGTTTCAGTTCCTTCCTTCTGTAGGTCACTACGGCTGAACTAACTTAGCCAACGTCTTTTCTCTGGTTCAGGTTCCTACTGCGCAGATCCTGTTTGTTGAAACTGGAGGGTGTACCTGGCCACACCAAGGCCCAGGTGGGTACAATCAGAGCTTTGTGGCCTCCGCCCTACGCCTCACAAGCCTGCCTTTGTGGCGCGGTGCAGTCTGAGCGACCCCTGCTCTCCACGCCGTGCCGTGCCTTCAGTCCGAGTTGAGCCGGTGCCAAGCTGCTGCCCGTCGCACACGACACCAAGCGCAGGCCGAAGGGCACTCCAATGACGGCCTCACCTCTCCTCTCGGAGCCCCTGGGTCCACAGCTGCAGCTTCATCCACCCCCTGCTTGAGTGATGGAGGAGAGTGAGCGTGAAAGGAGAGGAAAGGTATTGAAAAGCAAAAGTGAGAGATGAAGGTGGAGGGTTATAAAGGAGAGCTGTGATACTGAAGAAAACAAAATACGCCTGAGTCCTTGAGTCCTTCGTTCCCTGTTAACTATACACTACAGATTCTAGCTTGATGCAACTCCAGAAACTTGGAGAAAGTTCACTTCAACGAAACGTTGGCCCTGAGAGAGGGGGGGTGAGTCATCGTGTAGCCAGGGACGTTACCTCTTTAGATCCATTTCAAAACATAGCCCACCCCAGCAGTACCCTTCTTAACTTTGGCTGGAGGGGATGACCGCATCAGAGGAGGGGGACTGAGGGCCCTACAAACACCGAGGCCGATGCTGGCCGACAGGCAGGTTCATCTTCTCTTTAAACCCGATCCAGGGCTGCAGGGAGCGAGCACAGGGTCGAGGGGATCAGCTCTCCATGGACGTGGGGCTGGAATGGGGGTGCGGGAGGGGAGGGGAGGGGAGGAGAGGAGAGGGGTGTGGGTGTTTGATTGCTCGCCAGGCTTCAAGGCAGGCAGGCAGGCGGGTGGGTGGGTGGGCCTGGGCTGGGGTGCAGTGAAGCTCGGCTCGGCTCGCCCTTGATGTGGTGGAGAGTGATGGGTGTTGGGTTACTATCAGATTCAGCAGGTTGCTGGGATTGGCCTCCGGAGATGCCTTTCTTATGCCCTGCTCTGATCTCTGGGTGAGTGGCAGCAGGGGTATGCTGGTAGGGTGAAGGGCTCGTGTGTGTGTGTGTATGTGTGTGTATATAGTCAGTATTTGTCTCTGTACTCAGTTCCTGTGTGTGCGCTTTTGCTGTCAGCAACACTGTTGGTCGGTCAGTCTCATCAGCTTGGCATGGCCATGAGGGTGGTGGTTGTTTTTAGGGATGACTCACGATCACGGTTTTCTGTGGATCATCTGGGGACGAGAGGCGCAGAGACTCTCTGACTACGCTGCCTATGATCTCTCTCTGGGCTTCACAGACACCATGACTGGGAAGTGTATTTAAGAGGACATCAAATAAAATCTCTCCGAGGGCTGTCTATTACGAAAAAAGCACAGTCTTTCATTCACCAGGCTGACTAAAAATGAAACCGTTCACGTCTTTGAAAGCCACCACATTCCGCTCAAGCTATTAAGGCCACTGCCATTCTGATCTCCTGCTCTGTTTCTCTCTTCCTTTCTCTCCTGAGAGAGCTCCGGGTCTCTCCATGACTGTCCCCCCCTCCTTTTCATGTCAGGCAGGGGAGCTCATGTCTGTCCTCTCCCTGTGCAGTGACTCACGGTGCTGGGCTGAGATGACGGAGAGCATCGCGTTAGCGTTTGTCTGTCTTCAGTGGAGCACACTGCCACCTTCTGTGTCACCCCACTGTGGTTGACTGGTTAACCATTTACACAAAGTACACACACGCACACTAGAAGATCTACAGTACAGCAGCTCACTGATGTTTTCAGACATACTGATGCGCTCACAGACAGACAGGGCAGTTTGAGCATGCAGTGGCTCCTGCTGATTACAGAAGCTGTGTGTGGGTCATTTATTCAGTAATGCGCTATTCCTGAATCTGTGTGTGTGTGTGCGCAGATCCATCTGGAACTGAGCTAATCTAAAAGAGCATGAATTTGGGCGCTTATTTGTTCTCTCCCCTCTGGCTTGGTCAGTGAGTTTTTCTTCTCTTCAGATCTGTGCAGCCATTTGAGCTTGTAAATTAGTCTTACATGTGGGTGAACTATTTAAATAGCCTCCCACAGAACCCCTGTCTCTGCCACAGGAGTGGTCCGAGACGTTTGTTCCTCCTCTGCATTTAGTTCTGAACATTCCCTTCCTCTGAGTGATCAGAGAGCTGCTGGATAAATATATGAATTCCACTCAAATGTATCACATCCCATTGGATTAGAGGAGAGAGAGACTGTCTGTTTTTGGCCTGTTCCATATTATGTAAATATACCTGCATAGCTGACCTGCTGGAGCACAGGGGCTTCTTTCAGCGGAGCGCAGACCTCTCGAGCGTGCCTCCCCGCTGCTCAAAAGCGCAGCTTTGTATCGCCACGCTAATGTCTTGCCCAGATCCTTCCTTCACTTCTCTGCTTTTCTGCTTCTCTGCTTCACATAAAAATGTTCCCAAACATCTCATTTTCAAGGTTTCAGTCCGCTAGAAGATTTGGCCGCTTTGTGTGTTTTTATGTAAAGTAATAAAGGAGCAATCTATTAAAAAAAGAAATGTATAACAAATTAGTTGAAAAGGTGACCTTTGCCATACATTCAACTTCTTAATGAAACACTCACAATAAGATGTTTATAGAAAAGCAGTTTTATTGATTTGAAGTGCTTGTGTTTACAGGCAACCCATAAATCTTCATCATATTGGCACGGGAGACCATGGTATATCCTTGGGCTGTTTTATGTAGTTATACCTTTGAAACAGCAGAACAATCCCACTCAAGTGGAGTAGGCTTTTAAACAGCTATTACCACCTCAACCCCCATCTCCATACACTATGAAAGAAGGAGCAGAGAGAGAGCTTACCTGATCAGGTCCACACAGCAGACTTCAATAGACAGTAGATATAAAACAAGGTTGTCAGTATATTTAGACTTCACATATACTGTAGCTATAAATCTTTAAGGCAGTTAAAGGGACATTCCTATTGAGTAATCAGTTGATATAAACTGTAACTGTGTGTACTGTGCATACAGCCAAGCTCTTTTTAAAGATGCTTTTACGTACCAACCTTATATACCAGTGCAAAGTGTACATTGTTTCCTCTGAGAGCAATACAAAGCAACTTAAAGCCAACATGTATTATTTTGTCTTGTTGTAATGTTATAGAATTCACATGGTTTGTGCATATTCATCATGTTTTACACCTTATAGGTTCATTTTAATGTAACTATACAAATCCTTGTATGTGGAGTCTTAATGTCTCCTAAATGTAGAACTTTTTTTAGATACGTTTTAAAAACGTTTTAAACCTTTTTATTCAAACTGAGCTTCCCTGAAACTCCCCAGCAAACAGCTTCACCCCTCCGAATTGCCCGTCAGGGAGCCAGGAGGCAGGCGCCCGTCTAGAACTCGCTAGAACTCGTAGGGCGAGACGAAGACGGTGACCCTGGTGATGTAGCGTCCGAGCAGCACGCGCCTCTCCAGCTCGCTCATCTCCACCTCCGCCTCCAGCGTGATGGGGCCCTGCACAGGACTGACCAGCATCAGCTGGCCAGTCTGCCGGTCCGAGCGCTGCACGGTGAAGTGGCGCCGCGCCCGGCCTCCTCCCAGCAGCGAGAAGCGAAGAGTGTCGCCTATCATGCGCATGGCCGACACGCGGAACATGACCCGTGGTGCCGACAGGTTGGACACCACAGCCAGGTAGTGGTAGGACACGGAGTTGGGGGCCTGGGCGCACGCCCTGTTGTCCACTGGGCACGGGTTCCTCTCACAGCGCCTGAGTATAATAATAAATTACATTTAGTAATAATAATCATAATAATGATATATGTATATAGTTATTACATTGACATAACTTTTAATTACATTTATATAGTACCCATTCACAAACCCCAAGGTCACACAAAAACACTCAACTAAGCAGCAGACGTGAAAGAGAAATGATCGTTATGAAGACAAGGTGTTAAGCTTATAAATATCGAATAAATACAGTCTTTGCATTCCTAAGAAGGTTGCATTCCTAAGAGGTTTTACCTGCACTTATGGGGCTAAGTTCCCCGTAGGCCGGTAAAAGACTGTACTAAATCTCTCCACATTTGGCTTTATTGATATACTTGTTTTTGTTGTTAGAAAAGCAATCATGGAGAGCTATTTTGGCAAGATCTTGTGGAGCACTTATATGCAATAAAAGAATCATTGGCCTAACTGTGCAAGCACCCCAGAGTGGTGATAAAAGTAACGCTAGAATAGACCTTCTGGCCGAGAGGAAGGGCTGAGGATACTGCCCACTCACAGAGACGAGGTTTTCACGTAGGTGGCATTGCGGATGCGTGGGCAGTCTACTTTGACACACTGGAACCCTCCATAAGTGTTTATGCACAGCTGGTCCCGGGTGCAGTTATGCTGCTTGTTGGCACACTCATCAATGTCTGACCACAGGAGAGAGAGACATGAGATTATTAGTAGATTATAAGAGATTATTAGTTACCCTTACATACAGTTCATTTTGCACATACCTTAACTATTTAGTGTTACTTTTCCACACATACAGTATATCAACTGTTTGCCTGAAACCATTTAGCGTTACTTTTTCTACACATAGAAAAGAAAACATCTTACTGTTTGCCTCCAACAGTAAATGTCACTCAAAACGTAACTTTTGACAAGCTTGATATTTGAGTTGTCTACAGTTTTTGCTACGCTGAGAATTTGTCACACACTGACAGCTAAGGTCTATGGCATTGTCTGAATTTGTTGGTTTGCTCATGTTTCCCACTGATGTGACCCTTGTTTGACCTTTGCAGTTGCGTCCGTCACGGGTCAGGTTATAGCCGGCCGGGCAGGCACAGCGGTACCCTCCGGGGCTGTTCACACAGGTGTGGAGGCAGAGACGACCCCCCTGGCCCATGTGGAAGAGCTCGCACTCGTCAATATCTGGACAGACAGGTAAACACAAACAATCACAGCTGGGTCATCTCCTCCTGCAACTCTGCATATCTTCACTTCAAAGTTTTTTTCAATAAAAGTGCCAAGGAAATAGATTTTTAGTTTGTTTTGTTTTGGTATGCTGAGAGGATTGGGAGCTGAAGCAGAACATGGCGTACTGTGGATCAAAAGGTGACCATTTTCCAGGGAAGTGATAAGTCTGGACAGACAGCTACTGCTGTTGATCCCTTGAACAACGCCATCAAACTGTCAATTAAACTACCCTTCTTCACATTACCCATCATGCCATACTGCTTGCAATTCATGGTATTGCTCAAAAAGTGGCATCATTGAACTGAACGGGCTTCACTTTATATAGTTGATAAACAGACTGAATTGACAAAAGACAAAATGCAGTATTGGAACTTGTCCTTTTTCATAATACATTGATGGAACTCATTCCCTTCATTTAATCCACTGCTCTCATGCAGTAAGAACAGAAAACAAAAAAATATTATTAAAAAAAAATATTATTATTAAAACATTATATGAAGTCAGTGTACCGAGTCTAGTACTGAGTTAGAACACTATTACCAGCAACCAGACATGGGCAGTATTTTAATTAGATGTATTTCAAATATGTATATAAAGGTCCTCTTAGCGATGTTGGGTACAGTAATTTCCTGTGTATTAGCCGCATTGTGTATAAGCCGCAGGACAGTGTTTTATGCCAGTTAAAAAAATAAAACCATATTAATAATACCATATTAACTGCTCCTGTTTCCGGTATTTAGCACTTTGAGTCCCTTTTCTGGTTTGTTTTGGATGAACTAGAGTGGTGGACACCGAAATTTTGATGATGGGTCCTGTCTCGACTTTCTGGCTCGTTTTGAATAGGCTTTGACTGTTTCAGAGTGGCTGGCTATGGGCATTCACAAACATGTCCTTAAATCAACCCTTAACGTTGGTTTTCAAAACTGACCGAGTGGTTAGTGGTATGGGTGAACCTGGTTTTGTCAGTTAAAGTTTTTTCTTTGGTGTTTCGTGTTTCCTAGGGGTTACTCAATACGAATAGGGAGGGCGCCCGGTGATATCCATTGGGCAATTCCTTATATTCAACCGTAAAGTTGACCTAAATAGTGATTTGTCCATAAAAATGCCAATTTCATCACTCTTTTAAAAGGACAGCATGAAATATAAACCCATTTTCCTATTTCTTGCAGTAGTATGCTACATTTTGACCAACTTCCTCTGTCTGTTTACCTCAATAACTGTAAAGAAACTGTTCCTACCATCTGAAGTTTACAGGAGGAAAACCATTTTGGATGTTTCTGTTCCTAGCAAACAACTTGAGGAAATTTGAGGACAATAGGGCCCAGGTTAAAAAATGATTGAATTTTAATGCAACTAAGCTGCAATGGAACCTCAAAATACCTTTAATGTTCTTAAGTAATGTATTAAGATGCTCTAGAATAACACATTTAGTATGGACTGGTAGGACAGATGTATTTGGACTCCTGGGTATGTCCTATTCAGTCTCACCCGTGCAGATGCTGGTGTCGCGTCCTGAGATGGTGTAGCCGGCCTCGCAGGTGCAGTGGGTGGTGCCCTGTGTCTGGGTGCAATGGGACGGGCGCACAAACGGGCTGGAGGTTGCCGGCGGAGACACCGAGGCGCCCGCGGTGCCCGCTGCCCCAGCTGCCCCAGCTGCTGTGGCTGCCGACGTGTTGGTTATTGTGATGAAGACTGCGGACGAGAGGGGGAGATTGTTTGAGTTAAGAACTTTATTTACTGTCCTCTTCGCTTCCATACTGCTGCTTAGAGAAGCTTTCATATCATGCATCTGAAATTGGGGGGCGGGGTGAAGCAGTGGCAGCGTCGCCGCCTAGGAAATGGTCAGCCAGTTTCATTTTGCATTTTTTACACATTACATTTTTCTTTAGGCTTTATTGACAGGACAGTTAAGATCAGACAGGAAATGAGAGGGAGAGAGAAGGGGAGTGACAGGAAATTATATCAGGCTGGATCCCTCATGGTATTGGACGTCAAAGTTACCGCTACACTACAGCTCCCTTTACTGTACATTAAATCTTTGGTGTAAATACAAATGGAGATTATGCAGACCATTAATCCAAAAGGGCATGGCCAACTCACTGCCTGATATACTATATATACAAAACATCAACCACTGGGCTGCATAATCTGGCCTGATGTGTTCCCATATCATGCCAATCTGACATTTCAGGAGCCGTACTGTACTGTACTGTACGCTGATGCTGCTCAGCACACAGCAGCAGCCTTATGGCAGTTTTATGAGGAACTTGGGCCTGTCAGGCAGAGTAATGAAAGCAAGGACAGTCACTACAGTGTTCAAGCCACTGTCTGGAAACAAACATGTCATGGTTGAGCTGCATTTAAACCCCCATTAGGCTACAGTATGTGTGTGTGTGCGCTTATGCGTGTGTGTGTGTGTGTATGTTTGTGTGTGTGTGTGTGTGTGTGTTCATTTCACCTACCGCAGCTAGTGCCAAAACAAAAAGGAGTCTGCATTTATTTAACCAGCTCTCTTTGGGACCCTTGTGAGTGTGAAAACTTGCTCAGTGGTCCAGAACCTGGATGACTGGATGATTGGGCTCCAACAGTGCTGTATGTGTGTCTGTGTGTGTGTGTGTGTGTGTGTGTGTGTGTGTGTGTGTGTGTGTGTGTGAGAGAGAGAGAGAGAGAGTGTGTGTGTGTGTGTGTGTGTGTGTGTGTCTGTCTGTGTGTGTTTGTGTGTGGCTGTAAATTGCAGAGTAAGACTGTGACCTTAGCCCAGAATAAATCCTGATTAAGATACAAAAGTAATTCTAGAAGCTCTGTGTTGTTATACAACTGTATCTACAAACTGCAGTATGTTACTGGTATTTACAGTTGGGCACCATCTACTGCCTTTGGCATTGGCATGCATTGTGGCTTGAGGTGCGATGGACTTACACGTTGGCACAGGTGACTGGCAAGTGGCACCACCCCATCCTTTTGCACATAAACAGACAAATCCATTCACCTCATTCTCACAGGTCCCCCCATTCATGCACGGAGAGGAGGCGCACTCGTTTATGTCTGAAAGAAGAAGAGGAGGAGGCGCACTCGTTTATGTCTGAAAGAAGAAAGGGAACACCGTTCAGGCAGAAAGGGATCCGTGGTGGACGCCAAACAACTGGATCTGCTGTGTGGGTGAGTGCTCCCAGAATGCAATGCAAAGAATGAGCATGTAACTCTATACCAGTGATCCACAGATTAAAGAAGGCCTGATTTCGTGTGTCTATTAGGCCTATAGGGATTTGTTGGCAGGGGATTGCTTAGCTGTTGATGGAGTCTCTGTGAGGCCAAATCAAATTGCTGGGTGTGTGTGCTGGTGGGAAGGCAATAGCCAGGGAAATTGTGAATGCATCCAAAACCAAGACGTTCCCCTTTGGATAGCCTTACCCATTCAGAAAAAAGGGGGGGGGGGGAACTCTATCAGGATGGGATGCAGACGAAACTGTAGACATCTTCAGGAGGAGGAACAGAATGAGTGGCAATGGTGTCAGCTATGCTACAGTTCAAATACACAGAGACAGAGACACCGAGAGAAAGAGAGATGGAGCGAAAGAGAAAAACAAAACAGATGCTGACAGGAATGGGAGGCAGATGGTGGAGTTGATAATAAGATGAGTGATGAATCCAAAGGCCAGAGGAGATGGAGAGGAGGAGAGGAGAGTGGTGGCGCTGGCGAGGGATGGGCCTCCAAAACCCACACCAATTTAGCATGGCCTCCGGAAGGCTGGCCATGCTATGGTGGAACTTGGTTTGGTCTGCTTTTCGCACGTAATGTTTTCACTGAATGCTGTTGCATTTTTATAACAGAATAAATCTAGCAGCCATTTAAAAGTAGACTGAGTGGTAAATCTGTGAAGTTAAATCTATTTATAAAGCAGAACTGAAGTTATTTATACTGAATGTCAGGGAAGGGTTGAAGAAGAAAAAATAGAAATGTTGCCCTTACTCACCCTTGCAGACAGGCTGTTGTCCGGACCAGGTCAGGGTTTCTTTACACTGACGTGTCTCAGAGCCTACCAGCTCATAGCCTGGGTCACACAGGAAGTGAACCTCATGACCCGGAAGCATCATTTTGCCCATCTTCTTGCCGTTGGCTGGTGCTTCTAACTTTGGACAGGTAACTGTGGATTGTAGAACGTACCGCAGATACGTGAAGATTAGTTACCATTTCCACCAGTTAAAAAAAGATGTATGAGTTGAGGACATGTCTAGTATATAATGTAATGTATGTCTATATGTCATATTTATATAGTGTTCAAATACTAAAATGAGGACCATGGTTCCCTACAGTATATTTATGTATACAGCAGGTACAGTATACATATACCGGTACATGTTTTATTAAAGCAACACCAAAGCACTTTTTCTCTCGCACGCTATTTGTTTATTCACCACCGGCTTTGCAAATAACAATGTCCACAGACAAGGTAGAGTATGTTGCATGATTTTTATGAAAGTATGATGTATTGCGACATCAGAAGCATACAAATTTGTAGTTCCTTATGTTTCATTCCATCGAACTACAGATCCGCTACCCGATCTGGCAAACTTACATAGTGCGGTTATAGCCAATAGAGGGCTGCGAAGCAAAAGAAGAAATGCCGTTCACCCTGTTACGAGTTGATGAACCACTGAAACGATTTTGGAACCATCATTCTAAGGTACAAAAAAACTCTTTGGTGTTGTTTTAATATTCTGTTTGAATATCTACTATCATTATTTATATATGAATATCTGTCTGAACTGTGCTACTTTTGAAGAAACTGAATGAACTGGTGAAACTCCTCCAGACCGTTGGTGGGTTTGGCTGGTTGGCGAGCCATGCTGGTCTGCACCAGGTTGAGCTTCTTCCTGAGCGCGCGCAGGCTCTGCATGTAGGAGGTCTCGTGGGCAGAGAGCAGCTTGTGAACCTGGCGCAGGTGGCTCTGCAGTTCCTGTCTGCTCGGGCACTCCTGCAGGAAGACACAGCCAGGTCACTGCACCCAATTAAACGCCTTTGTAAACACTTATTCTTGTAGCCATTGCCAGCTAAATAAGCTGGCTCGAAGCATTTTTGCAATGAGCAAAAAAAAAAGAAAAATTGTTGGTTGAATAACCAAGTAGAGCTGGTTTCGTGTGGAAATATTGCTGGTTATTCTCTAATGTATTCTTTTGATTTGGCCAGACAATAATGCAATCTGCCACACTGTCCTCTCCTCTGTAGTCAGATAATATGCCAGAAGGTTTGCAAACAGTTTTAAAGCATTGTCATATCAAAAATCTTGAAAGTGTTAGCTGCAAGTGGTCCTCAGTGAAAGCAGATATTTGATATGCGTACCAGCCCGTACAGTAAGAGTTCTTTTTTCAGACGTGAGGTTACATGTCGTAGTCATTATTTTTCTTTCCTCCCCGGAGGTGCTGAATGACCCCATTGAGCCCTGTCCTCTCCTGGTCTTCCGACCTTCTCCTGAACTGATCTCTCTCTCTCCAGAGGCCTCATAGTGGCGTCTTGTCTTTGCTGGTGGTAGGGCTTGGTGGTTTATGTTGGGGGCTGAAGGTGGTGGTGGTTGTGGTGGTTGTGGGTGTGAGTTGAACTGGTACGCTGCTCAGTTCAAAGAGAGGTGTTATGTGTCTGCGTCACGTCACACTGTGCGGTGGCATGACGTTTCTCCTGGCTGGCTCGCCAGAGGTGCTGCTGTACTGTAGGTCCAGGAAGGGTAGGTGGGGGGTAATGGCTGTGAAAGCTTTGGTTGTGCTTGGCAGCAGAATGACCTGCCTGTGCACCGGGGTTCACACATGCTCTCTCCGCACAGGAGAAACTCTCCCATGGCCTCTGAGCGAGCAGAGCAGAGGTGGGCAGTTCATGCGAGCCAAGGTGTTTACATTGCTCAGGTCACTAACATCAGGTCAGGCTGTTCCCATTGACTGCTGATGGATGGGGATGATAGTATGTGCAATTTCAAAGTCAGAAGGACTTTTTATGATTTTATAGGAAAGTGTGAAAAAAGTGGACTATGGACAATTTGTTTCTAAAGGTTTATGGCAGCCATTATCACTGATGTACCTTAGTAATAGTAGGAAGACAGTTCTCTGCATTCAGACTAAGAGGCTGTGTAAGACTGATTACATTTCATATCTATTCCATTCATATTTATATCCATATTCAAATCCATTACCTTGCCGTTTACATTGCCATATATCTGGGTTATGAACAGGACATTCAATCAGCATTTTCACAGAATTTCACAGATGAAGGTGGTGAGATAAAACATTTAGCTATTATAACAGGTTTGATTTATTACGGCTGGTTTACTGGCCAAGTATCCCATATGTTCCATGTGGCATATCCTATTTTATAGTGCACAATGGTTGAATGGAGCTGAATTAAACTGAATCCTATGCAGAGAGATGGAGACATGCTGGAATATTAACACGCTAAATGGATTAGTTATACTACCTGTAATCACACATTGTCATCTACCTTATCATGGAGAATTTCATGGAAGAGACACAAAGTACAAAGCACAATAGTGCTGTATGTATAACTAAATTCTCCCGCCCATAATAGTCATAGCGACCAAAATCACTATTATACCATAACCTAGCAGTATTTGATTCTCTACCGGAGGCTGGACATATTTTTTTGACCCTGAAGCCAATCCAATACACGAATACCTAGAGGGCAGTTACCCGTACCCGGCTGTCCACCTCTGTCTCACGTCACATGAACTTCTTTGTTTCTTTGTCCACTTCTTTTATTTCAAGTTTCAGAAAGTACAGCTTTCTGGCATGAGCATGCTGGAGGCCATTTGACATGGTTTAATGTTACATAATGTTATGTAAGAAACCAACGTTACTTTTGATCATATCTCATCCTCTACAGGCCCTCGTTGTGCTGTGGGCCAAACATTACTCAAATCAAAAGCATCCTCGGACTTACAAAACTCATCCTCAGACCTAAGAGCTCTCCTACTGGAGACACAAAGGTTTCTCTCTCTACTTGAGTGAGCTAAAGCACTGACCCTGTTCAGAACATCTGCTCATTCACTACATAGTCCACTATTTAGTGCATTCACCTCATATATAAACTTTATTACAGGCTCTAGGCCCAACAGCAAGACATACAACAACAAAAAACAAAAAAACAAAAAAAGGAATAGATACATAAACAGATACAAACATACTCTGATTCATGAGAGTCTTAACATAAGAGAGTTATAGTAAACGTGCATTAGTGATCATTCATATAGTGATCATTCATATAGAGCACTATGTAGTGAATGAGTTGATGTTCTAAACATACGGTCAAGTCACACACACAAGTCAGACTAGCTAAGATTTGACCATGCAATCAGTTATTATGTTAGTACATGTAGCTGCTAGGTCCAGGCCTGTCCCTCATTGGCTACAGGTGGAGGGGGGGGGGGGGTCATCATGTTTTTCCATAGGTTTTCGGCCCTTTTTTCTTACTTGCGCTTTCTCTTATGTTTTTTTCGGGAGCCAATTAGTGTTTGCATCTGGTGGGTGTTATGCAAGGAGAGCAAATATTGGCTCTTCTTGAGAAAACACCTGGCTAATTTAGTCTGAAGCAGACCGTAGGAGGGACACCAGGTGAAACAGGGAGGCGCACTGTAGAAATTGGCGGTAGTGCACACAGACAAAGTTCCTATTTTGAGTGCCACGGCGAAAACACATCGCGAAGTTTGCTTTCATGTGGGGGGACGTATTTGAGATTGCAGTCGGATGGCAAACAAGTCCGCACTTTCACAGCAAGATTTCACTTACGCAAGACAGGACCAATGTTGTAAGACCCCAAGCAATCCATGGCTCACTTAAGAGAGTTTTACATAAGGCATGTTTGCTAACTATGGGCTCCTTGGATCACTGCTGATGTTGTCTTTGCTGCTCACAGGCGAAACTACTTCATACCACAACAGCTCTCTGTGCCGGAACAAGCTTCTTGCTGGAGCCCAAGAGGAAATGAGGTCTCTCACAGAAGCTCTGAGGCCTGGTCTGTTATGTCACATCATGGGCAGCTGTGCTTCCCAAGCCATGTGAGGGTAGCAAAACAAACATGGCTGCCCAGGGATTTCTATAACCAGCCAAAATGCCCTTTCTGAGTTTTCACCTGGCCTTCCAACAGTTGTTCCATCTTCATCATTCAACACATATGAAACATTAAGTTTTGTGTATCAGCTGCTTTTAGTCCCAGCGCAGGTGGATATTCACTTCTAGGTATCAGTGCAACATTCACTAATGCCATTAATGTATTTCACATTGCATGGTTGGCCTGGCAGTGCTGTGCTGAAGCATGTTGGCAGCATTCAATAATGGCTCTCGAGAATGTAAGACTGAATAAAACACACAACTTTGTCACTACAGTCAGAACACCTCAGTGAGGGATCTAGCACCTCAAGCCTGCTATTCCACAGAATCACAGTCCATGTTTTTCTAGGCAGTTAACGATGGTTCAGATTCCACAAAAATTCTAAAGCACATATCGTATTATTTGTTTTTATCAGTTTACACACAAACATTATTAGAAGGGTAATCCGTTGGGTTTTTCCTGTAATGACATGTTATTGGCTTATTGAATTAAGTTCTTTGCCAAATAACCTCAAACAAAAGCATCAAATTGTGAGTAATTACATCAATGAAACTGGTACAGAAAGAGGATTTAAAGTGCAAAGCGTCCTCTACAGTTACTTGGCAACAATGCTGAAAGATATCACGTGAACTCCGGCGACTCACCTGACCGTGCATGAAAGACAGTTGACAGACACTCACTAACAGCATGATAACTTGTGTCCGAGTCATCTTATTACCGCTCTTACTATTCTTTCCAGCCACTTCACGTCTGTTCCAAAGTAGGTTCTAGTAATATCCTGTCACGGAAAAGAGCGCTTCGGTATTTTATTTTGTTAAACTGCGCCCCAGGCACTATTTGGACAGGTTGAGAAGGCAGCTCCGGTGCACCTCTGAGTATAGGCTACATCAATATGAAACCGCACCGATCTGTTTGGTACATTATAGCTCTCGCTCCGTACGCGCGTGTTTTCCTTCTTTTCCTTTTTTTGGAAGGAACATGCCACATTTCTCTCCTCATAAAAAGCCGCTCAGTTGTGGCATTTGTAAGCTCGGAGGAAAAATGAAATCCACTAGTCAACAGATTTGTGCTTGCCCAGGAGAGCCGAACTACAGAAACAACCGCCACAGTGTGACAAACAGCAGCACAAACTTTAGTCCCTAACTAAATAAAACATGTGCCTGTAATGTAGGGTCATAAAGTGTGTGGGTATAGTAGGCTAAAATATAAAACATGTTTTGTAACTGAAACGCCACCAGACAAGATAAGGCCAACACAAATGCTGCAAGATATTTGAGCTAGATCTTTATTGTTCAGTAAGAAAATAACATGATATTGTACAAAAACTCAACTTCTCTTTGAGAAATTAAGCTGCAAATCAAACCAAAATGGGGAATAGCTCATTTATCATTATAGGTTATGACAAGGTAGGTGCATTTATACTATTGCCAACTGAGTAGCCTATATGGACAGAATAAATAGCAAGCCACTTCTTTGGACTTTGGTCCACTGAGAAGGCAGGAATGTAGAAAAAGAGTTGGAGGACAGGAGAGTAGGCATGGCAAAGGTCTGCCCTCTGCAGGGAACAGCTGCACCGAATCCTTAACTCCTGTTTCATCTCAGATACAGTTGTGTGTAGAATATATTCTATTGCCTTATTATAACACAACCAAAAAGCACAAGAAACAAGAAACACATGAAATATATGTCTGGTGTAATGTTTCAACCCCAATCCCAGTAATGCTATTTCCATGTTCAACAACAAAATCTGTCAGCTTTCTTTATAGTTTTCAGAAGTCTTAAAATTCAGTGACATATACTCATTGCTTTTAAATGATCCTGTAGGTATAAATCATAGCCTTAATTGTACATCTGCATATTGCTCATTTGGATGATTGAAAGCTTTTGGTGATAAAATCCCAGATTCTCCCTCATCTCCTGGGATGATTGGCTCAATTTCTCAAGTACAATACCCATAGTGCCAATGGGTATATTGCCCTGGACTCTTGCCAAAGTTTGCTTGATTTAAAACATATTTGGTGTGATACCTCTGAGAATATAATACATACATACATTCAGTGTAACATGGATGGTTTCAGTCCAGTGAGAGTTTGTGTTAATAAGAAGCAGAGCTCGGCAGCGTCTATGAGGCTTGGTGTCCCCCTGGCCTTTGGAATCCACCGGGAGATCTACACTCATGTCAAAATTCATGAGAAACCAGCTTGTCTGCAGTGCCTCCACATGAAATTGTAGATGCCTGAGAATGCCATACTTTCCCCCAGAAAAGACTGAGCACTGTCAATTTAAATTAAATGTATACTCATTAGTTACTAATGGATAATGAAATGGCATAAACATACTAGTATTTTATTTTTTGCCTATAACATCCATAGGCCCCTTCAAAACATGGAAGCACAAGGATTTTATTTCACTGGCTGATATCAATCAAACTGCTCTGAGAACTAAGATAACTATTGTGGTTTGCTGTTGATGAAAGTCCCTCTATAGTCCTTTCATCTTTAGGTTTTGGACTCCATTGTCAGTCCAATATCATCATCATCATCTAGTCTTAGGCCTACAGTAAGCCACAGCCGCAAAGCTAGAATGGAAAGTTAGCATTGTCCTTCCAGTGAGCCGAGCAAAACAAAAACTAACCAGCCCAACCCAAAACGGACACATCTTAGAGTGTCAGAAAATGTATGACAGATGTCCTTGAGTATTTGAGAACATAAAGGTGTGAAAGTTGTCATTCTACAGTGTGTGGCCATGACATGCTAGGCCATATACAATTTCTTATTTAATTAATAGGCGTTTACATAAATATGAAATTCAGTGACACTGAGGATCTTTTTTTTCTGGCCTCAACTTTTCTAAGGGCTGAAAAAGTAGTTAATAGGCTAATAGAATGTCTACACACCAACCAAGCAGCCAGCCAGCCAGACAGATAGACAAAACATGCTGTTACAAATAATGACTGGCCAGATGGGGATGCTTCTCCCCGTCTCTGTCAGCGACTAACACAGTAGTCATTTGGTGGCTGGTCCACCGAGACGTGTGCGCGCTGTGGAGGAAAAAAAAACTGTTGAAGCGGACTTGGGTTGAGGGAGGAAGAGTGAGAGTGAGTGATTGGGGACGATTGTCAGAGTTACAGCTTTGTGCTCATACTGCCCTATCGACAATGCTGTCAGTGAATGTACTTTCGTGTTTGCTACTATTATTTGATGCACTTCTCCATACCCCATACACGTCGGCAGCGCGGATATCCAACGAGAGACGACGAGACGACATGAATCCACCTGCCACAAGTAAGCCAGTTGTCTTTTATGCAGTTGGAGGTGATCGGTCGAATAGCTCCAACGATGATGAATGATCGAAAAGTTGTCTATAACATAATATTTAGTCGATTTTGCATTGAGAGAAACCATCAGTTCAACTTTTAAAACTTTCCATAAACTAATTGAAAAGTTAGCCATCGCGCCATTTAAGGCTACACTGTGCGTAGGTTATTTTACATTTTTGTCGTGTAAAAGCTGTAGGCTATCAAGTTCAAAAATATACATGATCCTGTGCACTTCTAAAATGAAGACAAAGTACAATATTCTGACAATCCCATGAGGTTAAGGAAAGTGATGAGATGTGGGGCGCAGTTGAAATAACACAGTTAATGATGTTACAAAAATATTGTTTATACTATATACTGTTTTAAAAGTCTGTATATAGCCCAGTCTATATATACTGTAGGCTATCAAGCAATGCATCGCATAAACTTGTAGTTCCCTTGTCTGTGTTTCAACTTCACATGCTTGTCGTTTCCATGGAGACTTGTCCTAGCGGTAAAGTAATTGCGCGCTTTCTTTTTATTCTAGGGCTTGGGGTGAAGGAGCATTTTCAGATTGTTACACAGCACAATAGACTGCGTAGTCGGGTCAGTCCTATTGCGGCGAACATGCAGAAAATGGTTTGTAGCCTATCTTCTTGTACATAGAATATAAATTGTTTTTGACAGTCTTTTCAATTGCTTGACATCTACTGCATTAGTTAAACCTGCAAAATGCTCTTGTAGGCTTCAAGTTTTAACAATTGAACGTTAATCCTTTTCTTTCCATTCAGAAAGAATTCAAAGAGGTCCAACTAGCTGGCAAGTGTGTTGCTTTTCTATGGTTTAGCAGTGGTTTCCGGAGCTTTGGGGGTTTTGCTCATTGAATAAGTCTCTGCAGCAGCAGCTAGCAGGGTGGAGTTGGGGAAACTTTCTCTTACAAAATTGATGCACTTTGACAGTCTGTGGTTGTGTTTTGCATTGATTTCTGCTTCTCCTTTTAATGGATGTGCCTCAGAAGATGAATCTTGAATTGTGTTTTGTTCGCATTGTCACCCCACTGTATAACCTCAGACCCCATTACCCTGTAAGACTCACCCCATGCCAGCCTATCACTGCCCATGACCTCTGGAAAAATAATTTTTGCATGACTTCAATTTTGCTATTGCCCAATATGAGGGAAATGTTGCATTGTGCCACCCCAGCAGTCCTGTTGGAGAAGGAGAGGTGGATCATTTACATACAGACTTATTATCCATAATCTCCTGGAAATAAACAGCTCTCACCTGTCCACCTGATCCCTCCATTTCACACACACACACACACACACACACACACACACACACACACAGAACACACACACACACAGTTCCTGTAATAACATCTTTTGCGTTTGCTCTGCTCTCAGCGTGCGAAAGGAATAAACAGGCAGTGGAGAGATTTACTGTGTCAGACACAACATGGACGCTCAGCACCTGATTCCGCCGTCACCAGCGACTACGCAGCTACCCCGGCTGCCGTAACAGTTCAGTGAGTTCCAGGGTCGCATCTGCTGACAAACACAGCAATGGCACCTGAAATAGAGCTGAGACTGAAATACTTCTTCGTGCTCTTTCCCAGGCTCTCTCTCACTCATTCTTGTTCTCTCTTTCTCTCTCTCACTCGTTCTCTCTCACTCTTTCTTTCTCTCTCTCTCTCTCTCTGTCATTCTCTTTCCATCTGCATCTTTGGGAGAGAGCCAGAGTGCCATCAGGGGGCCTTGAGGTTAATGCACCATGCTGCAGTGGACACCCCCACTCACCCCTCACCTCCTCCGCCTACCTCCCAAAAACAGAAGGGCAGTTTCTCCCCCAGAGACCCTGGGAAGAGCGGGGCCTTGCTAATGGAATCATCTGCCGAGGCACCGTCACCAATACTCAAACGCTGAAGCTGCAAACTGTTGAGCTCACAATGCGTGACAAGTGAGCCACAGTTGGAGGCCATTCAGTTGGCACTGGCAATGTCTTATCCCAAACACGACAAAGGTTTTATTTTAAAACCCAGGATCCTGTATTGAAATTGCTATCCTAGTGCCCTTCTGTGTGTCCAAGCTTCAGTGGCACTTAGAGCACAGCTGTGAGCCAAGGACAAGCTAGAGTGATAATCCCCACTGTTCATACACTGAGACTGGGAGTCACTCGAACTTTGGGGGGCCTTGTGTAGACTAAAGAGGCTTCCAGTGGAAATCCTGCGCAAACAAATGGCACCCACGATTGAGTCATTGTTGACCGCCCGGTGTTAGGGGTCAACTCTGTGTGCTATATAAGGTGTGTAGCAGGGACTGCTCAGCAATCCAAATGCTGTGTCGCTCGCTGTCCATAGGAACAAGACACATCTCACCAAAGTCGTTTTTTCTTTTCTTGTCATGATAATAATGAGCGCAAAGCGGGGTGGTGAAACATCTTTAAAAGTGTGCTGATACAAGCCTTTCATTCAGGTGCTTTCTTTATTCCCCTCGAGACCTGAAGAAGTTCAGGTCTGAAGGCCTAATTACATTTTGCAAGTCTTTAATGGAATACATAATGCAATTGTGTACCAAACTGATTTTGGACTAATGCTTATTGCTGGAGGGGATCTGCTCATGACTGATAATGGAGAGAGAGGGATAGAGAGGGAGGGATAGAGAGGGAGGGAGAGAGAGGGAGGGATAGAGAGGGAGGGAGAGAGAGGGAGGGATAGAGAGGGAGGGAGAGAGAAAGAGAGAGAGAAAGGGAGAGATTGAGGGAGGATCATCATCACTTTGTATTCAAGTCCGCTGCATTTCAGGTAATTTCTGCAAAGCCCCACAGTGGCTCTCCTGGAGAGTTGAAGTGGGATATTAAAGTGCTTTTTTACAGATAACATTTAAAAAGGCTTCAGGCAGGGGCCCCTCTTTTATGATTATCGTTCAGGAATATTTGCACAAGAATCCATAAGCGCCGTCTGATTGTCCGTGGCTATAAAAAGATTACAGACTCTCCGGAGAGCTCTGAGCGTGGCGCTCAGCGGGAGATAAGATACTCTAATTTCATGAAGTTTCACAAATGATGCTCTCTCCTTGCTTCTCTCTCTCTCTGGTGCGCTGACCCTTCCAGTGGCTCCTGGAGAGGAAGACGGCGCTAACTGGCGGAGTGATGCGGGGACGAAGGGGCGGGGAGGGGAGGTGGCCTTTGAATTAGTGCCCCTCATTTAAACTTCAAACGCTGAATAAAAAGCACAAGCACTTCCTCAGATGTAGGTATTCAGTGTGGAAATGGAAGATGGAAAAGGAATGTGTTTTTGTGTAGGCCTGTGTGTTCAAGTTTATGTGCACATACTCTGTGTATGTGTGTGTGCTTGTTTGTTTGTGTGTGTGTGTGTGTGTGTGTGGTTATATATTTATGAAGTGCTGTAAAGGGAGACAGATTTTCAGCATCTTGCTACTGCTCTAGTTATATGTTCACTGCTCCAGTGACATCGAAATAAATTAGTTGTCAACAAAAAAATGCATTTTCACACATTCTTTCAAAGTTACAGTTTTTTTTGTGTCTGCTTTGTCTTGTTCAATACATCAGAATCAGTTTATCCAGCTTTTTCTCCAAGCCCTTTATTTTGAGCTCGGCTGAGCATTGACACCTGAAATTGGATTGCTGTGTATGTTTCATTAGGGGTGTGACATGACTTCCCCCCTCTCCTCTCTCCTCTCTCCTCGTTGTGAGTTTGAACAACATCACAAGACACAACACAGACTAGTCACAAAACTCCTGCTCATCCTGCTCTAATTTGTCCTTGATGTCACCACAGAGTGTCCTTTGTTCCATGCCGTCCCTTGTTGGACAAATGTGTGTGTGTGTGTGTGTTTATGTATATATGTATTCATTAGCCACTCGCAGACCCCCCTCTTTGTTTTGCTTATTTGTTAAAGTTTTTGAGTGTCTGACAGTGATGTTTGTATTTGATCAGTCGTCACAGTGCACGGCACCAGTGTCCATCCTCAGCACTGAAGGAGTGAAACAAAGAGCCTGTACTGGCCTGCTGTGGGGGGGCCGCGCAGCTCCATGTGAGGAGAAGAGCATCTCAGTGAGGCATAAGAAGAGGGGAGATCGGCCCCCGTCAGCCCCCACTCGTCCCCTCCATCTCCCCTCTTCAGCCCCATTCTTTCCCCTCGTCTCTCCTCCTCCTTCATGTGGATCCATCAGAAGTCACTCAAGGGGAAATTGACACTGATGTGTTTTGGCTGGTGCAATTCATTTTGGTCGCTGGAGGGGGTCTAGTGGTGGTGGTGGCGGAGGGTGAAAGCCGGGCACGGATTGCGGAGCTGAATGGGATCTGACAGGCCCCAGTGCCTCATTGAGAGGAGTCCTCTAGGTGATGGCCGCTTGGCAGCAGTCCTCAGCTCTCCAGTGAGAGAGTGCAGTGCACAGAGCACAGGCTCTTCAGCATGGTGATGGAGGTCTTGATGGTGGTGGGGGGAGGGGGGTAGGGGTGGTTAGGAGTCGGATGGCTCACTCGACCATTGATTTGCGCCAACATGTCTTTTTCGGCTAGGACCACTCTACATTCCCCCCACTCCTCCCCCCTACACACACACACACACACACACACACACACACACACACCCCTCCTGCTGTCCTCTTCTCCCTCTCCCCAGACTCATCTCCCAGGCTGATGAAACGGGACCTGTTCTTGGGGGGCCCCTGTCGTGAAACCACATCTGTGGAAACAACATTCTCCCAGTACACACTATACCCCCACCCGCATGATTTCACACTCTCCATTGGAGTGGTGACAGGTGTTTCTATGGCAACAGGCCACCCCAGAACTGTCTGGCGATGACCGGGGACCAGGCACTTAGCTGCCACTCAGCAGCGAGGAGATGGGATGGGGTCAAACACATTAGCGTATGTGACAGACGCTGGCGTGCTTACAGGGACCCCACTCGCTCTGTCATCATTGCAGAAGAGTCGAAAACAAACGAGGAGACAAACTCAATTCACACTTGTGTGAAAGTGGCAGGTCGTGGTGTTGCAATTCCTGTCACTATGAGTGGTAGTTGGTGCTGTTGGAGAGATTGGCCTTCAGTTTTAAGCTTGGTGTGAAATACTGGCAAAGATTAGTGCTTTCACCTAACCAGGCAAAACTTTAACCAAAGTGGACATTGACCACACAATACTTGAAAAAGGTGTTTTCTGTTGTTCCTTGTTGTTCTACTTAAAATCCATTTGATGAATAATTTTCAGCTGTGTCGGTCTTTGGTTGGTTATTTTAGGAGAAGATTCTGTATGAAAAATTCAGCACTGAATGTTTCACACAGAATCTTCTCCTCAACGTCTTAAAAGGCCAACACAAACCCTGAAGATCTTCTCCCTGAAGTCTGTTTTTATTTCATGAGGTATCAGAAAATATGCATTTTTAACGTGCTACTAACAGATTGATTGTAAGACTGTAAATTACAGACTGTAATTTGGCTACATCAACTCCACTGTCACCTGCCGTCACCGCACCTTGTGGTCATCTATCCCATGATGCACCATCTATCCCCACAGTGGCATTCCCTCCATCGTGTCTCATTTCATTGCATTTTGCTGATCACCTTCAACATGTCCCCAGTTGTGCCTCCATGGTTCTGCCTCCACATAGATCATCATCTGTGACACACACAGTACTGGGAGAGCAGGAGGACATGGCAAGCATTTGAGTGTGTGACAATTGACATGAGATGATAAATCAAGCATGTAAACACAGGCACGTAATGGGAACCAGATTTAAGCAATATGCCCCGAGAGGCCGTACTGTAGGTTACACTGGTTCTACAACAGCTAAGGGGCGTTGTTAGGGACGATGCGCTAGCGGACTTGAGTGGCTTATTGCTTTTCTAAAACTTACTAAATACCTGGCAAAGTTTCATAAAGTAAAGGCACAGCAACTAGAAATATAATGAGTTATTCCTAGATTCCTGATCATTCTTCCGCCAGGAAATATATTTCCTCTATCTGAATGGTTGCCAAGCAACGTTGAGACGCAGCTACTTTAACTTTTGTATCAAGTTATGGTAGCGCAGTAATATAGAACAAAATGCGGTCAAGGTGTATGTTTATGCTGCATTTTACAATGGCATCGAACGTGATTCAGCCAATCACAATCAAGGACCAGAACTATCAGTTTTAAAACAGAAGATAAGACACTGTTGAAGGCGAGACTGTAGCTTATACTGTACACTCTTAAAACGAATGTCCAGATAGGGACAACACAATTTGTGTTGTTTCTAACACATTGCTTTTGTTATACTGTGTACACTCTTACAACAAATGTGTTGAAAATAACACCACTTATGTTGTTTTTTATGTCTAGATAGGGATAACAGTTTGTGTTGTTTCTAACACATTGTGTTTTTATTTTTATCATTAACACATTAGTTTTAAGAGTGTAATACACACACACACACACACACACACCTGTACACCACATAGAATGTGTTACTGCTCTCCTGCAGTGCTCCGACTTCCTCTGTCAGACTTCTCATTAGCAGAGGGTGCTAACGAGACAGGCTAATTTGGTCCCCACAAACACACCCATTGCTCATAGGCATTAATAAGAAGGAAACTGTCAGACGAGAGCACCAGGCTCTGTCTGGCCTCTTCCCCTCTCCCTTTGCCCAAAGGGAGGCTGTTGGGGATGGGAGGTGAGATTCGAGCCCAGGCATCACCTCCTCCTCAACCCCCAGGAATCTCTCTGAACTCCTCCCTCTCCTCCTCCACCCCTCTGGCCCCAACCTGAACCTGCAGGAGCCTCAGCCAACAGCTATCAGCTTGCCGCCTCCCAAGTGGCTTTGGCACCCTGCTAATGCAGATGCTTATTTGGGCGCTGGTGGTCTGACCTGTGCCAGGTCCAAAATAAGGATGATAATTTGTCCAGTCTGTGAAGGGCAACAGAAGGTGAAGTCATGACTTGGCAGAGATGCCTGTCTGGTGCCGTGTATACAATATCGCTCAATGCAGCACACCACTCTCATCAGCAAAACGCGCCTGCATCCAAACCAGAACCTGTCAGAGCGCCTGTTCTCTTTCTCTCTCTCTCTCTCTCTCTCTCTCTCTCTCTCTGAATGTGTGTGAGAGGGTGCGTGCTAGTTTATGTGCATGTACACAATATGCATTCATGTGTTGGCTCGTGAGTGCGTCCCTCGACCCCTTTACCAAATCCACATGAGGAGTAGATGTTCTTATGCAGCCAGATTCTCTGTGGACCCACTTCACTGGCCCCCTACACACCCGGGCTGATTAGAGAACTCTTCTTCTAAATGCAAGACTAGCGCTTTCAGTGCACCCTTATCAGCTTTAATTAGCATGAAAGCAATGCAGTTGGTTTAAAGGGAGTTAAGGGAATATTTTGGATCAAATTGAGTTGAAGTATTTCCTTCCTAAACTCTAAGACTTTAACTCAAATGCCCAGAAAATTAATCTTAAAAAAGCCTTTTATCTGTATATAGAGGAGCAGAATATACAAGCATCACATTTTTTGTGAACAAAGATTTCCATTGGGAAGTGTAACCTTAGATGGGTTCTAGATCCTTCTAGATTTACAGCGGCTGGCTCTGAGAAGTGAGGAGGTTTTTGTGTGAGCCCTCTTGGACAGAACAGGTTACAAAGACAGGACACCGGCCTTTTATTTCCCTTTGTCCACAGGGGCATTCCCCATAGTGCTGTGTTTTTGTTTTTCACGCGTATCAGGTGTGACTGTGTGTACATGTGTGTATATATATAGAGAGAGATTTCACCCAGTAGTAACCTTACCCACCTTGACCTTTCACCTCTCATTTCACCCAGGAGTGGAGCGAACCTCTGGCTCTTCTGGCCCAAGAGAGGGCAGTGTCCTGCTTCTCAGATGCTGCCCTCCCAGAGCAGAGCCTGGGAGAGCACGTAGGCTGGAACGTCCAGCAGGCAGCGCATGAGGAAGCCTCCTTCGCCGAGGTCATCAATGCCTGGTTCCTTGAAGGCCAGGACTACGTCTACCTGGATGGCCAGTGCAGAGAGAATAGTACCTGTCAACATTACACACAGGTACAGAACTTTAAAGCACCTGTCAACATTACACACAGGTACACAAAGCTTTAAAGTACCTGTCAACATTACACACAGGTACAGAACTTTAAAGCACCTGTCAACATTACACACAGGTACACAAAGCTTTAAAGTACCTGTCAACATTACACACAGGTACAGAACTTTAAAGCACCTGTCAACATTACACACAGGTACACAAAGCTTTAAAGTACCTGTCAACATTACACACAGGTACAGAACTTTAAAGCACCTGTCAACATTACACACAGGTACACAAAGCTTTAAAGTACCTGTCAACATTACACACAGGTACAGAACTTTAAAGCACCTGTCAACATTACACACAGGTACACAAAGCTTTAAAGTACCTGTCAACATTACACACAGGTACAGAACTTTAAAGCACCTGTCAACAATACTCACAGGTACAGAACTTTAAAGCACCTGTCAACATTACACACAGGTACACAAAGCTTTAAAGCACCTGTCAACAATACTCACAGGTACAGAACTTTAAAGCACCTGTCAACATTACACACAGGTAGACAAAGCTTTAAAGCACCTGTCAACAATACTCACAGGTACAGAACTTTAAAGCACCTGTCAACATTACACACAGGTAGACAAAGCTTTAAAGCACCTGTCAACATTACTCACAGGTACAGAACTTTAAAGCACCTGTCAACATTACTCACAGGTACAGAACTTTAAAGCAACATCGTGTAAGAGTGGGTAATTACAGTATACCCCTTGTTGTCATTTTTCAACTCACTGGGTACCCACTTAGAGCTTACATAAAGTGGCAAAAAGAGCCATATTCCAGCATGGTGTAACAAAATGACATAGTTCATGGGCAGATGTGCATGCATTGGCATTGTCCGTATTTTCTGTATCCATCCATCCTCCCATCATCAAACTGAGTTTGAAGTTTAAAGTAAAAACTACAAAGTGTGGCTTTACATGAAATCCTGGGGGCTGCGGAACAAGCAGTGTAGTGTCACTTCCTGTTTATTGCACCATAAGCTAAAATATCTAGCCTAGAAATCTAGACGCACCCTAGCGGCAGCAAATGTAATTTGCAGCCAGGGTAGTCTAGCAACTCTCTGTTGGCTTGCGAGCTGGAAAAATGAAACTTCAATCAGGCCAATCACATCGTGTATAGAGTCGGCAGTGCCAATG
>NW_027468630.1:3860712-3880712 GCF_046254945.1 Alosa pseudoharengus | reverse complement strand
AAATGAGGTGACAGACCCTGACTTTGAGACCAGGAACTTCTGGATAGGTGAGAACACACACACACACACACACACACACACACACACACACACACACACACACACACACACACACACTTTCCATTCCTCTACTAGACTGAATGAGTGTTGGGTGAGTTTGGTGTGGAATAACTTAACTAGCCCACAGAGAACGGGTTTATTTATGCCATCAAACACATTTCAGATGAACAATGGTAGGCTTCCAAATACTATTGTCCATAAGGTGTAAATCTTTGTTCCATTTCAATATTTGTATATTTGTTCATTTCTTGTGTTAATGTATTATTTATTGAAAAATGTATCAAAGAACTATTGTGATAGACGATACTTATTTTGGTCTGCTTGCAATATGAGATAACCTCTGCAATCGCCTTTATTTATCAGTCTTGACATTAATATTTCTGCACAAAAATGATAAATTATTCATACCATAGTGCCACAAGCTAGGCTTTTAGGAAGGCTCTGTCTTGTGTCTCAGGACTTACGTACAAGACCCTGAAGGATGCTTTTCGCTGGGACACTGGAGAGAGTCCTTCTTTCACCAGCTTTGCTTTTGGACAGCCTGATAACCTAGGGTATGTATGTGTGTGTGTGTGTGTGTGTGTGTGTGTGTGTTTTGATGTATGTGTGGTGAAAAAGTGGCTAGAAGGAGAAAGATAGAAAGTACTTGAAACATACAGACCTTAGACCAGTCCAACAGTTGAATAAAACACTTTCATGATGTAAGTTTTTTTTTTGATACTTTTAGTTTAACTTTCCAGTTTCTAGTTCAAAGCAAGGATCAAAGAAATGCATTGATAAACCACGATTTTCATCTAGCCTTTGTAGTTCGCCGCTCCCTAGAAGTTGTGCTTTTGTGCCCCTCTGTGTGCAGTGTCCTGTCCTGACCACCGGGTGTCCCTCTCTCCCCTCTGTGTGTCCACAGCTTTGGGAACTGCGTAGAGATGCAGGCTGCCAGCGGCTTCAACTGGAATGACCAGCGCTGCAAAACACGCAACAGATACATCTGCCAGTTTGGTGAGTCTCCAAACCTGCCATGCACATTATTCAGACTCACACCACTCTTAGGGAGAGACAGAGAGAATAGGAGAAGAAAGGAGTGGGATTTGGGGGGAGAGGTTTACAATGAAAGCCAGAGTGAAGCTGAATTTCAGTCAGTCGTGACAATTTCTTGTGGAGCAAGTGACGAGATCTTCAGTATCAGTATCAGTCTTCTTAAGAGGGGGAAACATGTCAATGTTTTGGGGAAATTAGCTAAGAATCTATAGGCTAATCGGTCTAACCCACTTACAGTGAATTATGCTAAACTACACATGGTTATTGCTTATTCATTGTTTATTATTAATAATAATAAACAATTGTTAATTATTAATTGTTATTGTTTATTATTAATGACACAGAAGGATCTGTATCCTCTTATCTACAGTAACTCTGGGGTAGACGGAAAATAAGCTTACTTCCTAAAAAGTTGGCGTGTTCCTTTACAGTAGCAACACAGAGGCTCATTTAACCCTTGTTCTCTCAGAGATCATCCTCTGGGTGGAATGGGCACCTTCTTCTGTTATGGCCCTTCTGCCTTTTGCTAGACCTGTGTCTGTCCCTCGCAATTTGACAGAGAGAGATTGTGGCACCACTGCATTATCTGTCAACAGCCCCATAAACAACTGAGAGAGAGAGTGACAGAGAGAGAGAGAGAGAGAGAGAGAGAGAGGGAGAGAGTGAAAGAAAGATTACCCTCCAGAAAGCATCACATAAGAATGCAAATGCAAAACAATATGAGACTAATTAATATTTAATTTCTTCAGCGGCTTTAACATGCCATTCTGTCACCACAGGGCCGTAAATATAAAGAGCGAAATGAAGGACTAGGCTATTTGCCATTATTTTTCTGCTGCTTATCAGAGCTGCTATGTTTTGCAGAACTGTCTCTCTCTTGCCTGCTTATCATCAAAATAATTCCTGTCACAAAATAGAGGCACTGCCAACTATCTGATTGCTTATCATCATAAACCTGTCACAGTGCAATATTTAAAATCACCTGTGGGCCTATTTTTATTCTGCACTATCAGCAGATAGATTTGAGTGAAAAATATTTTAAAAAGAAGCAACATCATCAACAACAACAACAGCAGTAGCAGCGACGGCGTAAACAGTGACAGACACAAACAAACGCATGCGTGCACCAGCACCGATGGATTTGCCTGACAGCCCGTCAAACAACAGTGAGGCCTTTTAACGGGCAGTGCAGTGTGGCACAATACCATTAAAGTGAAAGTGGGTACACACACACACACACACACACACACACACACACACACACACATAGAGAAAGAGAGAGAGCACTCACACAGACAGCACCTTTAAACAAAATGCCCTTTAAAGACCCCCATTCTGGACAAGCCTAGCTTTTTTATGACCTTCTCCTTTAGACGAGCTGAGCTCTTCTCTCACCCATCAGCCGCACTCTAATGACGCTCCTCTGTAATCAATGGTACTCACCATAAAATGCTTTAAAAGGATCAATGCGTGTCACTCCAGAGCTGGCACCCACCTTGCACTCGCCATTTTTCAAGAAGCCCCCAGGTTGTTAAGTCTGTCCACGTTCCACCAGACACTTGTTTTTATTTTGTTTAGCTTTGTGTTTTGTGTTTGTGATTGCTATTGATCACACCGAGGCACCTTCAGGCACACCCCCTATCGCCACGGTGACACCTAAACCACCAGTTCTTTTAAAAGGCTTTTAATAATGCGGAGGGCTGCAAAGCTGAATGGCTGGAAGTCATTGCTTTTTTCTGGAGGGGCGGTTTGGAAGTATTGAATGAATTGACAGCCGTGCAAGACCCCAGGGGCAGAATCATGATGGGAGTGTCATAACCACACACACCCCAAGCAGGCATACACACTCATGCACATGCACATGCACACACACACACACACATACACAAATACAAGATGTGTGCACACACACATACACACACACAAGCATATACATTCATTTCAGTAGAGTGCTGCTGTGTGAGAGGGTTAACACTGACAAAATAAACTAATAGATTCATTGCTTTTCCTCTGTCTCTCTCTCTCTCTCCTCTTCTCTCTCTCTCTCCTCTTCTCTCTCTCTCTCTCCCTGCCACTCCCTCTCCTCCGGCACTAAGTGACTGAGTGGCTGCTCTCACGTACGATGTTATTTGTTAATGAAGTGATAAGTGGTAAACAGTGCTGCAGGGCTGGGTAGAATGGAGGGATAGAGAGAATGGGATGGAGGGAGGGAAGGGGGGGTTGATTTGATGCGTGGAGCGTAGAGTTTGCGTGGAAGGCTGAGTGACTTTCGGAGGTGGGAGAGCGGTTGCTTCTGCCCACCAGAGAGAGTTGACTGGCAGTCAGGCTGGAGATCGTAGGCGTGATGGAGCACAGTTTTATATAGCACCTCTCTCCTCTGCCAAGCACTCCAAAGCGCTTTACAGATAATGCCTCGCATTCACCTAACCGACGGGGAGGGGGGGAGGCATGGCAGCTGTGTAGTGCACCAAGCCTACTCACTGTATTCACCGGGGCGGGAGCGACAACATGGCAGGGCTGGCTGAGGCTCTGTCTCTGTCTCTGCTCGAGGAGGCTTCAGCGATGAAGCAGGTAGCGCGAGGATCGGCCCAGACCACTCTCTGATTACCGCTGGTGCTCTCTTGCGCCTGCTGAGTGCTGCTGTGTGGGGGTTCCTCCCGCACACTGAGAAAAGTGGCTGCCTTTTGCAAGTGCACGCAGCACCGAGAGATAACCGGCTACAGCCGACATCGCCTGATATGTCCGAGTAAACCTGAAAGTTTCTTTTTTAACAAACAAAAAATAAAGAACGGGGGGGAATCATTTATTCTGTGAGTGAGGCCTCTTACCTTCTCCCATAGAATATTAATGCACCCGCTCCCAAATCAAGTCCGAATGGAGGCTGCTGGATTAAAGAGGATTTGTGTTACAAGCCACACTGTTTATTTCCTCCAGCTAAGATTTTTCCCCCTCTTATTTATTTATATATAACATTGAGTCATAGCATAGTAGTCTTCAGTGTATTTGCAATGGGAATGTGTGTTTGTATCTGAGTGGGTGAGAGAGTGTGTGTGTGTGTTTGTTTGTGTGTGCGCGCAAATATTTTTGTGGTTTCAGGTGAACTGTGCCACATACATAATTTAAATTTTATGCAGGTCTTGTGTTTTGACATGCATATGTGTATACAGTATGTTGCGTGTTGTACTCATTTTTACGGTGTGTGTGTTTGTTTTTGTGTGTGTGTGTCTGTGTGTGTGCGTGTGTGTGCATGTGTATTTTAATGCAACTGTTTACAGCTCCGGAGCATATAGCGGTATGGGAACGAGGCCGGTGATTGGGCCTGCAACTGCACATAAGGATCCTGAGGCAGAGGGAACAGAGAGAGAAAGTGTGTGTGTGTGTGTGTGTGTGTGTGTGTGTGTGTGTGTGTTTTCTGAGATGAGACAGCACCTCACTGTACTGAGTCCTCCTGTCTGCTCTGCACTGCACTGCACTTCACTTCCCCTCTGACATCCTTTAAGGTTGGTGATAAAGAGATACTGGAGAGACCTACTCACCGCCCCAAACCACCACCTGTCCAACACCCACCCCTCTCCCACCTTCTGTTCTGTTCTTTTTAGACTTGGCTTGGGGGACAGGTCCTACTTTTAATTATCTACAGCAGTGAGAGCGCTCACTCTCTCATTCGCTCGCTCGCTCGCTTCACTCATTCCCTCACTTACTCACTCATTCACTAACTCAGTCACTCACTCACTCACTGATTCACTCACTCCCTCATTCCCTCACTCCCTCCCTGTCCCTTCTGTATTCAGCAGTTGGACACTGGCTGTCAAAATAAATTGACAAAAAATAAAGCCTGTGGGTCTCTCCCAAAAAAAGTCTCCTCCTCAGCTCTCCTGAAGTCTTCCCGTGCCTGGTCCTCTTCTCCATATTCCAGCGGGCCTCGGCCCCATCCATATTAATGGGGCTGATAAACACATGGCAGTGAGGCAGTGGAGCAGTCCTCTGGCACCATGGGCCAGGAGCCTCTATGCTGCTCGCTGTTTGGATTTCACTCCATCTGTATCTCATTCGCACCACCACCAGTCCTCCCTGCTCTGAGCTGTGCTGTGCTGAGCTGCTCTCTCCAGCTCTTGTCTCTGGTGGCGATGCCGACGTGGTTCTCGTTACTCACTCACACCTTTCAACCTTTAAGGATGTGAAGATTGTTGAGTTGGGATTCTTAAGTTGAATTGTAGATACCGTCATTACAAAACCACTGGTAAATCAAAAGGTTTCATTTCCAGATATGACATGGAAAGTTTGCCTCTTTTTTGTGCACTTATGTGCACTAAAGTTAAATGATGTTAATTTGACAATATATATGTGTTGATTGAAAGTACATATTGAAGGTTTTTGAAACTGTAAAAAAAAAAAAACACACAACATTGCATACAAAGTTTATGTCAAGTTTACTCCAGATGTCATACTGATGCTCCATCGTCTCATAAAACTTAAATGAATTCTTTCCTTTTCTGAATCCCAAAACTGTTAATATTGAGCTATGTTGTAAAAAGGCCGTAGAAACAGAATTGTAGAATATTTCAATTCTGTCTAAAATGTAAGAATTTCTATTCACTATATATAAAACAGGTTTTGGAGGTTTGCAGCTCACTTTTGTACACTGGAGTTTGTAAATTGTTCTTTGAGCATCTTCCTCTGAGAAACAGACTTTTACAGAAAGTTGATGCAACCCTGACCCATCTGAGCCTCAGCCAGACTTCTCAAACCTCTAGAAAGGATTATGGGGTCCATGTTTTTCGCAGCACAAGTCATAAGAAACTCTCCAGTTGTCAGGCCTTGAGGACATTGTCATCTGGAGAATTGAGCCATCCTTTTTTCACTGCAGTCTCCTTCAGATTGTCATTTAGTTGTATTCAGACCAAAGATACAATACTGATAATACTAATTTGAAAAGTAACACCAAACATAATGGCATGTGGCAAAACAATTGTGCAAAAGCAATTGTGTGAAATCACATCATTCTGCTGCTAGGTAACACAGGATTCCTCAACATGATCTAAGCAAGCAAGTAGTGCGAGTGGCAAATTGTTTTTTTCAGCCTTTGCCAGTTTTTTTTGTAATGCTATGCCATTAGCCATTCCTAAGCATCTGTCTTCATCTTGAATAAGCCTGGTACCATTAAAGAGGAAGATGGTCTTTGAAGTTGTACACTTAAGTTCTGATCAGTGTCAGATTGATAACTGTAGTACTGTGGATTGCTTCTCTAAGGCGGGGATCACATTAGCCAGCGGCAAGCAGCAGGTTTCCTATTGTTCCCTACGGTTCGACAGGGAACGGGGCAACACTGGCGTAACGCTAGCGTTGAACAAGCTGACGCCGGTGATCCACTAGCATGCGATGCGAACTCCGTGACGCAGTATCCCTATTCATTTCTATGAGAAGCGAATTCCGCACCCGCATAGGATTCTGGGTATGCGGTGCGACGAGTGCTGTGGCTGCTGCGCGTTCCCAACTTTATGCAAATGAATCCGTCCATCGCGAGGCGAGTATCAAATAGCAGAGCAGTACGCAGGGGAGGTCCATCATCACGTAGCCTAATTAAACAAAACCTAATTTCCCGCTAGTGTGGTTACCGCCAACGTACAGAAACGTGGCAGATGAGAAAAATGAATCATAGCAGTGTGTACATTTCCGTGTTTGTATGATGTATGGCTAGAATCCTACAGGGACAACTTCTGAATTCATGATTGAAATGACCGCCCAACTTGCAAACTAATTTATAGATGTGACTTTCCCTCGGTAATTTCAAAATAGTGGAGGGAAACATTTTGTTTGGTTGTTTACTAGGCTACCTGCTCTTGCCCTGCCGTTTCCACCCATCTACAAAAGGGAACGCCCATTAAAGCGTCTTCATGGAGGGTAGCGTCGTGATTTCGCATCGCATGCTAGTGGATCACCTACGTGAGCGTTGAACTTGGTGCGTTGAAGCGCAACACGAGCGTATTCAATTGACAAACTGTTTGTGTTGCTTAGGAATGAGATAACACGTATTATGGTTTAAGTGTTGCGTTAGGCTATGTTTGCCGCTGCCGCTTGCCGCTGAATGTGATCCCCGCCTAATAGTTTAATCTGATAGTCTAATTTATGATGAAATAATTTCCATGGCTAGTGTGAGCTACAGTAGTATGCAGTGGTTTTAGGCAAAAAAACATTATTCCTATAGCTATTTATTTTCATCTGTTTTTATTTGCTTCCAAAACACCATGCAGCATTAGGCCTAAGTGTGTTAAAGTTTACAACATGAATATTTTTGTTGTCTTTGAAGCAAGTCAATATTTTTTGTGGAGCCCTTGTAGACTGCAGAATTACTTTGAGTAGAACTTTTATTAGAAGACCCATGGTAGATTGCACAAAGCTTCTTGAAGTATTTGCCATTACGTCTGAAAGAGCTCATCAGATAATCGTAATGCTTTTGATTAGACTTTAATCTAGCTAATTAATTATGTTCAAGCCATTGGGAGTAGGTGTCTCCTTGGTTCTTGTTTGATTGAACACACTTGATTTGACTCATTTTAATTTCCCTCAAAACACTTAGGCTACCTCAACAGCTGATCGACAATGTAACTTCACAAAAACGAACCCATTCAGTACATCCATCATAGCTTTTCATATCTGTCTGGATAATATGTTCTGCCTGGTCCCTCCATATCACCCAGCAGTGAAAATACTTCCTTTCCTGCCAAGAGTCATATGACATGAATGTGAAATGTCATACGACCCGACTAATATTCTCCACCAGATTCAAAACAACAACAAAAAAGCTCTTTCCAATTTGTTGCCGTCTTGGAGCTCAGCCACACAAATATTTACCGCTTGGTTTCGTCTTCTTGGCCGCTGCCGTTAATTGGAATAGATTGCACTTGTCCTCTGTGCCTCTTCCTGTGAACTGTGGCCAACTGTAACAGCAGACAACCAGAGGAGGCAAAAACCAACTGAATGCTGCTGAGCTCCAGACTACTCATTGGGGGGAGGAAGGGTGTTGAAGTATGTGTGGTGTTTTTGATTTAACCATGGTCCATAATTATTTAACGATGCAAAGGAATATTTGGTAGACAGGCTACTGAGGACATGGCTGTTTTTTTTTTTAATAGGAACCACCAAGGATGTGTTAATTTGCTGTATTTCAAAGGGTTGATTAAATTGTAGTTATAAGAGGTTGTTAATGCAAATAAAATGTCTTTGTTTAATCAGCAGAGTTTTGTATTTTTTTATTGCATGCTTTGATTTGAAGCTTTGTCTTTTGTGGGGCTGACATAACATATTATTATTCATAATAATAATAATGGTTAACTGAAAAATAATTGTTGCAAAATACTTTTTGCGTGTTTTACTTTGGTGTATGAGTCATTTGAGGAAAACATCAAATGTTTGGCATCAGAAACAGAATATTAATGTATTAATACAGCATATCCATACAAGTTTTAAACCCAGCAGTCACATCCAGGTTCTCCTGCTCTGAAGAACTGATTTGCAGTAATTTCCAAGTTCCAATAAAGTGTGCTGGTGTTGGTTAGATATTCCCATTAATGTAATATGTTACAGCTACTTTATCATCCTCAAAGTAAAGCTTTTATGATAAGGATGCCAAGCTGCAGAGAGCCTTATCCTGCCTGCTGTGGGGCCTCGGCATGCAGTCGTGCGGTGGGTGTCCGTGCAGACAGTGAACCCGTATGTGTGTGTGGGCAGGACAGTGAACCTGTATGTGTGTGTGGGCAGGATAGTGAACCTGTATGTGTGTGTGGGCAGGACAGTGAACCTGTGTGTGTGGGCAGGACTGTGAACCTGTATGTGTGTGTGGGCAGGACAGTGAACCTGTATGTGTGTGTGGGCAGGACAGTGAGCTCCAGTCCACAGCAGGAGGCTGCATCATGTCCTGCGCCAGGGGGCCTGACTGTGGGAGGATTACCTCTGCGAGAAAGCTCATCGGGGCGCGGAGAGACAAGGTGTGTGTGTGTGTGTGTGGGGGGGGCGGGGGCGCGGTGAGACAAGGTGTGTGTGTGTGGGGGGGGGGGGGGGCGGGGGCGCGGTGAGACAAGGTGTGTGTGTGGGGGGGGCGGGGGCGCTGTGAGACAAGGTGTGTGTGTGTGTGTGTGTGGGGGGGTAATCAGCTGGGCGGAGGAGAGGCGATTCTGGACGGGCGGGGAGATGTGCTCCATAAATCATCTGTGTTATTACCCCAAGCTGCCTACATGGGCTCAGGCGCTAATCCGCCTGCCAATCAACAGCCATGAGGCTGACGCACAGCTGGACACTAGACAGGACTCAGGACTCACACAATACGCTGCAGATGGGCAGTACATTTGGGCAGGTGGTGTCTGGTCTTGGTACCTTTCCTTCTCATGTGTGGATGGACAATAGTACAAACAACAAATAGTGGGTGTGTTTGCGTTTGTGTGTGTGTGTGTGTGTGTGGGAGTGTTTGTCTATGTGTGTGCATGCTATCAGTGTGTGTGTGTGTGTGATATTCAAATGTACATATGCATGTGTTTTTGCACATTTACATTTGCTTGAGAGATATATGACAGCTGAATAAAAAAAAATTCACCACTTGGAGATTTACTGAAACTTTAGAATCCAATAAGAAAAGCCTCTATTCGCCGCCTCCTCTTTCCACATTGCCTCTGGATGTCGTAGATAATAAAAAACACATTTATTTTACATGCTTTTACCCGCTCCTTCTTTGCCCATCCTCTTCTTCAACCCAAAATCAATTACAGTCCACAGACCAGTAATCTACTGCTCGCCCCCCCCCAGCCGTTATCTGCTTCTCAATGCCAGATAGAAAATAACAAATTACTGCAGATAATTCCGGCAGCTCCCTGCTCACAGCCACTGGCTTTGCATCAGGGCGACGCGTGTGAGTTGACTTGTGGCTGCTGAGCTTTGGCAGGCTGAACAGAACATCTCAGTACTCTTCAAGTTATCCTCTAAGGCCCCTCTCGTTTTCTCTCTCTTTCTCGCGCACTCTTCCTCTCTTCTTTTTTCCTCTCTCTCTCTCCCTCTTTCTTCTCTCTCGGTTTGGCTCGTGGCGTCGCACAGAGCCAGGGTGCGGAGGATGGATTGTGTTGTGTTGCGAGAGAGAGAATGGTGAAATGCCTGACGAGCTGCCAAAAGCTAAAGGAGAGGAGTGCTGCTCTGCTGTTCCCGCATCTTGACTGGAGAGAAGGGCTGTTGATGTTGCTTGTTTGTTTATTTGTTTGTTTGTTTATAGGACGCTCACTGCTAAGCAGCATCACTGATCTGATTCAGAGACAGCAGGTGTTGCTGCTCTCTCCTCTAGGGCTTGTATACATTGACTCTCATGTTCCACTCATATTCCATAGCAATTAAAGACTTCCAGGCTTGCTTAATACAGCAGCTTGTATTGAATGATTAATACGTTGCTACACATGGGAAAACGAGGAGGAAACATAACTCCCTGCGGTCAGTGGTTATGTTTATGCTGCCCTGCCCTCAGTTCTGCACTTTCATCTAGCCTTACACACAATGCCACGTCTGGCGTTGGTGACCGTGACGCCACATGTTCCAGCGTCCCCACAGCACTCCGTGTCCCTTTTGTTCTGAAGCAGCAGCACAGCTTTCAGCAGCGCCTCTCTCTGCAAGGCTGACCTGCCGGGAATGAAGTATCGATTACAGATGGAGGCCTCCAGCTGATAGAGGGGAGATACATACGGGCCCGGTGATACCGAAGGGGAGCAGTAGGATTAGCATCACCTCACACAGTGGGCAGCTGCTCTCTGGATGTTATGCAACCGTGTGAAGCATATTTATATCAAACAGAAGTTGTGGAAAGTGCACTGATCCACTGGGTTTGCCAGTTTTGTACAAATGGCTTACGTTAAAAGTTGCAGATGAACAATTTGTACATCAGATGTACTCATTCATCACATTTATTTAGTGAAATCTGCCGTTTGGCTTTGTAAAGCTGTAACAAAACAGCATTAACAACAATTTGACACATACTCTACACAATTTCCCTATACCAGTCAAAATGTATGTGTATGCTATTAAACAACTTTTAATAGCATACATATTTGAATGTATATTGGTGTACTATTCCAAGGTAGAAGATCTCTGTATCTGTATTCCATCTGCCAATCTGAAAATTGAATGAGGAAAAGGACCAAATGAGCAGGTGTGAGACGCACTGATCAGAATGGATTTGCGTAGCCACTCTTTTCCCTTACAATATTCATGACAAAACATAATTTATTAAGGCACTGCATTTTCTTGCCCAACAGTTAAATGAAATTCGAAAATTGAAAAAAAAGGCCATCAGCTTGGAAAACATGTCACACAACAAACTCACACATTAGTGACAGATTTGAGGCTGTTAATGTTATGAGATCAAATATATTCGGGTGAAAATATTCCCAATTAAAAAATACCCTCAAAACACCACCTCTCCTGCACACACACACACACACACTCATAGCTGAGAGCCAGAGCAATGGCACTAATTAACTACTTTTGATAAGTTATTTATTATCTCTCAGTGTTACCCCACTCTGAGAGCGTGGGCATGAGGAGGGGTTTGGGGGGGGGGTCGGGGGGACACAACCAGGAGCCAGAACCACAGAACCAGGCCAAGATATGAGCCGGAATTCTATTGGACAGTTTTCCGTCCAAATGCCAGGGAATTTGGCAGTAAGATTTTCTGACTCCATTTCAGCCTTAATCAAGCTTGCTTATGATAATGCAAGGAGAGAGAAGGGAGGGAGAGAGAGAGTGAGAAGGAGGGAGATAGAGAGTGACTAAAGAGGGGTGGACTAAAAGAGAATGAGAGAGACTCAAACAGGGAAGGGAGAAGGTCAGCAAAAGGGAGAAAGACAGACATGGAACACAATATATATATAGAGAGAGAGAATGGGAAAGAGAGTGTGTGTGTGTGTGTGTGTGTGTGTATGAATATGTGTTGGCATGTGCGTGTGTGTGTGTGTGTGTGTGTGTGTGTGTTTGTGTGTATGAATATGTGTTGGCATGGGTGTGTGTGTGTGTGAGTGTGTGTGTGAGTTTGAGTGAGGAGAAACCCCAACTCCGGCAGTGGGCCAATGCCACAGTGGCTGCCCGTCTCTGCTGTGCTGCCGTGCTGATAAGGCGGAAGTGAAGGGAGGCTTCCGCGGCCACTGACAGTGGAATTAGCTGCCATTGTCATGGTAATGCAGGTGATATTTTTTTCACCTCCGTCCGACACAGACCCTGCATTGTATGGCAAACAGGAATGCAATTTCTTTGCCAGCAGTGATCGGAAAAGAGGGATGACAATTACGATCCTCTTTGAAAACGAATGTTTCCAAATGACTTTTCATTCAGGCGAGGCAAAAGCACCACGAACCAATTAAAGTGTATGTGAATGTGTATGTGTGTGTGTGTGTGTGTGTGTGTGTGTGTGTGTCAGCTGCAGGCTAAAGGACGCATTCCAATGACCCGGTGCTTTTACTTAACCATTTAGTCTGCATTCTGATTACATGAATAGTCACAGGGATGTGCAGCGCAGTGCGTGCTGGCATAGAAAATGCACATGGGTGATCTCTGTCATTTTAACCCACACCACGCGCGCAAGCAAACATGTCCGTGGCATGCCAGACTGCGGCGGCAGTGTGACCACAGTCCATGTCAGACGGAGCACTCAACCGTTAGGCCGCGTGGTCGCCATGTTGCTGTTGCTGAGTGTGAGAGCAGGCCAGCAGGCTTGATTGGCAGATGGAATACATTTTGCCATAACAAACTTTTAAAGCAGCACAGATTAAAGCCTCAAGCGCTGTGATCTGTCTTGATTAAATGCAGACGTCAGGTTTGTCGTCGAAGACAAGCTTAAGATAACCGCCTTCTCTGATTTTTACCAACATTTATCAGAGAGCACTGAGGTGAAATTTAAGTAACTCAAGATAAAAACAGGCAGGCAGAAATACTGTGTGTGTGTGTGTGTGTGTGTGTGTGTGTGTGTGTGGGGGGGTTGGGGTCGGCGTAGAGGGACTCAGATTAGTTCGGTAAAAAATATATATCTAGCTTACTGATAATGACTGGTAACAATAGAGGCAATTACTCAAGGAATGGAAGATAAGTATCGTCTCCTTGAAACGAAGGTTTTCCCCAGTAATGGCTCATTTATTCTTGAGGTGCTCCTTCTTGGAAAGGGAGTCTGAAGGAAGAGCGTATGAAAGTGGCAATCAGTAGTCAATTAGAATGTTTTACATTTCAATGGTAATGAGGATGCCGCCAGTGTGTGTGTGTGTGTGTGTGTGTGTGTGTGGTTCTCTGTCAGCATGTGTGCGTGTATGTGTGTTGATAATACAGTAAGTGTGTCTGAGAGGTTTCCTGTCAGTGTGTGCATATGTATATGAGGTTCTCTATTTGTGTGTGTGCGTTTGTGTGTGTGTGTGTGTGTGTGTGCCCGTGTGTGTGTCCGTGTGTGTGCCCGTGCGTTCCTGTCTGGCTGTCTGTCTGTGTGAGGAAAGATGGCAAGGCAGCGAGGCAGTTACAAAAGATGGTATGAGTGAGGGCTGATTATCACAGTGCAGAATGGTGGAGAGGACAAAATGGGTTTGAAAATAGCGTGGGGAGGTACTTCAGCAGTCTTTAGATGTTGCCAAATATTCATCATTTTGACCTTGAATCAACATAAGTTATGTGTCTCTCTGTGTCCTATTGTGTAATCTGCAAAATAATGTCAATAACTGTGATTCCCAAGGCAGTGAAAAGTGCTGTGCAAAAGAATGATCTTAAGCACGTTAAAAGGCACAGTGAGGTGGTTGTGGTATAGCAGAAGGTTGACAGGGTTGGATTTTGATTAATTGGGCTGCCACATAATTTCCAGCAACTAATTTATCCCCTCCATAATTTTCAACCCCTTGAAACCCTCAACCCCGCACCCAATCACTGGTGCACAAGGAGTTAGCTTATCAGCCCCTCAAATCCAATTTGAGGCGAAGAGAATATTTGCCAAAACCAATAATGGAATGTATTCAACGTGCCTTGTGAACGCACTGAATGTACCTCCGTCATTAAACCAATCTCTTTTCAAACCCAGCTAGCCTACATTATGGGTACTTGTTTTCTCTCTCGCTTTCTTTTTCTCGCTCATTCTCTCCCTCCCTCTCTTTTTTTGCTTGGTGGTGAACTTTGTATTTGGATGCGAGATGAACTTTGATAAGACTTAATGAGAAAAGCGTATTGTGTTGAGAGAATGGCTACAGCTCCTCCAGCCGAGCGCGTAGGGCCCATCTTCCAGAAACGAGATACAGAACGTGGGGATAAAGGGAAAGTGTCACAGGGACAACGTCAAGGAGGTGATCTGTATGAAGAATGTGGGATGACGTACCGGAGAGGACAGGCGACGCCTAGGGGCTCTGAATGAAAAAGAGGTGAGGTTGAGAGGCATAAGTATTCAGAGCAGGCACTGCTCTCTCCTAGACGAGACTGCAACGATAACTCATTTCCCTCCCTCTTTGTGAAATTCCAGTCCCCATTTGCCATATTTTATTGGCGCCGATGTGCAGGTCACATACGCTGTCTAAACACAGTAGCCACAATCGGGAACTCTCTAATCAACAGCCACTGATGTGCTAGCATCATACCGGCTGCATCTTCGCTTTCGGGTCAGATTTATGCTAAATAAATGCAACTTATGTGAGGCTTGAAGACGGCGGTAAGATGCTGGTGCTACACTCCAAGTGATTGGAATTATTTCTTGGGTGGAAGATGGCATACTTAATACCCAAGACTATACTCATGACTGAAATGTATCTTTGCAATATAAAACCTGTGTGGCCATATCGTAATTTTAGCCTCAGTTGTTTGTGGGTTGGGGTGGGGGAGTTGAATCAAGAAAAGATCCATTAGAGTTGAATGGGCTTTTGGAGCTACAGATCAAAAGAGAGAGCTAGGGTGATAAATAGGCTATATGAATAAGATCGGGGAGAGAAAGACAAGGAGAGAGGGCCTCTAAAGGACGTCATATCTTAATTGAAAATGACAGCTTCAATTAAAAATGTAATCATTCTGTCCGTTTTCTAATTAAAACGGAGCCGACTGATAGTTTTGTCTTATTAACTTCAAAGACTGGCTCAGAGTGCAACGTTTGGCTCAGCGAACTAGGGGAGGAGACAAAGCATCATCATCTCTCTGTGGGTCTGAAAACCCAGCCTGGGGGACAGAGTTCATGTACCCCTTGCAGAGCCTCTCTGCCCCCACTTACCCCTTATAGCCTCTCTGCCCCCACTTACCCCTTATAGGCCCTCTGCCCCCACTTACCCCTTATAGGCCCTCTGCCACCACTTACCCCTTATAGCCTCTCTGCCCACACTTACCCCTTATAGGCCCTCTGCCCCCACTTACCCCTTATAGCCTCTCTGCCCACACTTACCCCTTATAGCCTCTCTGCCCCCACTTACCCCTTATAGGCCCTCTGCCCCCACTTACCCCTTATAGCCTCTCTGCCCCCACTTACCCCTTATAGGCCCTCCATCACACACCATAGATGGAGAGAGACCTTATAGGCCCTCCATCACACACCATGACCCTTATAGGCCATAGGCCCTCGATCACACACCATGACCCTTATAGGCCCTCGATCACACACCATAGATGATCACACACCATAGATGGAGAGAGACCTTATAGGCCCTCGATCACACACCATAGATGGAGAGAGACCTTTTCTCACAAGGCAACTTTTTACAGGCAATATAAGTTGAATACAGAGTGGAACGCTGATGCTTGGCTGACATCAAAAAGTGCTCTGACCAGGGGAGGGAAGAGCAGATGTTTTGAAGGCATAATGAGGGAAGGCTTTTGTTGTTTTAATTCAGATCACAGTGACCGCTCTCTCTCCCTCTCTCTGATTCCCAGACCGAGGAGCAGATGTTCCTGCTGGTAGAGAAACAGAGGAACAGGAAGAGGCTGGCTGAGGGAGACATCTGCACAGCTAACACAGAGTGACGGCTCCACAGGGTCTGCCGCAGGGAGTCAACAGGTAGGCCTGAAGCGTCCTGGACAGTGACCAACCATTTCCCCTTCCCAGGGATGGTATGGGTCCTACTCACCAGACGACTGCAGTTGTGCATAAACATGATAGCATTCAAAGAGAGATCATCTGTAATTGCTGCCAAGTGAAACACAGCACTGAAATGTCTCCTCTCTCTTAGCCAACAAAAGTTAAAAAGAACAGTGTGACAAAAGTAACTCATGAACAATAAAAGAGAAAAGAAGGGGAAAAACAGAAAACAGACTGCAGTCATGTATGGCGGTCCATTAGTATTGTCATGACAGAATGTGAGAGAGCATTGTTTTGCACTTAAACAGAGACAGACCCTCTCTCTCGTCTTTGTTGTCATGGATAAGATTAGTGGAGTTATACATATTTAAATTGTTGTTGGCCATTTTAAGACGTGGACCTCAAGTGCACTCCTCCGTAACTGTTTGACAGGCGAGAAGAGAACAGGGGAGGATGTGGTGTGGGGGGAGTCGTAGGAGGCTGCCAATCTACGCTGACATTTAAGCTCTTTTAAAGAGAGCGCCTCTTCAGCTCTGTGCAGACACTTGTTTTTAATAGCACAGCTGCTTGATTGCCCACAGTCTGTCTCTGTGTGCATGAGTATGTTTGAATGTGTGTGTCTGTGTGTGTCTGTGCATGTGTGTGTGTGTGTGTGTGTGTGTTTGTGCATATGTGTGTGCGTGTGTGTGTGTGTGTGTGTGTGTGTGTGTGTGTGTGTGGGAGGCACCATGGACAGTGCCAGGGCAGATCAGAGTGGTTTGCCCCCAGCAGGGGGAGCACTGTGATCCCTCTTGCTTAGCCGTGGTCAAAGTGGTGCCCCTGCTGAAGCAAACACATCAAATACAAAAGTCCCCCACCAAGCCACCAGCAAGCACACAGAGAGGAAAGACACACACACACACACACACACACACACACACACACAGTCTCATGTGAGGTGCATGTGTGCGAGGCAGTGTCACATTTTGAAAACTTTTAAATTACATAGAGAACTTCTCTCAACTGAATTACCAGACTGATTGTTGTGAGTTTGAGGGAGAAATGGAAGAGCCCAGTGCCGCATGATTGCTTTCTTTTCTTTGGGAAGATATTTGCTTCATGCCACTATGTTGCGTAGGTGTATTTATCTCAAGTAAATGTGACGTGTGGTATGGATTTTTCCTCATCGCCGGGAAGCTCACATTTTAAATTCGTTCAATAGGGGGACTAGACCTGGAAGCCAGAAGTGGCTACAGACAAATCACTCGCATGATATTAATGATATCGGAAACACAGCTCTTCTGTAGAATACAGAATCCTTTTCTCTCTCTTTTTTTCAGTCTCGCACACAGACACACACACACACACACACACATGCTCACAGGGAGACATGCACAGGCAGACACACCAATACACACATGCACATACATCCACTCATAAGGCATCTGTGGACACTCCAGAGACTTGGCTCTGATTGCACAGCTTGTTCTGGAGTGAGGAGCCAAAATCAATGAGGCCCAAACAGGATTATTGGCGCTGAGTCTGGTTCTGATTAGAGGGGCTTGGGGTGGGTTTGGATCGGGTTAAAATGTCCACTCCACTCTGTCTCTCTGAGTAACATCCACTTCAGTCAGGAGCCAGACCAGCAGGGCTTTTAAGTCAATACACACACACACACACACACACACACACACACACACACACACACACACACCAGAAGCATAGGTACACAAACATGCACACACACATAAACCCCCCACAACCACATGAATCCTCTCCATTTCCCTTATGTCTCCTTAATTTTCTATTCTATCCATCTTCACACACACACAAACACACACACACACACACACATGGTCACACACATACGCAATCTCACACAGTCACATACACACACACACACACACTCACACATGGTGACACACACACACACACACACACATGGTCACACACACACACACACACGGTCACATCAAGTCTCTTTTCTCCTCGTTCACCTGTTTTAATTCTCTGATCTATCCGTCCGGCACTCCATTCAATCCATTCTGATTAACACCTCATTTATTTTGATGTCTCTACTCGTGTAGCCAGCCGTCAGGGCCATGCAACGGGCCTTCGCCTCCCGTCACCAGAGGGGCCGGCGCTGCCAAGCATGGTGCGGGCACGCCGCACTCCGTCTGACCTTGAGCACGCCAAGTTTCAGGGAGAGCCGTGGCGCGGAGTGAGTGGGTCGTTAGTTTGTGACGAGCGATACATTATGTTTTAAAAAAAGAAAAGAAAAAAGCTTGGCTGTATGAAAATGAACCTTTTTCTATAAAACCCAGGCAAGTGGAACAGGCTTGGCTCCTGCTTTGGAGTGACCTTCAGGCAGCTTGAGCAGGATTAAAAAAAGGAGCTCTGTTCTCCTCCTCCTCCTCCTCTTCCTCTTCCTCCTTCCTCCTACAGAAAAGGTTAGTCCTCACTTACATTTTTCTCTGTGGTGCCCCTGTAACAATATCCACTCATTACATGTACTGGAAGGTAATTGGTCGGAAATAATTGAGACAGAAATCCGATTCCTGCCGTTATTATGGGTGGCGGGTGTGGGCAGCTGGGCTTTTCACAGACTCCCGACTTGACCTGGTGTGTAGGCTCTCACAGAGCCCCGTGTCACCGGCTAGTGTGTAGGCTCTCACAGAGCCCCGTGTCACCGGCTAGTGTGTAGGCTCTCACAGAGCCCCGTGTCACCGGCTAGTGTGTAGGCTCTCACAGAACCCCGTGTCACCGGCTAGAACAGACATGAGAAGCAGTGGACAGGGCTGCACAGATGAGTCATGTCTACAGAGGAGTCATGTCTACAGAGGAGTCATGTCTACAGAGGAGGGGGCGCGGGGTGTTGGGGAGAAGAGGAGGGGGCGCGGGGTGTTGGGGAGAAGAGGAGGGGGTGCGGGGTGTTGGGGAGAAGAGGAGGGGGCATTCACGTCTACTCTCCACCATTCCGTATGCCCTTTTCAAAATGAGGGATAGAGGTTGAATGTGGATTTAAAGACATGTTTCCACAAAAAAAAAAAGGTTTTCATCTCAGATCATTCGGCCTTTTTATAGTTGCCTGCTCCATTCGGCGGGCTGAGAAGATAACACAGTGCAAATATTTAATTCAACTGAGTTAATTTCAGTGCCCTCCGAGCATAGTCTTTCCTCATACAACATTCGGCTGTGTGTTACTGTATCTTGGCTATTCTACTGTCATAGCAGTTTGTTGATTCTTAGCCTTTCCAAATCATTCTAATTAGTCGTCTTGATAAATTTGAAATACTGTCACTGGCTAAATTTGAATCACTGGCACATGGTACTGTTTGCATTGTATTGTGGCCTCTCTACCGTGAACAAGTTCAACAGTCCCGTGTAGATCCTCAAATATTACTTAAAAGTGTGTCTAATAACACTCTCTACTGCAGGTTGTATAATTTTATATGAGCCAGGTCTATTTCCATTGATTTGCCATCAGCTGAGCTCATAAATGTCTCTGTAGGTTTTAAACCAGGTTCCCTTAGTTCATCATAAAATAGCTATGAATAGAATGCAGATTGAAATACTGGGAATCTTAGATGCATAGCTGCATACATACATACATGCTTTGACAAATTGTATGACTCTAAGCATGAGTAAGTTATTGGCAGATTGATTTAATTGATTTCACACTAAGGGTCGATATAGAATGTCCACGTGGACAATTGAGCAAATAATCTATCAACAGCAAAAAAAAAAGACATTACAACAATGCATTGGTTGGCATAGAGCAAATTGCACAACACATTAAACATTGATTACAACTTCCCAACCGCACTGGTATTTAACATGAAATCCTACACACACACTGAATTGAGGAACTGATGCAAACACTGATCAG
>NW_027468630.1:3843212-3855712 GCF_046254945.1 Alosa pseudoharengus | reverse complement strand
CTGTCTTATCGCAGCTGCCATATATTTATGTTAATAATTCTGTATGTGCTTGTTTCTGCTTACATTCATGCACCTGGACACGTTTGTGTTTGAATGTGTGTCTGTATGTGTGTATCCTGTGTTGATGTACCTGTGTGTGTGTATGAGAATCAAGCCTTTGACTGTGAAGCAAAACAGGGATTCAAGCAGGCCCCATAGCATGGAAGACATCTCCCAGTCAACCTCCCAGCAGATAATTATGATGAGGTTATTTTTCAGCCCTGGGGAAGCAGAGGCAGACACTCTGAAATCGCTTCATTTTGAGCATGTTAGTGCCGACTACAAAGCAGGAGGGCCTGTGTTATCAACCTAATGGAATTCTCATTCAGTATCCTTTCTAGGTTCCACATAAAGCCGCAGTGCTGAACTCTGTGTTCGTTTAGTTTGTGTTCAATTTCAAGCCGTTGAGTCAGTCATTCATTACATACCGTTTATTGATTAGATAATGGCATGATGCTAGCCAAACTGGATAAATGATGGTGTTCTAAGTAAAGGTAAAATATACTGTTTGTGTGTGTGTGGGTTCAATGAGTATGCTTTGATGTTGTGTGTTTAGTCTTTTATGATATATTCCATGCTTCTGTATTTTATATTTGTATTTTTATATATCTGTCCCACTACTGTGTCTATGCCTTCTCTGCATGCCTGTGTGTGTTTGTGTGCATGTGTGCGTTCATGTGTCTGTGTCTGTGTCTTTGGTGGATTTGTTTTGAAGTCCTCGGCGGCTGCTCTCAGGGGTTGATCACAGTGAAAAGAGGTTTCTTTCATTAGATTAATGCATAGTTAATTAACCTCAGAGGAACCTGTGTGCAGTCTGCTATACCTGCCTTTAATCTGTTTATCACTGCAGTGTAATTACTCTAACCCAGGGGGGTCATGCGAGGTAGGTGATGGTGGGTTTGTTGTGGCTATGTATTTGGTGAATGTTTTTTTTTTCCATTGAACTTGGACATTCGATTTTACTGTTGCTGTTTGTTGTTGAGGTTGCTGTGTTTAGTGCCTGGAACACATCTATATTCTTGTTATTTCCCAATCCATTGGCCTTATGATGATAATTGCAATAATTGCCCTTAGGGGATGTTTCTTTCTTTTGAATATCTTCTCCTTGAGACATGCAGGACTTGCAGGAGAATATGGTCAAACAAGGTAATGGAACAACATTGGCACAAAAGACATTAGAAGAGATGCTTGAAAAAAATAATTCTGAGCTGTTTTCTTCTACAAACCTTATCATGTTTATCTAGTGCTGAGCCTGCTTGTGTTGAAACATGCCATGGTCAAATCTATATTTTAGTGGCTTGGTACTCTTTCCTCTGAGTAATAACTGCTTTTGAATGCATTTTAAGATTCCCTGAACATTAAAGGGCCAAAAGCAAATTAGATAGCTCTATAAATATTTCAGCTAGTTATCAGCCTCAGTATTCCCCAGATCCAACAGAAAGAGTCCTCCCAAAGTGTTCATGGTCTCATTCCCCTCAGTTTACTTGACTCCACTCCAAGATAGATAGATAGATAGATAGATACAGGGACGGATCATGGCTTGTGCCAAGTGTGCACGTGCACAGGGGCCCTCAGCCAATGGGGGCCCTCGGATTTAAAAAAAAAAAAAATATTCTTAATCAATAAATACTTCTTAATTCATAAAATATAGAGGCATAACATTAGGTGGAAGTGGTAGGCTATGAGTGCTCATTAAATGTATGCGTGTTTGCGAAAGTGAAACTGACCCACTCGTGGGTAGGTGAATGAAGTGGATTCCTCCAATGTTCATGAAAACAGCATAGCGATTGGATAGCCTAATAAATCGCGATTTGTTGTAGGCCTAACAGTAGCTTATATCGTAGCAAATAGCCTATGGCGATGCCGATGACAGATAATGAGTGAGCGCATAATGTGGGCTGTTGCGCAAAGAAATTAATTAGGGAGATGATCTGCATCTCCATTTACCAAACGCTATAGTTTTGCTAACATCTCCACTGTTAACGTGAAATATGTCTCCATGCAAGGTAGTGTCAAGCAGCAGTGAAAACCTTATCATGCAGGTAGCCAATGTTCACGTCACCTGAGTCAGACAGAAAACGGGCCCTGCTTGCTCTGTTAAAAGTTTGTATGCCCCTTCCAAACTGCGTTAAAAGGGTATATTTAACAGCCAGAATTTCGAAATTTTCCCGGGGGAGACACCCCCTAAACCCCCCCGTAATATGATCAGCACCACCTCTCACAAAATACTATCAACGTCCCTGCTACCGGTCCGTCAGAAATATGACAACTGTTGTCCGGTCCGTTTAGTGAAAAATGTTGCTGTAGACTGTTTGGCCAGCAAAGGGAGATTACAGCCTAATAATAAAAACAGCTGCTGGAATTCATTTCTGTGTGGGCCTGAGTTATAATATATGACATAATGTACTACATTTTCATTGTGTGAAATTGTGCACCAGCCTGCACAGCGACAGCAAAGAAAGAAGCGCTGGCTGCTTCGCAGATGCGCAAACGCGCCCGCGCGCGTCACGGTCAGGGGGAGGGGGGGCCTTTTTTGATATTGTGCACAGGGGCCCATATTTGTTTAATCCGTCCCTGGATAGATAGATAGATAGATTATAGATAGATAGATAGATACTTTATTGATCGATCTCCAAGGGGAAATTCAAGGTCTCAGTAGCATACAGACATCACACACAACATGCACTAACAGCAGAAAAGTAATTAAAAGTATATAATATAAAAAAACACAACTAAGCAATAAGGACAGTAGAAGATAAAGAATTTACTAAAATACAAATTATAATAAATAACACTAAATCTAAATCAAGTCTAAAACAGTATCCACATAGGGTGAATAAAAACTGCTTAACTCTCAAAAAGAATTTCAAGTTTTTGCCTGTAATTGCACTGTGCCTATTTACAAGAGCATTGTTCCCACCTCTTCTGGGGCCAAATGTTGGACCTCTATAGAAAGCTGAGAACCTATAGTTTTCGCAGGAAACAGTCAAAATAAATGTGTGATGTACTCACAAAGAGTTTCAGAGGCTAGAATATAGTTTTTTCTTTCTGCCGGATTACAAGCATCTCTGAACTGATCACATTTCAGCCCTCTAGGTCTCTTGATATCCCTTAGAAACACAACTGAGCCCTAGCACCAGGTCTTGTGAAGTTGTGTGCAAAAGTAGATCAATATAGAATGAAAATATGAGTGCTTTAGACTATTATTTGCCAAGGTATGCCCATATGTTTTGTAAAATGCCTATGGATACTCCCCATAGGACTTTTTGTTATCCAAAATGCATACTGACAATCAAATGCTTACTGCACATGAACCCCTTTGTGTAGAAGCATAATCCTGGTCTCAAATGAAAAGTAACACTTTGAGGTTTCATGCTTGTATTTGGATTATACTTCAGGGGTTCTGATATGGAATGACTACACTAAATATGGAATGATTACAAAAATGTATCTATTTTTGCATTTACTTTGTTGGTTCAATGAGTGTGTTTAAGATAGACTATACATCTGTACAACTAATATTGGATAACACAACACAGCTACACTGCAGCCAGAAGTCAGGGTAGCACCAAAAGCGGAAGGGGGGGAGGGGGGCATTTTGGATCAAATTTAATTGAGACATAATAAGATTAATCTGAGAATGTAAAGCACTATACAGATTGTACATGAAAAAAGTTTACGTGTATATGATCAAAGGCAGAGTGGGAGATTACTCACACTCTGTTCTCTGTTCTACGAAGCAGGCCCTCTCGCCTTACCCAGGGGACGCAAATGCTTAGCCAACCCCTTGAACAAGTGAGACAGTGTGTATGTATGAGTGTGTGCATGCCTGCGTGTGTGTGTGTGCGTGCGTGTGTGTGTGGTCATGTATGTATTCATACTGGCAGGCCTGAGGAAGGGTAGAAAGAGAGAGAAAGGATGAGAGAGAGATATGTGAGGATGGTGGCCTTGCCTGATGTAGGCCTCCTTTCATTAGTACCTCTGTGAAATGCCGCTCCTCAAAGATAAGCCTTAATTAACGTTCCTCTCCTCACAAAGGGGAGGCTTCGCTCTACTCAGTGCGCCGGCTCCCAAGCATCACATATATTAAGGCTGATGTGTTTGTCTCCAGAATTAAGGCTTCAAAAGATCCATCTGGGCTTCTTTCTCGATTCCCCCCCGGCTGCAGTGCAATCTGAGGAGACTCACCGTTTCCTCGACTCAACATCCCAGCTTAGGTCACACTTTTGTAGCAGTCGCACAGGGAACACCATGTTGAGGCTTTGTGTACTGTCGCTTGTTTGGGGCACATCCGTTTACAGTTTGTGAGCGATCATTTCAGACAGAGAAAAGTGTTGTCGCATACTCTCACTTCCAGTGCAAAAATATTGCCTTTTATTCAACATTTCAGAGCTCTCTACGCCTTCAAACACCATCATTCATACTTTTTCATATGTAACAATAGCGCCTACTTATTCTCTGCTTTGTTTGAACTTGTCAGTCAGTCAGTTGGCACCTCAGCAAGGTATGTGTTTACCCCTTGATTAGGCTAATAATTAGCTGCAGCCATTAACTGTAGAGGTCCCCCATACAGCCTTTATAAGTACTGAACTAGCTAGCGCCATGTTAACTCAGAGCTGTGATTCACACAAGTCCTTCATTACATGGGGTTAGAAATCATTGCTAGCATGCAGCAAAAATCTTTTTTCTTAGTAGAAGAAAACAAGAGGTAGCCGTGTGGAGTGAAGTCCAGGCCCTTGGCAATTGGACAGTGAGACATCAAGTGGCCAGAGAGCCAAAGATGAGTAATTCTGTAATGGCCGTCGCTCTTTTTGCATTTTGTTTGGCTAATTTGCTTCCTCTGTTTATGCATCCAGGTTATTCAGGTGTAAGAGGCATTTTGAATAAATATTGGTCAGCAAACATGAGGGCATGAATGTAGAGTTTGTGGTTTCAAATTCCCTTTTCATTTTATTTTTTTTGCTGCCCTGACCCTAAAATGGCCAGTCCCATTTATCCCTCTTTCTGCTGGTCATGTTTGTGTAACCTAGACATGCTGCCTTTTGAGTAAACAAACATTTCCATTTTACCTCTCTACAGAAGAGAGTGTGCTGCTGATGCACTTACAAGGCCTTCCAAACTCCTTTGGGTGAGCTTGTGTTGTTCTGTATATTTTCCTGAGTATGTGGGTAAATGTAACGTGTCAGCACCACACCCTACAGGGGAGAAAAGTCTGTTTTTTTTCCTGTGTGAAGCAGTTCAAATGTGACTCCCCATGATTGAGCTAACAGGTTAATGCACTGTCAAATTTGCCCAGCAAAAAATATAAACGCTAGACTGCCGATTCAGCTTGCTATGTTCGGCTATCTGAGAGGCTTTCAAATTATGGCAGCTGTCAGAAATGCTGTATTGAGCCAGCTGAGAGAAAATGTGCTCAGTTCTATATTTAGGTGTTGTGTATTGGCCGCAAGGTACTGAAATACAACTGGATAATGAGGAAAAGTCTGCTGTTCTTATAGAGCATTTTTTAACATGTTTATGCAGCATTCCCAGGTGGAAGCATTTTGGCCTGATGACGGTTTGGGTTTGAAATGGTGCATATCTGTCTGCCATACAAGTCTTTATTGTTTCCCATATACTGTATAAGTGGAACAACATTATGGTCATCATTATAATACTCTAGCATTATTATAATAATGACAACTAGTATTTATTAATTCCTTAGTTATTACCAACTTCTTATTAAATGGTTTAGTCAATAAGAAGTTAGTAGAAGTTGTTAAGTCATTCTGTCTGTTTTATGTGTGACTTCCTCTCCTGACTGTGATGAGTTCATGCTTCATAAAGGAGATATGATGGCATTAGGAGCGGAGAGAGATTGCCCTCCTCACATGCCGGGTTGCTATGCAAAGCTCTGGCTTTGGTTTAGCTCCAGCAGCCACCCCTGTGTAGCCATCCCCTCCCCTCCCTCTCTCTCTCTTTCCCCCTCTCTCTACCCTTCTCTCTCTCTCCCCCTCTCTCTACCCTTCTCTCTCTCTCCCTCTTTTTCTCTACCCTTTCCTCTCTACCCCCACCCTCTCCCTCTCTCTCTTTCCCCCCTTCCTCTCCCTTCCTCCCTCCCTCTCTCTACCCTTCTCTCTCTACTCCCTTCCTCCCTCCCTCTCTCTACCCTTCTCTCTCTACTCCCTTCCTCCCTCCCTCTCTCTACCCTTCTCTCCCTACTCCCTTACTCTCTCTCTACCCTTCCCTCTCCCTTCCTCCCTCCCTCTCTCTACCCTTCTCTCTCTACTCCCTTACTCTCTCGCTCTCTCTCTCTCTCTCTGTTCATCTTTGGGGGTCCTGTTTCTACTCTCCAGGCTCTGCTGTCTGTGTCCCTCGGTGGAATTCCTGAGCCGTGATATTCAGGGTGGAGGGGTGGTGTGTGTCGTCCATGTATGTGTGTGTGTGTCCGTGTGTGTGTGTGTGTGTGTGTGTGTGTAGAGAGAGAGGGGTTAAGATCTCTGAAGCTTCTGAGGAGCCAGCTGCACACTCCAGCACTCACCCTCCTCTTCTACACCATCGCCAGTCACTCCTCCCTCCCTCCCTCTACTCTTCTCTATCCCCCCCTCCTGCTAGCCAAGCGATGGGAGAATCCAGCTAACCTCTCCCCCCGCACACCTCTCTCCCCCTGCTGCTGAGGGAGAGTTGGTACAGTCGGCCGGCACAGCTCTAGCTGTGCTGTCATTGATTCAGTAGTAACAGAGCAGACTGCTATCAAGAGTGGCTGCAGCGAGGGAGAGAGAGAGAGACAGAGCGAGAGAACGATAGAGAGAGAGAGACAGCAAGGAGACCGGAAGACACAAGTAAGACCGTAACAGAGAGAGATAGAAAGAGTGAGAGTGAAGGGAGAAAAGCGAGGGATTAAAGAGCTTTAGAGCAGTCACCTCCTGGCTATTTGCCTGCTGACGCAAGCAGCCTCCTTTGTTTTTGCCATCCCTGATATGACCCTGTTCAAGAGTGAACATCGCAGCCCACGATGTGAGTATACATCCCACCGACTATCTCTAGTCCTCTCTCTCTCTCTCTCTCTCTCTCTCTCTCGCTCTGTCTCTCTGTCTTTCCTTCTGTCCACTCTGCTCTATTCCTCTTTCTCCTTCACTCTCTCTCTCTCTTTCTCTCTCTCTCTTTCTCTCTCTCTCTTTCTCTCTCTCTGTCCCACTCTACTGATATGTCTGACTGTTGTTCTGGCCCCTCTGTCTCCTCCTGTGTGAAATCGAGTGCGGGGTAACTTTGGGGGCTAGTGCGGAGCACTGCAGGGGGGCTGGACTTGTGTGCCGTGGCGTGCTGGGAGTGGGCTGTAGTGGTCGGGGGGGGGGGGCTGTAGTGGTCAGGGGGGGGGGGGGGTTGGAGGGATGCTCGGGTGTACAGGAGCTGAGAACAGAGGTGACAACTCTGCTGTTTACTCTTGGCATGCAGCTGTGTAGCACACACACACCATACACACACACACACACGCACACATACAAACACAGATACACACACACACCACGCACAACACACACACACAAACACACACTACACATACACACACACAGATAATTACACACACACACACACACGCACACACATACAAACACAGACACACAGACACACACACACACACACACTACACATACACACACACATAATTACACACACACACACACAAACACACACACACACACACACATACAAACACACATACAAACACACATACACACACACACACACACACACCGCCTCTGGGCAGCATGCCAGAGCTGTCCTGCAGGACAGAGAATGTGTGTGTGTTTGTGTGTAATGTCCATATTTGTGTAGTGTGCTTGTGTGTGTGTGTACTGTATGTGCTTTGTTTAGTGTATGTGTATTTGTGTAATTATGTCTGTGTGGTGTGTGTGCATGTGTGATGTGTGTGATGTGTGTGTAGTGTGTCCTGCAGGAGAGAGAATGTGTGTGTAGTGTGTGTGCGTGTAGTGTCCGTGTTTGTGTATATGAGTCAGGGAAGCAAAAACAGTGGCTGAGTGAGAGTTGAAGGGAGCATAAGGAATCAGCCCACTGAAATGTGTGTGTGTTTGTGTGTGTGTGTAAGTGTGTGTGTGTGTGTGAGTGTGTATGTGTGTGTGTGTGTGTGTGTGAGTATGTGTGAGTGAGTGTGTGTGTGTGTGTGTGTGTGTGTGTGTGTGTGTCTGAGTGTGTGTGTGTGTGTGTGTGTGTGTGAGTGTGTGTGTGTGTGTGTGTGTTTTTGTGGGTCGTACGGAGGATCAAGCCGAGACTCTGACACTCTCACAAGGCATGGGGATCGATCAGCAGCCGCCTGCAGCTGCAGCTGAAGCTGTGCCCAGAGTAATTCTGGCCCTGCTACTGCCCCCCCCCCCCCCCCCCCCCCCTCTCAATGCTGGTGGAGGGCACTCCGGGCCAGAGAGCCTCTCCAGGACTAACTACCCCAGACTGGGCCAGGCCAGGGGTGAGGGGCAGCAGAGGAAGGGACAGGGCTGCCTGCCCAGCACCTAGAGGAGTCGAACGGTGGACTGGACATTGACAGATACTGAGGTGCCAGTGTGCACCTAGTCTGGTCAAGAATGACAGCATGTAGTAGTAGACCATTCCTTCCTCTTCCTCCTCCTCCTCCTCCTCCTCCACCGCCTATTTGTCTTCTGTTGTGCTCCTATGACCAGCCCGTAAAGGGGCCGAGCGGTGGACTGGACACTAATAGATACTGAGGTGCCAGTGGAGATTAATGTAGCCAGGATTGACAGCATGTAGTAGACTATTCTTCCTCCTCCTCCTCCTCCTCCTCCTCCTCCTCCTCTTCTCAAGGTTCTGTCGTCTCTTGTCACGTCTTTGGTCTGTTCGGTGTGGTCTCTTTAGGGCTCTCATCAGCGGAGGCAGTCGGGGCTTTCATCCTATTGTGTGCTAACATGAGGATCAGTGTGAGAACACACACACCCTGGCTCTCTGCACTCCGCCTCTCTGTGGTGAGCTGCGCTGTGAGTGGAGCGACTCATCTGTGATGGGAGCTTCAGATAGAGGCAGAGGAGAGGAGAAGAGATGAGCGCAAATGGATGAGAGAGGGAGAGAGAGAAAAGAGAGAATGATCAAGGGAGAATGAGAGGCTCTCCAGACAGGTACGATAGGGTAGCGGAAAAAAAAGTAGGGTAGAGAAGAGATTTTCCCTCGAAAATCTACAGATGACAAATCCATCATCTGTAGATGATGCAGAAGCACACACACACTCTCATACTCTCATACAGTATATATACACACACACAAAACAAAGTTGCATAAAGACAGTAAATAACATATTTTTCTTTCCTAGAGAAGGTTAAGATGAGCTGCCAGAGAAAGAAACAATAGAGCCTAGTGAGAGACTTGAGACCTCATGGGGTAGCAGACAGCGAGAGAGAGAAAGAGAGAGAGAGAAAGAGAGAGAGAGGGAGAGAGAAAATGGTGGTATGAAAGATGAATGGAATGGAACACATTCCAGATGCTTGGGGCTCTAGCGGGCACAGCTGCTTTTAAAGGGCTCGGCATGCGGGCCCCCACGGGAGTCCCTCTCAGTGACCGCCTCAATCTCCGCCATCAACCGATTACTTTCCCCTCGTCATTCATTATGTATGCCTGTCATTTGTCATTTATTCATGCTCACCGCTATCTGTTGCCACTTACGGCAAAAGACCAGGGTGGGGTGAGGTGGGGTGATGCATGATGGGAGACGTTCAAACTCTTCCAGCATCTTTTAGGTCCTTCAGCATGATGTTTCAGGCTGACGTGCACCACTAGTTTTGTGGCTGAGAGGAGGAAGAGGAGGAAGTGGGGGAAGAGGGGGAAGTTGTGTTGCAGATGTTTACACATGTCACGGGGGGGTTTAAATATTAATTCTGTGTCATAGCAGTGGGATAGCATTTATAATTAAAGAAGACCCCACGCAAGAATGGAAATGTTTTAGATTTGCTTGTGTACAACACGCAATAAATGCTCTTTGTTAGTTTAAGCTTCTTGTCAGCTTCATGCCATGAATATATAATAGTGTTTTATGTACAGGAATTCCACTGCCTTTTTCTACAATGTGATTTATCATGGCTGTCCATGGATCCATGTGTAAGGAGGAACGACAGAAAGGTGGCATTTCTTTTATTTGATTCCAGGATTATTGGCTTTAGTATGACAGCTGATGGAAACCCTGACCACATATCCTACATATGCCTGTGAATTGTGAATTGTGCTTCAAATATCCCGAATTACCACATACAGTTGATCACACAAATCAACTACTTTGTTCAATATAAGCCCTCCACATGAATAGGACACTTCAAAAAAAGTGTTATCAAACAATTAAGCGGTGAGATAACTGTCGACTTGTGAAGACACGGTTTGACTAAATTGCTGGGTAGCTTCTGATGTGATTCCACCCTTAACTCCCTTTGTTATTCCGCTCGGCTCTCCATCGCGGTGCGGAGGAGCGGCTGGCTGGCTGGCACTCTCTGTGCGTGTGCTAGTGTGAACTCTGAAGGCTTCGCGCTTCTTCCAGCTGGAGCACGGCTCAGTTTCTTTCTCTCTGCTCGTAGTTTCACAGCGCAGAGCTGCACAAGACTGCAGTGGGCTTTTGGCTGAGACACAACCAGCCAGACTCAACAAGGGGATAGGCAATGGAATCAGACTGATAGAGATCTCCTGGGCTCCTAGGAGAGGCTGTAGCTCTGTGGACATGACTAGTCGACATGACTGTAACCACCTTACCACTCTTAGATCAGGTGTGTTAGGGGTGGAGTGAGACCTTTCTATCTGTGATGATACTCACACCAACCTAGCAGGGATGGATTACTGCACGGGCCTACCGGGCCCAGGCCCAGGGGGCCCTGAAGCCCAAGCTTTTGCATGGAATCATTGCCTCAATATCAACAATTCAGGATGTTGGCTATGAATCTGATTGAATTTAGTATTGGCCATCCCCAAAATGCACCAGAATACAGGAAATCATGACAATTAGTGGGGGGCCCTTAATACATCTGGGTCCAGGGGCCCGAAAGTTCATAATCCGCCCATGCAACCTAGAAAAACTCAGCAGTACAAGAGTCAGATATAATATACCTCTGTTTTGAGTTCTGTACATCCAACTCAAGCATGAAATACAATATAATAATGCTGTACCTCCATGTGTGCATCTCTATGTTGATGTGACGATTCATGGTGCATAAATACTGTATGTAGCACCATGGGGCCATGGGTGGCTGATTACTGTATATTTAAGAGAAGTCCCAGCATGCATCTGTGTTTCGGAGCCGGCAGCAGCGGCATTGATTGGTGAGACGGCTTGTCTCCGAATCGCAGCGTGTCCCAAAGCAGATGGCAGGTAGGCTACTCATAAAATAAACAACTCGGAGGCAGGGAGCAGCCAAAACATTTGGGTTTTGCAGCCTAGCCAGGCGCTCGGAGAGAAAGAAGAGAGAGAGAGAGAGAGAGAGAGAGAGAGAGAGAGGGAGAGAGCACACTTGACAAACTGCCTCTGCCGGAACGCCTCCTCTGGGCGTCGGGCAGAATTGGTGATTTGCTGGGGAGGCTCCTGTACGCTGCTGCGCTGGGGCTGGTGCTGGATGCTGTCTACCAAAACACACACACACACACACACACACACACACACACACACACACACACACCTGACATGTAGACACTTTCTCTCTTGCTGTTTCTCAAGCAGCCACACACACGCGCACATACACACTCATGCGGGTACACACAAACACAGGAAACCTTACTGCACAAAATAAAACTGCCATGGCAATATCTAGTTCCTGAAGAAAACCCACTGAATTCTCTAAAGGAGCTCTGAGCTTTTGCCTGTTAGACCCTTCATAGAAATAACATCCTCTCCCTCTCGCTCTCTCTCGCTTTCTCTCTCTCTCTCAAAGTAGATAAATTAGGCTGCAGATTTGGATTTTCAAGGATAGAAAGCACAGGCCAGTTCAAGGTAACCTTAGATTATTAAAGTGATGTTAAAAGATATATTAGTATATATATATGCGTTCCCTGACTGCCATATTAAATTTATGGGCCCACAGGGATCTAATCATTTAGTGGAATGGGAACGTCGTGCTGAGGTTTAAGGAGATTCAGACAAGAAAGGGACAAAGTTGAGCCAGTGAGGAGCAGTGAGGACTCTGGTAGAAACTTGGTGCTTAGTGTTGTTTCTGTGGTGCGTTGGTGCCTTGTTACTCCAGTGCATTCTGTCACAAAGATTCACAGATGCTCAAGGTAGAGCTTGCTGGGTAGGAGTCAGGTGACATTTATTAACATGCCGGGAAGTATTCATTTGGAAGTGTAGGCCTACTAAAATCCCCTAGCATGTGAACGTCATCTCTTGTTGACCTTGTAGGGATGATTGTCAAGGAAACCATCAACACAATCCACAACAGCAGCACCATCACCTGGGGAGATGTCTTCCCAACTGACCTGCCATCGCTGGCAGC
>NW_027468630.1:3826642-3841642 GCF_046254945.1 Alosa pseudoharengus | reverse complement strand
TTTTGTTCAGGTCTTAGTAGATATCCTTTGTTTGAAAATAAATCATTTCTATTCTTTCCTCTTAATTCCATGTGTTGCAACTCTCACTGGTAACTTTGTTAACTTGTCCAGCAAACTATTAAAAATTCACGACTGTAACAAAACACTGCAACTCTCACTTGCCCTCGAACTAGTCCATCTTTCGGTTTCCGGTTTGTCGCGCTCAGATAAAAAAATAGAGTGGTGCGCTACCGTGTGCTACTCGGCCAAAACCCTGGCGCGCCAGAGAGATCCACGTCATTTTGACGTCGCATTGTCGCGCTACCGGTCGGGTGCGGCGAGTATGTAGTGGGCATTAGTGTGTGTGTGTGTATGTGTGCGCGTGCATAAGCCTACGATTGCTAGGTGTAATGTTATGAAAATACTAGATGAATCTGAGCAAGTTCACCAAGTAATGACTCCAAATCAGTGGATTTGGAGGCTGGAGTTGAGGCGGTCGATGATGACATGGCAGTATGCAACAGGGAGCTTTCATTCAAGACCACATGAAATGAAGAACAAAAGAATCCCCCAAAGAATAACCAGTAATCATCTCCTTTTTTGTGATTAGCTGGTGTTTATTAAAGTCTCCATGCCAAAGTGACTGTTTGCCCAGAGCTTCCGAGCTATCTATGGCTAGTTAGGATGGCATGGAGGGTTTGGACGGAGCTGTGGGCTTCTCAGTTGTGTCCGGCGTAATTATGAAGGATAATCAGCATGGCCATTGGTCTCCTGTGCACAAAGCAGAGGTGCAGATGTCCTTCATGAGTAGCCTGCCCTGGGTCCATTCCACACACAGACACACACACACACACACACACACACACACACACACACACACACACACACACACACACACACAGGTGGCACCTGTACAAAAGCTGTGTATATTTTTCATCTAGACGCCCTATTTCCCTCAATTAATGGTGCTCTCAATGAAAGCTTTTTTTTCTCTCTCTCTCCCTCCAAAAGAGTTGGCAGTTTCATTTGAAAATGTGCGAAGCTGAAGAGTGACTGCTACTTGCCTGGTGAGCTCTTTTTCCCCTCCCCGTTGTTTGTTGATTCCAGTGTTGCCGCTAAAGCTTGCTGGGTAATTATACTCCATAGAGTATGATGGGGCTGTTACAGGTGGGCTTTCATGCCTCGCACTTCATTCATCTCTGCTGTTTGTGTGTGGGTGGATGTGTTTGTATGTTTACTTGGGCTTGTGAGTGTGTGTGTGTGTGTGTGTGTGTGTGTGTGTGTATGTGTGTGTGTTCATATAATTGATGTAGGTAATGTATTTTATGTGGATTCTTGTAGCTTGTCTTTGTTATGCGTATTCTTGTAGACTTCCATATAATCATACATCTGAAATCTTGCTGTATGTGTATCATACATGTGTATGTATCCTGTCTTATCGCAGCTGCCATATATTTATGTTAATAATTCTGTATGTGCTTGTTTCTGCTTACATTCATGCACCTGGACACGTTTGTGTTTGAATGTGTGTCTGTATGTGTGTATCCTGTGTTGATGTACCTGTGTGTGTGTATGAGAATCAAGCCTTTGACTGTGAAGCAAAACAGGGATTCAAGCAGGCCCCATAGCATGGAAGACATCTCCCAGTCAACCTCCCAGCAGATAATTATGATGAGGTTATTTTTCAGCCCTGGGGAAGCAGAGGCAGACACTCTGAAATCGCTTCATTTTGAGCATGTTAGTGCCGACTACAAAGCAGGAGGGCCTGTGTTATCAACCTAATGGAATTCTCATTCAGTATCCTTTCTAGGTTCCACATAAAGCCGCAGTGCTGAACTCTGTGTTCGTTTAGTTTGTGTTCAATTTCAAGCCGTTGAGTCAGTCATTCATTACATACCGTTTATTGATTAGATAATGGCATGATGCTAGCCAAACTGGATAAATGATGGTGTTCTAAGTAAAGGTAAAATATACTGTTTGTGTGTGTGTGGGTTCAATGAGTATGCTTTGATGTTGTGTGTTTAGTCTTTTATGATATATTCCATGCTTCTGTATTTTATATTTGTATTTTTATATATCTGTCCCACTACTGTGTCTATGCCTTCTCTGCATGCCTGTGTGTGTTTGTGTGCATGTGTGCGTTCATGTGTCTGTGTCTGTGTCTTTGGTGGATTTGTTTTGAAGTCCTCGGCGGCTGCTCTCAGGGGTTGATCGATCACAGTGAAAAGAGGTTTCTTTCATTAGATTAATGCATAGTTAATTAACCTCAGAGGAACCTGTGTGCAGTCTGCTATACCTGCCTTTAATCTGTTTATCACTGCAGTGTAATTACTCTAACCCAGGGGGGTCATGCGAGGTAGGTGATGGTGGGTTTGTTGTGGCTATGTATTTGGTGAATTTTTTTTTTTTCCATTGAACTTGGACATTCGATTTTACTGTTGCTGTTTGTTGTTGAGGTTGCTGTGTTTAGTGCCTGGAACACATCTATATTCTTGTTATTTCCCAATCCATTGGCCTTATGATGATAATTGCAATAATTGCCCTTAGGGGATGTTTCTTTCTTTTGAATATCTTCTCCTTGAGACATGCAGGACTTGCAGGAGAATATGGTCAAACAAGGTAATGGAACAACATTGGCACAAAAGACATTAGAAGAGATGCTTGAAAAAAATAATTCTGAGCTGTTTTCTTCTACAAACTTTATCATGTTTATCTAGTGCTGAGCCTGCTTGTGTTGAAACATGCCATGGTCAAATCTATATTTTAGTGGCTTGGTACTCTTTCCTCTGAGTAATAACTGCTTTTGAATGCATTTTAAGATTCCCTGAACATTAAAGGGCCAAAAGCAAATTAGATAGCTCTATAAATATTTCAGCTAGTTATCAGCCTCAGTATTCCCCAGATCCAACAGAAAGAGTCCTCCCAAAGTGTTCATGGTCTCATTCCCCTCAGTTTACTTGACTCCACTCCAAGATAGATAGATAGATAGATAGATACAGGGACGGATCATGGCTTGTGCCAAGTGTGCACGTGCACAGGGGCCCTCAGCCAATGGGGGCCCTCGGATTTAAAAAAAAAAAAAATATTCTTAATCAATAAATACTTCTTAATTCATAAAATATAGAGGCATAACATTAGGTGGAAGTGGTAGGCTATGAGTGCTCATTAAATGTATGCGTGTTTGCGAAAGTGAAACTGACCCACTCGTGGGTAGGTGAATGAAGTGGATTCCTCCAATGTTCATGAAAACAGCATAGCGATTGGATAGCCTAATAAATCGCGATTTGTTGTAGGCCTAACAGTAGCTTATATCGTAGCAAATAGCCTATGGCGATGCCGATGACAGATAATGAGTGAGCGCATAATGTGGGCTGTTGCGCAAAGAAATTAATTAGGGAGATGATCTGCATCTCCATTTACCAAACGCTATAGTTTTGCTAACATCTCCACTGTTAACGTGAAATATGTCTCCATGCAAGGTAGTGTCAAGCAGCAGTGAAAACCTTATCATGCAGGTAGCCAATGTTCACGTCACCTGAGTCAGACAGAAAACGGGCCCTGCTTGCTCTGTTAAAAGTTTGTATGCCCCTTCCAAACTGCGTTAAAAGGGTATATTTAACAGCCAGAATTTCGAAATTTTCCCGGGGGAGACACCCCCTAACCCCCCCGTAATATGATCAGCACCACCTCTCACAAAATACTATCAACGTCCCTGCTACCGGTCCGTCAGAAATATGACAACTGTTGTCCGGTCCGTTTAGTGAAAAATGTTGCTGTAGACTGTTTGGCCAGCAAAGGGAGATTACAGCCTAATAATAAAAACAGCTGCTGGAATTCATTTCTGTGTGGGCCTGAGTTATAATATATGACACAATGTACTACATTTTCATTGTGTGAAATTGTGCACCAGCCTGCACAGCGACAGCAAAGAAAGAAGCGCTGGCTGCTTCGCAGATGCGCAAACGCGCCCGCGCGCGTCACGGTCAGGGGGAGGGGGGGCCTTTTTTGATATTGTGCAAAGGGGCCCATATTTGTTTAATCCGTCCCTGGATAGATAGATAGATAGATTATAGATAGATAGATAGATACTTTATTGATCTCCAAGGGGAAATTCAAGGTCTCAGTAGCATACAGACATCACACACAACATGCACTAACAGCAGAAAAGTAATTAAAAGTATATAATATAAAAAAACACAACTAAGCAATAAGGACAGTAGAAGATAAAGAATTTACTAAAATACAAATTATAATAAATAACACTAAATCTAAATCAAGTCTAAAACAGTATCCACATAGGGTGAATAAAAACTGCTTAACTCTCAAAAAGAATTTCAAGTTTTTGCCTGAAATTGCACTGTGCCTATTTACAAGAGCATTGTTCCCACCTCTTCTGGGGCCAAATGTTGGACCTCTATAGAAAGCTGAGAACCTATAGTTTTCGCAGGAAACAGTCAAAATAAATGTGTGATGTACTCACAAAGAGTTTCAGAGGCTAGAATATAGTTTTTTCTTTCTGCCGGATTACAAGCATCTCTGAACTGATCACATTTCAGCCCTCTAGGTCTCTTGATATCCCTTAGAAACACAACTGAGCCCTAGCACCAGGTCTTGTGAAGTTGTGTGCAAAAGTAGATCAATATAGAATGAAAATATGAGTGCTTTAGACTATTATTTGCCAAGGTATGCCCATATGTTTTGTAAAATGCCTATGGATACTCCCCATAGGACTTTTTGTTATCCAAAATGCATACTGACAATCAAATGCTTACTGCACATGAACCCCTTTGTGTAGAAGCATAATCCTGGTCTCAAATGAAAAGTAACACTTTGAGGTTTCATGCTTGTATTTGGATTATACTTCAGGGGTTCTGATATGGAATGACTACACTAAATATGGAATGATTACAAAAATGTATCTATTTTTGCATTTACTTTGTTGGTTCAATGAGTGTGTATAAGATAGACTATACATCTGTACAACTAATATTGGATAACACAACACAGCTACACTGCAGCCAGAAGTCAGGGTAGCACCAAAAGCGGAAGGGGGGGAGGGGGGCATTTTGGATCAAATTTAATTGAGACATAATAAGATTAATCTGAGAATGTAAAGCACTATACAGATTGTACATGAAAAAAGTTTACGTGTATATGATCAAAGGCAGAGTGGTAGATTACTCACACTCTGTTCTCTGTTCTACGAAGCAGGCCCTCTCGCCTTACCCAGGGGACGCAAATGCTTAGCCAACCCCTTGAACAAGTGAGACAGTGTGTATGTATGAGTGTGTGCATGCCTGCGTGTGTGTGTGTGCGTGCGTGTGTGTGTGGTCATGTATGTATTCATACTGGCAGGCCTGAGGAAGGGTAGAAAGAGAGAGAAAGGATGAGAGAGAGATATGTGAGGATGGTGGCCTTGCCTGATGTAGGCCTCCTTTCATTAGTACCTCTGTGAAATGCCGCTCCTCAAAGATAAGCCTTAATTAACGTTCCTCTCCTCACAAAGGGGAGGCTTCGCTCTACTCAGTGCGCCGGCTCCCAAGCATCACATATATTAAGGCTGATGTGTTTGTCTCCAGAATTAAGGCTTCAAAAGATCCATCTGGGCTTCTTTCTCGATTCCCCCCCGGCTGCAGTGCAATCTGAGGAGACTCACCGTTTCCTCGACTCAACATCCCAGCTTAGGTCACACTTTTGTAGCAGTCGCACAGGGAACACCATGTTGAGGCTTTGTGTACTGTCGCTTGTTTGGGGCACATCCGTTTACAGTTTGTGAGCGATCATTTCAGACAGAGAAAAGTGTTGTCGCATACTCTCACTTCCAGTGCAAAAATATTGCCTTTTATTCAACATTTCAGAGCTCTCTACGCCTTCAAACACCATCATTCATACTTTTTCATATGTAACAATAGCGCCTACTTATTCTCTGCTTTGTTTGAACTTGTCAGTCAGTCAGTTGGCACCTCAGCAAGGTATGTGTTTACCCCTTGATTAGGCTGATAATTAGCTGCAGCCATTAACTGTAGAGGTCCCCCATACAGCCTTTATAAGTACTGAACTAGCTAGCGCCATGTTAACTCAGAGCTGTGATTCACACAAGTCCTTCATTACATGGGGTTAGAAATCATTGCTAGCATGCAGCAAAAATCTTTTTTCTTAGTAGAAGAAAACAAGAGGTAGCCGTGTGGAGTGAAGTCCAGGCCCTTGGCAATTGGACAGTGAGACATCAAGTGGCCAGAGAGCCAAAGATGAGTAATTCTGTAATGGCCGTCGCTCTTTTTGCATTTTGTTTGGCTAATTTGCTTCCTCTGTTTATGCATCCAGGTTATTCAGGTGTAAGAGGCATTTTGAATAAATATTGGTCAGCAAACATGAGGGCATGAATGTAGAGTTTGTGGTTTCAAATTCCCTTTTCATTTTATTTTTTTTTGCTGCCCTGACCCTAAAATGGCCAGTCCCATTTATCCCTCTTTCTGCTGGTCATGTTTGTGTAACCTAGACATGCTGCCTTTTGAGTAAACAAACATTTCCATTTTACCTCTCTACAGAAGAGAGTGTGCTGCTGATGCACTTACAAGGCCTTCCAAACTCCTTTGGGTGAGCTTGTGTTGTTCTGTATATTTTCCTGAGTATGTGGGTAAATGTAACGTGTCAGCACCACACCCTACAGGGGAGAAAAGTCTGTTTTTTTCCTGTGTGAAGCAGTTCAAATGTGACTCCCCATGATTGAGCTAACAGGTTAATGCACTGTCAAATTTGCCCAGCAAAAAATATAAACGCTAGACTGCCGATTCAGCTTGCTATGTTCGGCTATCTGAGAGGCTTTCAAATTATGGCAGCTGTCAGAAATGCTGTATTGAGCCAGCTGAGAGAAAATGTGCTCAGTTCTATATTTAGGTGTTGTGTATTGGCCGCAAGGTACTGAAATACAACTGGATAATGAGGAAAAGTCTGCTGTTCTTATAGAGCATTTTTTAACATGTTTATGCAGCATTCCCAGGTGGAAGCATTTTGGCCTGATGACGGTTTGGGTTTGAAATGGTGCATATCTGTCTGCCATACAAGTCTTTATTGTTTCCCATATACTGTATAAGTGGAACAACATTATGGTCATCATTATAATACTCTAGCATTATTATAATAATGACAACTAGTATTTATTAATTCCTTAGTTATTACCAACTTCTTATTAAATGGTTTAGTCAATAAGAAGTTAGTAGAAGTTGTTAAGTCATTCTGTGTGTTTTTAGTGTGTCTGGTTTATGTGTGACTTCCTCTCCTGACTGTGATGAGTTCATGCTTCATAAAGGAGATATGATGGCATTAGGAGCGGAGAGAGATTGCCCTCCTCACATGCCGGGTTGCTATGCAAAGCTCTGGCTTTGGTTTAGCTCCAGAAGCCACCCCTGTGTAGCCATCCCCTCCCCTCCCTCTCTCTCTCTTTCCCCCTCTCTCTACCCTTCTCTCTCTCTCCCCCTCTCTCTACCCTTCTCTCTCTCTCCCTCTTTTTCTCTACCCTTTCCTCTCTACCCCCACCCTCTCCCTCTCTCTCTTTCCCCCCTTCCTCTCCCTTCCTCCCTCCCTCTCTCTACCCTTCTCTCTCTACTCCCTTCCTCCCTCCCTCTCTCTACCCTTCTCTCTCTACTCCCTTCCTCCCTCCCTCTCTCTACCCTTCTCTCCCTACTCCCTTACTCTCTCTCTACCCTTCCCTCTCCCTTCCTCCCTCCCTCTCTCTACCCTTCTCTCTCTACTCCCTTACTCTCTCGCTCTCTCTCTCTCTCTCTGTTCATCTTTGGGGGTCCTGTTTCTACTCTCCAGGCTCTGCTGTCTGTGTCCCTCGGTGGAATTCCTGAGCCGTGATATTCAGGGTGGAGGGGTGGTGTGTGTCGTCCATGTATGTGTGTGTGTGTCCGTGTGTGTGTGTGTGTGTGTGTGTGTGTAGAGAGAGAGGGGTTAAGATCTCTGAAGCTTCTGAGGAGCCAGCTGCACACTCCAGCACTCACCCTCCTCTTCTACACCATCGCCAGTCACTCCTCCCTCCCTCCCTCTACTCTTCTCTATCCCCCCCTCCTGCTAGCCAAGCGATGGGAGAATCCAGCTAACCTCTCCCCCCGCACACCTCTCTCCCCCTGCTGCTGAGGGAGAGTTGGTACAGTCGGCCGGCACAGCTCTAGCTGTGCTGTCATTGATTCAGTAGTAACAGAGCAGACTGCTATCAAGAGTGGCTGCAGCGAGGGAGAGAGAGAGAGACAGAGCGAGAGAACGATAGAGAGAGAGAGACAGCAAGGAGACCGGAAGACACAAGTAAGACCGTAACAGAGAGAGATAGAAAGAGTGAGAGTGAAGGGAGAAAAGCGAGGGATTAAAGAGCTTTAGAGCAGTCACCTCCTGGCTATTTGCCTGCTGACGCAAGCAGCCTCCTTTGTTTTTGCCATCCCTGATATGACCCTGTTCAAGAGTGAACATCGCAGCCCACGATGTGAGTATACATCCCACCGACTATCTCTAGTCCTCTCTCTCTCTCTCTCTCTCTCTCTCTCTCTCGCTCTGTCTCTCTGTCTTTCCTTCTGTCCACTCTGCTCTATTCCTCTTTCTCCTTCACTCTCTCTCTCTCTTTCTCTCTCTCTCTTTCTCTCTCTCTGTCCCACTCTACTGATATGTCTGACTGTTGTTCTGGCCCCTCTGTCTCCTCCTGTGTGAAATCGAGTGCGGGGTAACTTTGGGGGCTAGTGCGGAGCACTGCAGGGGGGCTGGACTTGTGTGCCGTGGCGTGCTGGGAGTGGGCTGTAGTGGTCGGGGGGGGGGGGGGGGCTGTAGTGGTCAGGGGGGGGGGGGTTGGAGGGATGCTCGGGTGTACAGGAGCTGAGAACAGAGGTGACAACTCTGCTGTTTACTCTTGGCATGCAGCTGTGTAGCACACACACACCATACACACACACACACACGCACACATACAAACACAGATACACACACACACCACGCACAACACACACACACAAACACACACTACACATACACACACACAGATAATTACACACACACACACACACGCACACACATACAAACACAGACACACAGACACACACACACACACACACTACACATACACACACACATAATTACACACACACACACACAAACACACACACACACACACACATACAAACACACATACACACACACACACACACACACCGCCTCTGGGCAGCATGCCAGAGCTGTCCTGCAGGACAGAGAATGTGTGTGTGTTTGTGTGTAATGTCCATATTTGTGTAGTGTGCTTGTGTGTGTGTGTACTGTATGTGCTTTGTTTAGTGTATGTGTGTTTGTGTAATTATGTCTGTGTGGTGTGTGTGCATGTGTGATGTGTGTGATGTGTGTGTAGTGTGTCCTGCAGGAGAGAGAATGTGTGTGTAGTGTGTGTGCGTGTAGTGTCCGTGTTTGTGTATATGAGTCAGGGAAGCAAAAACAGTGGCTGAGTGAGAGTTGAAGGGAGCATAAGGAATCAGCCCACTGAAATGTGTGTGTGTTTGTGTGTGTGTGTAAGTGTGTGTGTGTGTGTGAGTGTGTATGTGTGTGTGTGTGTGTGTCTGAGTATGTGTGAGTGAGTGTGTGTGTGTGTGTGTGTGTGTGTGTGTGTCTGAGTGTGTGTGTGTGTGTGTGTGTGTGTGTGTGTGAGTGTGTGTGTGTGTGTGTGTGTTTTTGTGGGTCGTACGGAGGATCAAGCCGAGACTCTGACACTCTCACAAGGCATGGGGATCGATCAGCAGCCGCCTGCAGCTGCAGCTGAAGCTGTGCCCAGAGTAATTCTGGCCCTGCTACTGCCCCCCCCCCCCTCTCTCAATGCTGGTGGAGGGCACTCCGGGCCAGAGAGCCTCTCCAGGACTAACTACCCCAGACTGGGCCAGGCCAGGGGTGAGGGGCAGCAGAGGAAGGGACAGGGCTGCCTGCCCAGCACCTAGAGGAGTCGAACGGTGGACTGGACATTGACAGATACTGAGGTGCCAGTGTGCACCTAGTCTGGTCAAGAATGACAGCATGTAGTAGTAGACCATTCCTTCCTCTTCCTCCTCCTCCTCCTCCTCCTCCACCGCCTATTTGTTTTCTGTTGTGCTCCTATGACCAGCCTGTAAAGGGGCCGTGCGGTGGACTGGACACTGATAGATACTGAGGTGCCAGTGGAGATTAATGTAGCCAGGATTGACAGCATGTAGTAGACTATTCTTCCTCCTCCTCCGCCTCCTATTCATCTTCCTCCTCCTCCTCCTCCTCCTCTTCTCAAGGTTCTGTCGTCTCTTGTCACGTCTTTGGTCTGTTCGGTGTGGTCTCTTTAGGGCTCTCATCAGCGGAGGCAGTCGGGGCTTTCATCCTATTGTGTGCTAACATGAGGATCAGTGTGAGAACACACACACCCTGGCTCTCTGCACTCCGCCTCTCTGTGGTGAGCTGCGCTGTGAGTGGAGCGACTCATCTGTGATGGGAGCTTCAGATAGAGGCAGAGGAGAGGAGAAGAGATGAGCGCAAATGGATGAGAGAGGGAGAGAGAGAAAAGAGAGAATGATCAAGGGAGAATGAGAGGCTCTCCAGACAGGTATGATAGGGTAGCGAAAAAAAAAGTAGGGTAGAGAAGAGATTTTCCCTCGAAAATCTACAGATGACAAATCCATCATCTGTAGATGATGCAGAAGCACACACACACTCTCATACTCTCATACAGTATATATATACACACACACAAAACAAAGTTGCATAAAGACAGTAAATAACATATTTTTCTTTCCTAGAGAAGGTTAAGATGAGCTGCCAGAGAAAGAAACAATAGAGCCTAGTGAGAGACTTGAGACCTCATGGGGTAGCAGACAGCGAGAGAGAGAGCGAGAGAGGGAAAGAGAGAGAGAGAAAGAGAGAGGGAGAGAGAAAATGGTGGTATGAAAGATGAATGGAATGGGACACACTCCAGATGCTCGGGGCTCTAGCGGGCACAGCTGCTTTTAAAGGGCTCGGCATGCGGGCCCCCACGGGAGTCCCTCTCAGTGACCGCCTCAATCTCCGCCATCAACCGATTACTTTCCCCTCGTCATTCATTATGTATGCCTGTCATTTGTCATTTATTCATGCTCACCGCTATCTGTTGCCACTTACGGCAAAAGACCAGGGTGGGGTGAGGTGGGGTGATGCATGATGGGAGACGTTCAAACTCTTCCAGCATCTTTTAGGTCCTTCAGCATGATGTTTCAGGCTGACGTGCACCACTAGTTTTGTGGCTGAGAGGAGGAAGAGGAGGAAGTGGGGGAAGAGGGGGAAGTTGTGTTGCAGATGTTTACACATGTCACGGGGGGGTTTAAATATTAATTCTGTGTCATAGCAGTGGGATAGCATTTATAATTAAAGAAGACCCCACGCAAGAATGGAAATGTTTTAGATTTGCTTGTGTACAACACGCAATAAATGCTCTTTGTTAGTTTAAGCTTCTTGTCAGCTTCATGCCATGAATATATAATAGTGTTTTATGTACAGGAATTCCACTGCCTTTTTCTACAATGTGATTTATCATGGCTGTCCATGGATCCATGTGTAAGGAGGAACGACAGAAAGGTGGCATTTCTTTTATTTGATTCCAGGATTATTGGCTTTAGTATGACAGCTGATGGAAACCCTGACCACATATCCTACATATGCCTGTGGGGACTGTGAATTGTGCTTCAAATATCCCAAATTACAGTTGATCACACAAATCAACTACTTTGTTCAATATAAGCCCTCCACATGAATAGGACACTTCAAAAAAAGTGTTATCAAACAATTAAGCGGTGAGATAACTGTCGACTTGTGAAGACACGGTTTGACTAAATTGCTGGGTAGCTTCTGATGTGATTCCACCCTTAACTCCCTTTGTTATTCCGCTCGGCTCTCCATCGCGGTGCGGAGGAGCGGCTGGCTGGCTGGCACTCTCTGTGCGTGTGCTAGTGTGAACTCTGAAGGCTTCGCGCTTCTTCCAGCTGGAGCACGGCTCAGTTTCTCTCTCTCTGCTCGTAGTTTCACAGCGCAGAGCTGCACAAGACTGCAGTGGGCTTTTGGGACAACCAGCCAGACTCAACAAGGGGATAGGCAATGCAATCAGACTGATAGAGATCTCCTGGGCTCCTAGGAGAGGCTGTAGCTCTGTGGACATGACTAGTCGACATGACTGTAACCACCTTACCACTCTTAGATCAGGTGTGATAGGGGTGGAGTGAGACCTTTCTATCTGTGATGATACTCACACCAACCTAGCAGGGATGGATTACTGCACGGGCCTACCGGGCCCAGGCCCAGGGGGCCCTGAAGCCCAAGCTTTTGCATGGAATCATTGCCTCAATATCAACAAATCAGGATGTTGGCTATGAATCTGATTGAATTTAGTGTTGGCCATCCCCAAAATGCACCAGAATACAGGAAATCACGACAATTAGTGGGGGGCCCTTAATACATCTGGGTCCAGGGGCCCGAAAGTTCATAATCCGCCCATGCAACCTAGAAAAACTCAGCAGTACAAGAGTCAGATATAATATACCTCTGTTTTGAGTTCTGTACATCCAACTCAAGCATGAAATACAATATAATAATGCTGTACCTCCATGTGTGCATCTCTATGTTGATGTGACGATTCATGGTGCATAAATACTGTATGTAGCACCATGGGGCCATGGGTGGCTGATTACTGTATATTTAAGAGAAGTCCCAGCATGCATCTGTGTTTCGGAGCCGGCAGCAGCGGCATTGATTGGTGAGACGGCTTGTCTCCGAATCGCAGCGTGTCCCAAAGCAGATGGCAGGTAGGCTACTCATAAAATAAACAACTCGGAGGCAGGGAGCAGCCAAAACATTTGGGTTTTGCAGCCTAGCCAGGCGCTCGGAGAGAAAGAAGAGAGAGAGAGAGAGAGAGAGAGAGAAAGAAGAGAGAGAGAAAGAAGAGAGAGAGAGAGGGAGAGAGAGAGGGAGAGAGAGAGAGAGGGAGAGAGCACACTTGACAAACTGCCTCTGCCGGAACGCCTACTCTGGGCGTCGGGCAGAATTGGTGATTTGCTGGGGAGGCTCCTGTACGCTGCTGTGCTGGGGCTGGTGCTGGATGCTGTCTAGCAAAACACACACACACACACACACACACACACACACACACACACACACACACACCTGACATGTAGACACTTTCTCTCTTGCTGTTTCTCAAGCAGCCACACACACGCGCACATACACACTCATGCGGGTACACACAAACACAGGAAACCTTACTGCACAAAATAAAACTGCCATGGCAATATCTAGTTCCTGAAGAAAACCCACTGAATTCTCTAAAGGAGCTCTGAGCTTTTGCCTGTTAGACCCTTCATAGAAATAACATCCTCTCCCTCTCGCTCTCTCTCGCTTTCTCTCTCTCTCTCAAAGTAGATAAATTAGGCTGCAGATTTGGATTTTCAAGGATAGAAAGCACAGGCCAGTTCAAGGTAACCTTAGATTATTAAAGTGATGTTAAAAGATATATTAGTATATATATATGCGTTCCCTGACTGCCATATTAAATTTATGGGCCCACAGGGATCTAATCATTTAGTGGAATGGGAACGTCGTGCTGAGGTTTAAGGAGATTCAGACAAGAAAGGGACAAAGTTGAGCCAGTGAGGAGCAGTGAGGACTCTGGTAGAAACTTGGTGCTTAGTGTTGTTTCTGTGGTGCGTTGGTGCCTTATTACTCCAGTGCATTCTGTCACAAAGATTCACAGATGCTCAAGGTAGAGCTTGCTGGGTAGGAGTCAGGTGACATTTATTAACATGCCGGGAAGTATTCATTTGGAAGTGTAGGCCTACTAAAATCCCCTAGCATGTGAACGTCATCTCTTGTTGACCTTGTAGGGATGATTGTCAAGGAAACCATCAACACAATCCACAACAGCAGCACCATCACCTGGGGAGATGTCTTCCCAACTGACCTGCCATCGCTGGCAGCCATGACGTATCCCTTGTCGTTGTTTGTGCTGTTTGGAATCAGTTTTATTTTATTTATGTCCCATTCTGCAGCTAATAAACAAACCAACTGCAGGGCTGGTTGGAGAGGAGACTTATTAAGACAGAGGGAGAGATAGAGAGAGAGGGGGGGGGGGGGTTGATGTTGAACTCTTTTATTCAACCATATTCACACATTCTCACAGAGTTAGGGTTATCAGTATCAGTATCAGTATTGTTCTGAGAAAGGGGGAAATAGAGAGAGTGTGTCTGTGTGTGTGTGTCTGTGTGTGTGTGTGTATGTGTGTGTGTGTGAGAGAGAAAGAGCAAGAGAGAGAGAGAATGTGAGAGAGGTGGGTGTTGTGGGAGGACAGGAAATGCTTAAGCTCTGATGAAAGACTGGACACAGGAAAGCAAAGGGAAAACACTCTGTTGGCAGGTCAAGGTGAAGTGCTGCAACAACACCCTCATATGATTGTGTGCAATTATGTAAAAATGTATGGGGGTGGGGTTTTGGGAACTTCCTCTTTCTCTTCAAAGAAAATGGTGGCCATCACCAAAAGGACATTTTATGGAAAGAAGAAAAGTAAGTGCTTAATCAAGTTAGTTGAGCATTTAACATTTAAAATGTTGTTGTTTTTTCTATGAATCTCTTAAAAACACTTAAAATAATTTTCAATGTTTTACCATCATAGGAGAGTGTTAAACAATTGTCCTCCGCAGTGGACATTTGTAGTTACTACCTCCATTTTGTTCTCTATTTTACTTATCCTTACATTATTTGATTCAGTTTTATTTGTACGGTGTTATGAAGTCCACTGAAATGGACACTTTATATTTCTTAAATAAAAACATTTTTTTCAAAAAAAAAGTTTTCAGTATGCTCATTGTCTTCCAAACTATTGGGGAAGTTAAGAAAAAAAAGAATTTGGAGATATGTTTTTTCTTGGTAGTCAGGAGGATATACACTTTGCCTCCATGGTGTCAGGACGAAAATGCAGTCGCTATAGTTCAGTGGAGATTTTGCTCCTGTGTGTCGGTT
>NW_027468630.1:3811642-3814142 GCF_046254945.1 Alosa pseudoharengus | reverse complement strand
TAATTTATCATCTCTCACTCCCTCCCTCTCCTTCTGTTCCCCTCTCATTCTCTTTCTGTCTTGTATTCTCTCTCATACACACACACACATAGACACACGCGCACAGACTCGCTCTCTCTCTGTCGCTCTCTCACACACACACACACACACATACACATTTTTTCTCTCTCTCACACACAGGCACACACACACACACACACACACAAACACACACACACACACACTGGTCATTTGTCCTGTCAGAGGCTCATGGGTATTTCTGTCCTTCTGGCCCATTCCGCTGACATGCTGTCATCTGTTTTCACTACAGCAGGAGGAGACAACAGGCAGCCCCGGCCGGACAAGCTGAGCGCCTGTAATAATAGGCCAGGCTCCATCTGTCGTATGCTGGAGGAGAGAGAGGGGGAGAAGGAAACTGATAGAGGGAGAGAGAGAGGGATGAAAAGAAAGAAAGATAGAAAGGAAGAAAGAGATGTGGATGGAGGGAGGGAGGTAGGTCGGCAGACGGAGGAGAGAGGTTTAGTGGAGTGCTGGGACTGCACTGTGTCCACGGAGTCTGTCTGAGGGCTGCCTCGTGGTCACTCACCGACCCTGCCAGGGCCTCTGAAAGGCTTCGCCTTTTCACACGAGTTCCGGCGGCTAAGGAAAACCTTTAGCTTTAATGAGGTGTCACTTAGCGCCGGCTCCTCTTACCATCCCAGAGTGACCCACTCGGCCCTGGCCTCGGCCTGGACACTTGGGTTTCAGTCTGGTGACGGATGAGGAGAGGAGATGAGAGTCCTCTGATGACAAAGAACTCAGTTGGACATAGAGTTCTAGAGCGCTCCAGGGAAGGACCCTGGCAGACCCTTGGCAAGCTTGAGACCCCATCTGCCCCCCACTGGCATTTACCCCCGAAGTTGCCCCCCTACTCTGTGGTGAGACCCCACCCCCAGCATGGCCCCCCTGTGGCTTCTCCCAGCTGGCCTGGACTGGACTGACCGGAGCTCGTTTGGCCCTGGATGTTTACAGGCCTCGTCAGCAGGCTGCTTTTTACTGCCGGACGCTTCAGAGTTTCCATGGGTGAGGCGATCACTCGCTCGCTCACTCACTCGCCCTTCAGCCTGGGATTACCTCTGCAGCACACATTCCACGCCCAGGGCCAGAGAGAGTGAACGACAGAGAGGGAGGGAGAGAGAGAGAGAAAGAGAGAGAGAGAGAAAGAGAGGGGGGCAAGAGAAACAAGACTATCACACAAGATAGAGTGGGAAAAAACGAGAGCGTTGACTTGTATTCCGGCTCGTTATTCCTCTAAAACCCACTTTTGGGAGTTGCAAACCCCAATGGTTGCCTTTCAATGTCAGTACAGGAGCAGGAGGATGTGTGCTACATACACATACTTTTTTTAGGTCTTGCTCGGTACGGTGGTTTCTCCCATAATTCCACGGGGGGATAACCAACCTGGGGAGCGGCGGTAAGGTGAACTGACCTATGTGGATGTGAAAAAGGTCTGGCCTCCTTCAGGGTGGCGGTGGCAGTGAAGGAAGAGAGAGAAAGCTCTCTAATCCTGTTTTCACTCTCCTATCCTCCCAATACCACCACCACCACCACCACAACTCACCCCCCACCCCCCACCCCGCCTCGTTTTATACAACCAAGCTGATCCCTATCTATCTGTAGCCATGCCTTTAGCTTATCACTATATTGGGGGTAATGGAGTCATCCCTATCCCCTAGTTCCAACATCTCTAGAGAAAGAGAGGGACAGGGAGAGAGAGATGGAGAGAGGGAGAGAGAGAGGGAGAGAGGGAGAGAGATATGGAGAGAGGGAGAGAGGCAGATGGAGAGAGGGAGAGAGAGATGGAGAGAGGGAGAGAGGGAGAGAGATATGGAGAGAGTGAGAGAGAGATGGAAAGGGATAGAAAGAGATATAGAGTGACCAGGAGAGGGAAGGAGGGAGGGGTTGAATGAGTGAATGAGTAACAAAGAGAGGGAGGGAGGGAGAAAGAGAGAGAGAGATAGAGAGAGAGGGAAGGGAGCAAGCTGCTCTGTGCACAGTTGGGCCCCCGGAGTGAACAATCCATCTCAAATTGATCTCACAACTGACTGCGGCGGGGCTCTCCGAATCCATCTCAAATTGATCTCAGTGCCAGAGGTGGGGGAAACTAGCAGCGAACCTTATCAAAAATATTGTGGTGTTGGGCGAATCTGACAGGGAAACTTATCACAGAGGAGCCCAGGAAATGGGCTCCTAGACCCCCAGGCGCTCCGACAGGACAGTCCCAGCCGCCCGGCGTCACACACACACACATAGACTACACAAGCAAACATGGATGCATGCATCCACATATAAACACACACACACAGACAGACATACATGCATACACAAACACACACAAATGTACATGCAAGCACATCTCATGCCCCACTGAACACGTTCTATTTTGCACTGCAATACACCCCCATTCCAAACACACACACACACACACACACACACAGACCAAAACACACAAGAGACATAA
>NW_027468630.1:3791642-3804142 GCF_046254945.1 Alosa pseudoharengus | reverse complement strand
GCATCATGACTCATTGAAAGTGATAAACATTTACCTTATTAGTATCAGAATGCTTTCAGGTTAACGTCTAAACTGCCATCATTTCCCCACAGAGGTCAGAGCACTAAAAAGGTGGACAGAATTGAAACACTCTGACACTCTGATCACTTTTGCACACCCTACAAAAACATAACAAAACACTTAAACCGTATATATATATATATATAAATTCAGAGGTGCATTGCATGACTAAAACTTTAAGAGGAATGTCTTTGTGCATGGCATCTGTGATTAAGGCAAGGCTTTATGAGATGGGAGGGTTTGATGGATGTTAGATTATACAAACAGCCACTAATAAATGCTCCAGTCCAACCTGCCCAATAAGACTCGTAATTACCAAATGATTTACGGTCTGTTGTCACAAACAGACTTTGCCTGAATTGCTCTCCCTCTGCCAAGGAACCAATCCCAGATCGTCAATGAATGTGAGGGTGTGTGTTTGGGGTGGAAAACGTAATATTGTAGTTTCTTTTTCATTCAAAGCTTATCAGGTTGTCAGTCACATGCGCACACACAACCAATGTGCCATTAATACACACACATACAGAGAGAGAGAGAGAGAGAGAAAGTGAGACAAAGCTAAAACCTATACCTCTGTCACATATTTTAGTTCCAAGAGCACAGCATAACATCACAGTGGAATAGCTGCTCCTCCATGCCGTTGATAGCAGGCTTTTGGCATCGTCACAGCTAGCAGGACCCCCTGCTGAGCGGAGCCTTTCTGCAGACGGGATGGAATTATCGCAGCAGTTCACTTTGGCCAGGCTTCAAATGTCAAAATCTCACGGCCGTGCCAATCTCTTACCTTCGTAGCCCGCCATATAACAGGCTCTGCCAAGAGTCCACAGAGGTGCTGCTGTCTTCCCTGCCTCCTCCTCCTCCTGCTCCTCTTCCTCCTCCTCCTCTTCCTCCTCCTCCTCCTCTTCCGCCTCCTCTTCCGCCTCCTCCTCCTCCTCTTCCTCCTCCTGCTCCTCTTCCTCCTCCTGCTCTTCCTCCTCCTCCTCCTCCTCTTCCTCCTCCTCCTCCTCCTTCTCCTCCTAATCCTCCTCCTCCTCTTCCACCTCCTCTTCCTCTTCCTCCTCCTCCTCCTCTTCTTCCGCCTCCTCTTCCTCTCTACCTTCCCCCATGCAGCTCCCCACACACACTCGTAATGAATGGGGAATCGGTCCCTGGCGGAGCGGCTGATTAGGTGACTCAGGTCTGTTTGATGAGATCTGACGCCGTGTTCGACAGGAAGGTTGGCTTTTCCCCCCGGAGATGAGGCCGATCACGCCTCAGAGAGACAGCGACGCGGCGCCTCGGCCAAGGCTCAAATGAGACAGAGCCCACGGGGGGTATATTACCACATGAGAAGTCAGACTGCGCCTTGAAGCATCAGAACATCCAATTTTTTGCTAAAGAGACCTGTGTCTATAGTGAAGGCATCGTTATTCAAATAATATGGGCAAGGTACCAAAAGAGCCGGGCGCTGGTGGATGTGACTTCTGGCCTGTCTCCTGACGGTGCCTGGAGTGAGAGGGAGGCGTGCTTGTGCTGACTGAGGAGGAGATGCCTGGCTGGGTAACATGAGCGGCTCAGTTGAAACCCTAAAGAGCAGCCTCACCTCTTGTGCTCACCTCCACAAATCAGACTTGAAGAGGAGGAAGAAGAAAGTGGAAAAGAAGAGGGAAGTTTTACTCTCCCCCTCCTCTCCTCCTCCTCCTCCCTCCCCCCTGTCTTCTCCTCTTCACACCTCCAAAGTCAGTTGAAGGTGGCTGGCTACTGCTGCCTCCTCTTCCTCCTCTTCTGTGTAGTGTCTGCCACAGATGGTCTCCAGCGATGCGTTCGATGGCGGGCCCATCCCACACAGTAAACACACTTCAGTCCGCAGGATGATACTGATGTTAAAGCACCGGATGATAAATGGACGTGCTACCCTTCACAGGTCCTGGGAAAAACCCACACAGATGGATGTGTGTGCATCTGCCCGTAGCCTTCGCTAACTCTGTTTGTTGATCTTCCTTCTTGTTTTTGTTTGTGTTTGTGGCATGTTTTTATTTACTTATTTACTTGTTTAGATGAGTGGGGTGTAGGTGAACATTCACTTTTTTCACGTTCCAACCTTGCATTGTCCTCCCCATGTTTGACAGAGAGATTAGCTTAATCTATCATTTAATCAGATTACCCCTGCAGGTGTGTCGGTGATGAATGCATGAATATTATCCAGTTACTCACATCTGTTACGCTCTGCAATTATAATAACAGCCCCCCCCTTCATCCCCCCCCCCCCCCGCCTTTTTTAATCTCGGCTTGCACCTGAAACCTGCACTTGATTTGAAAGTCAGATTATGTTAATCTTCAATTCAAACAGGCCAAGGTTATCATCATGGCCCAGTCTCAGCGCTAGCGGAAACAGGAACCGCCACAGCGTGGTGGCCCCTTCTGGTGTGTTTGGCGGCGGTTATATGAGGCAGGTTAATGTCCAAGGTTTAGTATTCAGTGTGGGTAGGAGCACACACAAACACACACACACACACACTATCTCCCCGCGATCTGCCTCCCACGGCTGCATTAAGGAGGTCCCTGGGCAGTGTGGTCATTACACTGCCCTGGAGCTGCTTGTCTCGTAGGTCCATTTCATATCTCCACAAGGGTCACGCGGTGGGCTGGACCAGCAAAGGACAAAGAGAGAGAGGCTTTATGACGGCTGCTTCACCACCAGCTCCTGTATGCGGGGACACGACACTCGCGATTCCCTCTCTCTCTCTCTCTCTCTCTTCTTTTCTCTCTATCTCTCCATCTCGCCAAAACTCTCTCTGACTGGATTTCTCTGCCTATCTCTCTCTTCTGTCTGTTCATCTCTCTCTCTCTCTCTCTCTCTCTTTCTCTCCTTGCATCTCAGATCATCTCAGAAGACAAAAAAGAGTTCCCTCCAGTGAGGTTGGTTTGCGTGATGATGGAACCACGTCCCTAAGTACCTGGCCGCGCCCCACTCTCTCTGACAGCTGCAGGAAACTTTGACTCCTCCTGTCCCCTGGACCCCACCCTGCCCCTCCTGCCCCCCACCTGCATCGCTCTTTGGTCCAGTCCAGCCCTTGCTGTTGCCCAGTGACAGTTGATGCACACCTCTGTTGCCCTAGTGGCTGTACCAACCGTCAGTCTGCGTGGGGGGGGAATGAATGTGTCAGTCTGGCTGTTACTGTAATGGTGTTGGGCCTGGAAGAGCAGCTGGAGAGTCTGACTGAAGAGTTAATAGGGAAGGGAGCAGAGAGGCAGGGGGTGGTGGAGGAGTGGGGTGGTAATGGGGGGGGTAGCGTGATGGAGGTCGGTGCTTTTGGGGAAGGGCAGTGGGGTAGGAGGTGGTGGAGGACTCCTGCTGGCCCCTGGGGAGGGAGAGCAGACCCAGGGTAGGTCGGCTGAGGGAGCCTGGGGAGGACAGTATAGCCAGGCAGGAGAGGCCATGGACCAGCTCTCTTTTTCTATGTCTCTGTGTTCTCTCTCTCTCTCTCTCTCTCTCTCTGTCTGACTGATCGGGTAATTACTGCTCTAGGCCTGTGGATGCCTGGAGTGTCAGCTTCACTGTATGCTCTGTGAGTGTGGGAGGGAAAGGCCAATGGAGGATACAGTACATATATCTATATGTGAGCCTGTTATTGTAAGTCAGTGGATGTGTATGCTGTGTGTGTGTCCTTGTACTTTTGTGTACAAGGTTTGTGTGTGTGTGTGTGTGTACTGTATCTATTTGTGCAAACCTGCTCGCCTACTTGAGTTTATTTTCACACGCATTTGCATAGATATTTGTGTTTTGGTATTCCTCCTCGCCGGCTGCCTGCTCTTTATCATGCAGACTCTAAATGGAGTCCAGCACGCTGGTTTCCGCTCCTCCATCTCCTCCCCTGTCCTCTTCTGCATTTCGGAGCGTGACTTTCAGCTGAGTCTGCAGTGGCGCAGAAATTGGCACGCGGCGAACATTGCGGAAGCCTCTAATTCTGTTTTATTAGTTGCCATTTTCCTTGGCTGCGAATGAGGGCCATTTGTCAGGGACGTTTAGGATTTAAAAGCCTCGTATGATGCTTCTCCGGAATAAAAGGCCTTTGAAGTGTTCCTTAATGATTTTTTACATCTATAAAAAGGACAATAGAGTGTGAGCCTCTAGTGTTGGTGAGAGTGTTTTGATAGCACCCAGCTCGAGAGAGATGCACTCTTAAGATGGGGATGCTCAGTGTTTTAAGATGCATTGATTGATTGATAACTGTGGATGGATTTTTGTTGTAGCCGCAAAGCTGGTCTATCTGTCACTGCCAGAGTGAAGCACTTTATTCCGACGGACAGTGACAGATGAAATAAGAACTCCCTTTTTCTCTTAATGCTGTGTGGTTCCGGAGCCGCAAATACAATAAAATGTAAATGCAGGCTGTATACTTAAAAGCACTACCAAGACATACACTGAAGTGGGATATTTGTTGTTGGAAAACAGGAACTTCGGTACGACAAACTTAAAATATGTCTCTTTTTAAAACCATGGACTGTTGTGGTCTGTAACCATTTACTCCTGTAAGTTACAAGGTTGTGTCAGTGGATGTACAGTGCATAAGTTAGTGTGATTGCTCAGTGCTTCGCAGAGCAGATTGCATTACATTGGAGTATTGACTTGCTTACCCAGGAGATAACCACTATTGATTATCTTATCACATGACAGCCATTTATAAAACTTTCTCTCTTCTCTCTCTCTCGCTGAGACTGATCAAGATAAATCTTCTCTTCCCTTTGGGGCTCTTCAGGTTAATGTTCTACCTTCAGCAGCTGAAGGCGAGGCAATAACACCATACCACTCTTTGCCTGATCAATTTAATAATGTGATACTAATCTTATCGACTGTAGTTTGCTCTCCACCACGTCCATTTATTCTCTTCAATAGCCTTCTCCAGTCACTTTCAATTACCACGGGATGCATCTCAGCCTACTCTAAAGTAGCTGCAGGCATTTCTAAACCATGTCTGTATAATGAATGTGTGTCTGTTTGTGTGCGTGTGTGTGTGAGTGTTTTTGTGCGTGTGTGTGGGTGTGTGTGTGTGTGTGTGTCGTAGTGCATGTCTGCTCAGATGTTTTTTCTGTAAATGGCACTTTCTGTGAGCACAGTCTTTGTTTTACATACAAACACACACACACACACACACCCACAAAGTTTCGACCTCAAGATGGGAATAATTGCTTCCTTGTAAATCAAACAAATTTCTCAGTCGGGGATTTCTGGCTGGTGTTCTGATTGTGTAGGCGTAACCTGGTTCTCGGCTAGTCTGTGCCCTGACCACCAGTCCAGATGAAGACGGATCGCTCTCCCAGTCGGCTCTCTGCCTTGAGCTGTTTTTCATCTGCCCGGCTGGAGTCCTGCTCTTACAGGGCCAGTGGGTGCTGGAATCGATACGCTCGGCCTGCCCCCTGTCAGTTCCGCTAAAACCATGAACTGCCGGGGTGTGTTGTGCAACCACTCAGTGCTGCACATTAGTCTGTGCATGTGTGTGTGTGCGTGTGTGTGTGTGTGTGTATCCTAGTTGCAGTCGATGTTTGGTAAATTTGGCATGGCCTGTTTGTGTCAAGACACATTGTTATAGTGTGAGTGTGTGTGTGTGTGTCTGTGTAGATAGTGTGTATTTGTAAACGGCTCTGAGCTCATTGTCCTTAATATTGATTGTGTGTGTGTGTGTGTCTGTGTGTTTGTGTGTGTGTGGTGGTGGTGGCGGGGGAGACTGAATGTGCCTAAAAATTGATTAATGATAATTAGCTCGTTCTCACACTCGTAGTGGCCTGACTGCTGTGAATGACCAAGCATGAAATAGCTACCACTAAGCCTTGCACATCGATCGATGGCCTTATATGTAACAGATCAATAGGACACAAGTGTGGGCGGCAATGGTCCTGTAGTAAAGGAGACTTTATATCGATAGGCACATTTTGTCCTCTTCACCAGGAATGTGACAGTAGACCAGTAAGTACAGCATGAGACACACACACACACACACACACACATACACCCACACACACACACTCCACACAAAATGTGTGTGAGGAGACAGCAGAGTCTGCCGTACTGAACACAAGTTTAGTAGAGGCATCAGCAATAACACACACAGACACACACACACATCCATACACACACACACACACCTTGAGGCTTCCTGGGAGTCCAGCAGTGATCGCTTCACTGATCACAGCAGCCCTGGTGTGGGTCATCTAGCCTTGTCCGTGGCTATTTTTAACTGCACATCCCTCGCCTTGCCCTCTATCCTTCCTCCCCTTCCTCCCCCACTCTTCTTTTCTCTTTACTCCTTCTTTTCTCTTCACTCCTTCTTTTCTCTTCACTCCTTCTTTACTCTTCACTCCTTCTTTACTCTTCACTCCTTCTTTACTCTTCACTTCTTTTCTCTTCACTCCTTCTTTACTCTTCACTCCTTCTTTACTCTTCACTCCTTCTTTACTCTTCACTCCTTTTCTCTTTTTCTCTTCACTCCTTCTTTACTCTTCACTTCTTTTCTCTTCACTCCTTCTTTACTCTTCACTCCTTCTGTCGGCTCTCTACTTTGCAGCCCAGTTTTCTTCGCTGGCTCATCTCAAACATTTTGAAAGTCGGTTTTGTCATCATAATGAGGTCAATTGTCACAGTTTTTGCACAGCTTATTACTTTCTGTCTCCAACGGTTAGCGAAAAAAAAATGCTATCATGAGTTTCAGCAAAACCATGCATACAGTCTGCCTACTCTAAATTTCTTACTTAGGTCTCTTGTGCTTGAGCTTTCTTTGGCATGTGGCTTGTCCTCCCTGTGGGTATAGTAGGTGTATTGTGGGTAATATTTGGGGTTGAAGGACTTTTGTCTGAAAACGTAATATTCAACACCTCTGAAAGACTTTCTAAGTGTATTTTAGTGGGTTTTTCATCAGTGTCCTTGTGAGACTTTTTCGACAAAGCTTTGTTTCCTGCTTTATTATCGAATGTTTCGCTTTGATAGATTATGCTGCAGCGCGAGGCAGAGAGATGGAGATGGAGATATGGGAAATACTGAAGGAGCCAGAGCCATGGGGTAGATTCAGTATCTGATTCAGCCGAGCTGTGATAAAGGGCTTTAGTGGGAAGCACATGCGCTCCCCTCGGCACATGGTCATTGAGAGAGAGAAAGAGAGAGAAAGAGAGAGAGAGAAAGAGAGTGAGAGAGAGAATTAAATGAACAGTGGTATTTATTTATCTCAACAAAATGTCAAAAGGCAATAGGCATAATTAGACTAGACTCCATCAGTGTGCATCATTATTGTTTATATGGTATCTATCACTAAATCCATCAGTGTGCATGGTAATGGCAGTGGCAAGCTCTGGCAGCAGCTGATCCAGTGCCTAAGGGTAACCGTAAGCAGGGTTGCTCCGGGCTCCATAATGGGGCTTATCGGCTCAGCACACACAATGCCCAGGTCAGGCACTCGCGCCGCTCTGCTCCTCTGCGTGGACAGCTGGAAACTCCATATCAGACTGGATGACGGCAGCCCCTTTTGGGGGGCTAGCTATTTTAAATCCTTAGCCTTTGACTCACCCGGAATGCCTCAATTTCCATCAATCTGCCATCACTAACAGCTGAGCCGCCAACTACAGTTTAAATGGAACATTCAGCCGGGAGGGATCTGAACATTGGTTTATAAACTGTTCTTTTTGGAACAATGTGTTATGAAACAATCATGAAGGCTAAAATGAAGAGAAAAAAAAATCCTTGTCCACAAGAAACAGCAGGCGGGAAAATGGTTATTTGCGAGTCCGTGGCAGACTCTCCATCTTCTGCATTAGAAATAACAGGCTGCAGTCAGAATGGGCCCTGACATGTTCAGTGTGTCTTATCACAGTACTACTGAATAGGGTTCTACTCTCATTCTTAGTTATTCTCTGTATGCAGGCCCGAGTGTTACAAAGTCCGATGTGTATAACTAGCCACCTCGTATATTTTTTGTATGCTCAGTGGTAATACATCAAACCTCAGGCGGTGAACTTGAAGTGATCATTCTAGTCTTATATTTTTGGGGATACTGTGATAAGCATGTGCTGTGAAAAACTGGAAATATGTTTTCAAGCTGTAAAGTGTATTAGGGCTGTGCAATTAATCAAATGAATCAATCAATTATCAAGTATGACTTCCAATGATTATAAGAACAACAACCGGAATATAATGATTATTTAGCTGCACTCCGTTTTGCAACAATGCTCTCTCGTTTTATCTTTAGTTTTAAATCAATATTTTCAGATAGATTTTTTATATTGTTTTTCCAAAATCATTGTTTTCAAAACCATTGAATAATTGTGTTAAATATTGACCAAAATTCAGATTCAGAGAGATTTATTTGCCACATACTGTACACAGTTCTAACAGTATACATAGCTAGTGATGAAATGTAGCAATGAAAACCGATAGTGAATATAATGTATTACGCAAAGCGTTTGTATATTTAAGAAAAATGCATGAATTCTTTGTCACCTTTGAATACAGGGCAGCATGTTTGACTGCAGCTATCCTTAGTGCTGCTGTAGCGAATCAAGAAATAGCTTGACAGCTCCCCACCCCGCTAAGCCACCCATATCTCCATAACAGCACATCCCGGATAGTCCTGAAACTCCAGTGAACTCTCCTCGGCCCAATGTTCATTCAGTGCCTCTGAGTATTTCTGTTCTGAGCTGGTTCACATAGGACACTGGGGGGTTTTAATGGTGTTTCCAAGGGGGCCTCTGAGTGAACACCTAAAGAGAGACTGTGCTACACAAGGCCACCTGGAGTCCCAAGGGGAAATGGAGTTTGAAAATGGTGATAGTCAGAGACTATATAGAGAACAAAGGTGGGCGGAGAACCAAAGACTCAGGTGGAGAGGGAGGGCTGAGTGAGTTGGGAAGGATGTGTGGGAGTGGGAGTAGGCTACTGCATTGATAGTGGCTTGTGCAGCAGTGAATGGAGGCAATGATGGATGACTCCGTCGACTCTTATTGTTAAGCCAGAGAGAAGCAATGAGGGGGGTGGTGGGGGTGGGGGAGGGGGGGGGGGGTGGAGGGTAGGCGCAAAGGGGTCCCTTTTTGTGTTATCACAGGAGTCAGGGGCAGGTGCGGTCTCCATTCTTCTTCTCGTCCGCAATTGCTTTGACAGCAGAAAAGGATGCAGCCAAATCTCTAGTCCAGCAACTTCCATTGTAGGGAGGTTACTACAGTTGTGGAGGAAAGAGGAAAGTCAATATAAACTCAGTTTCTATTAGGCTACATACGTGCTGTAAAAGTTAATCAGTTCATATTAGGTCTCTGTAAAAATAAATATCTAGACATAACATAAACATAATAAGGCCCGGGGACCAGATCAGGCCCGCCAGCAGGTTTCATACGACCCCCCAGATGTTTTGGGTAGGAAGGGACAATTAGGAAAAAATAAAGACATTCACATCCAGTTGTCTTCAACAATGTGTTAAGAAAGATCTCTATGATATGATAAATTGATTAAACCTAGTGTTACCCATATGAAGTTCTATTTACTCCTTTGGTGACATATTTAAGTGATGTGGTTTATTCTGAAAGAATAAGAGTTGCGACATATGTGGGTAAGCAGATGCTTTACTTGAGTCCCAGATAACAAACTCAATACAATACATGACAAAAAGTATAGGCTCACAAATTATGAAATACAGTGCAATTATAATAATGTAATATGATATTAATATAATTAAGCAATATAGCACGAGTGGGAATGGGGAGAGTGGGGAGAGCCGTGGGAATATCCATGAATGCATGTTACAAGGACACTGGGCCATGTCATGTAAGGGACATGGTACTGCAAAAAAACGGAAACATAGCCTACATTGCAGAACCACTCAACTTTATGAATTTATGGTGAATAAATGTTACACTACTGTGCACAGCCTGACGTGACGATGCTAGCACGTTAGCAGCGGTTAGCTAACTATGCTAACGTTAGTTATCTACACGTCTCATCCAAGTGACAATCATATTACCGTATACACAATGCTGGCAATGCTGAGAACAATTAGCATCCTCGTTTATCTTACTTACATTAAGTTGACAGTGTGGCTTAATCCACAGATGTGGTGAAGCACTGTTTCGTTATGGTTTGCTAAGGAGTAACCCATTGCTTGAAAAAGTGGAGAGCTGGGATGAGAACATTGTGTCAAATCTTCGCATTGTATAGCGGAGTGATTTATTATTAAATTAAATTCCAACTCATGGAACGTCTCTCGGCCAATCAGAAACAAATAAAGTTCCATAGAACCCAATTGTTGTAATTATAATAATATAATATAATAAAATATAATACAATATATATGATAAATTGATTAAACCTAGCATTACAAACCATCCTCAGAAAGGAATAGGCCAGCAAAAACTGACATGGAAGTAGGGAATTTCACGTAAGAAAGAGCAGTATATGACAGCAGATTTGTACAGTAAAGGAGTATATCATCAAATAACACTCTGATACACAAGCAGAAATGCAGAAAAGAATTATAATGACCATGACAACGAACAAATGTTTTTTACTTGAGTAGCCAGAAGATGACACAATCATACAAGTAAGCCAAAACTAGCACAGTGTTTAGGCAATCTGGTCGATCTCTGCGCTAGTCCTGGCGAAATATTGATCTTAAGTAGCCCAATAAAGGCTGCCATGGTTGCATTTTTGGCGTTCCACTCAAGAACAAACAATTCTACAGCATAATCTACCGTAGCCTACAGCACATCGCGATGTGTTAGCTCACTGCCTCACAAATTCCCACAAGTTAACCCGGAAAAAGACATGAAGAGAGAAATTGCAGCAGTTGTGTTCTTTCTGAAGAGACTGATAAAGAAAACAGGAAAAGTGGAGTCAGAGAAAGTTGAGCTATTTGTGGAACGGCTCATGATAGCATTGCATGACAAGTACAAGGGCCATTGGTACAACGAGAGCCCCAGCAAAGGTCAGGCGTTCAGGTGTATCAGGATAAACAGCGCACAGAGAGAGGACCCGGACCTGATGCTGGCTTGTGAGAAGAGCGGTGTACAGTACGCTGACCTGGGCCTGCCGCGCGAACTCACCTTATGGGTAGACCCAGGTGAAGTGGTGTGCAGATGAGAAGAAACGCGCTTGCACAATTGCCAGCTTCTCCGGAGACGAGAGCGCAAACGAAGTGGACGTGACAAAAAAGGTGATTACCGCTGTAGAGAACATTATCGCCAGCCATCACTGTAGCTCCTCATCTGACAGAGAAGGCGGTGGCAGGGGACAGAGGCATACTAACATTCCCATCAACACTCGTCGCTCTTTCCAACTGGCTAAAATTTGCGCTCCTTCCCGGTTAAGACAGCCTTTTTCTGGACCAATCTACAACGAGTCCGTTGTCAAATTAAATTCTCTCTGAATTACTATTTGGCCTCCGAGTTGTGTTCCTTAACAATAAATAATTTATGATTTATTTGTTTAATTTAAGCTATATCATTTTATATGTAAGATGTTTTATTATTAGACATGTTTTGTAAATTGCTTATGGACAAAACTCTCCTGCATTACATAACCATAGCCTAGCTGAATAAGTCTTGAATACATATTGTAGTCCTACTGTATACAACCCAATGTTTATGGGTAGGCTACCAGCTACCTTCTGGCTTGATGTTGAGTGGTGTCAGAATTTGTTTTTTTGGGCAAGAAACTATGCTATTGTATGGAAAATATTTATAATTTTTTTTGTATATTTGCATATATTTAAGTTGGCTGAGACAGTCTGCCAGTGATTTGAGCACTGAATAAACTCCGCTTTCAGAAGGAACTGCTACCTGAAATAACCGAGCTGTAAGGAAATTAGGTGATGCCTATGTCACAATCACAAAAGTAGACCTACTATTAACTAATGTGTGTGTGCATGACTGTATGTGATGGAGGGAGAGAGAGAGAGAGAGAGAGAGAGAGAGAGCAGATTGTGCCCCCTGGTGTGTGAAGCGGAGGCTGGGTTCAGCCCCAGAGCCTGTACTGCAAATTAGGGCCACTGATAGAGAGCTTGGGAGCCCTGAAACAATGCTGCCTCGGCTGTCATTTCCAGCACAAATGACACACACAAGTGTGTGTGTGTGTGCGTATGCAGCAGAAAGATTCAGCACTTTTTTTCACAACAGCAGTGCTTTACGTGGACTGGGGGCTGTGGCAGCGTTTAACCTGCACTAAGCTGAGGCAGGCAGCACCCTCCCCGCCTCACCAAACCCCATCCCCCAACCAACGTATAAGCCCAGGACAGGTAGATTGATGCTGGGGCCTGTGGTCACCTTAAGGAAGCAATAAGCGAAAAATTTCTTGCACGCCAAGCAGGAAATGTTCACTTAAAACTGGAGGAAGTGTGTGTGCGTGCGTGCGTGTGTGTGTGTGTGTGTGTTTGTGTTTTGGGGGGGGGGGGCAGCATGGGTAAGGTGCAGAGAGCGATGGCAGCTTCCACTAT
>NW_027468630.1:3779142-3781642 GCF_046254945.1 Alosa pseudoharengus | reverse complement strand
CTGCTTTTAAGATGTTTACTGCGTGCTCTCTCTTGATCACACTGATATTTTTATGTGCTATATTTATACTACTGCCCTGTGCTGAATTTAAAATGGCTTCTTTTCCACTAGCTTCTTCAGCCATGCATGTCCCTCCCATCGATAGCCCAGAGCCCAGAGCTGGGCTACCTCTACCCCAAACCCTAGCACACAACCCAGAAGATAAATTAAGGCACCACACGCAAATATTTATTCTCATTTTCTCTTCGTGCACTGTAAGAACATGAGGCGTATGTGGAAAACTCTTCCATTTATATATTGCGCTCAGATGTAAATTTATATATTGCGCTCGGATGTAAATTTATATATTGCGCTCGGATGTAAATTTATATATTGCGCTCGGATGTAAACGGCACAGGAGATTCTCCTCGGCTGCTAGCGCTGACCTTGACGCAGGAGGTCAGAGACCAGATTTGCACGGAGAGAGCTGCCGATGTGCTGCGAGGGTGCTGGGCAGAAAGCTCGACGGCAAGGATCGGACCTCTACGCAGAGAGGTTTAGGTAGGAGGGGCAAAGAAAGGAATATGCTGAGCAAAAAATTGCTTTGGAGGAAATGAGCAGCTCAGTGTTGGGCTTAATGTCACTTTGACCTCCCCTGCTTTACTCATTCCGCTTAAGATGAGGCAGGCACACACACACACACACACACACACACACACACAGACAACTAATACGCATGCAGTTGGAAAGAAACTTCCATATCCACACTAATAACCTGGGTTCCAGGAAGGTAATCACACATCAGTGTAGGTTCACTGTGAAGCCAACTGTGTGTGTGTGTGTGTGTGTGTGTGTGTGTGTGTGTGTGTGTGTGTGTGTGTGTGTGTGTGTGTCTGTGTGTCTGTACATAACAGGTTGTGGTATTCAGTCATGGCTTAGTGAGGCAGATGACAGGTTTAGGTGAGTGTAATCTCTTTGGACTAGCATATACCTACATGAAACACACACACACACACACACACACACACACACACACACACACACACACACACACAGAGCGGGAGAGAGAGAGTAAATGAGATGGAATATGTTAGAGGCTGTGTGGAGCTCATGTTTGCTGATGCATGGCTTAGGACAATTATTTGAGATCTCCTTTGCATATGGCTAAACACACTAAACGTGGAACACCGAATACATTTGTATGTCTGAGCTGAGGCAGTGAGTAGCTGATTTCTTCATTTTTCTTTAGGAGCCTATGTTATTTTCACATATATGATATTTCATTAATTTAGTGTAATTTAAATATAATGTGTAGTTCAATGACAGAATTCACCTTGCATTGAGTATATAAAATATTTGTAGACTCCATCAATTCATGCAGACTCTAGATCCTCTCAATCCACGCAAGATTTTTGCAACTCTTTTAATTTAAACTTATACAGCAATACAGTCATTAGAGAACAGTAACTGAATGCCAAATTGGGAGCATTGAAGGCATATCCTGCTGATTCTCAGGATCCTCTGTGTCTGTGTGTGTGTGTGTGTGTGTGTGTGTAGTTTTGTTAAAATAAAAGATCTGCATTTTTCCTCCTCTGGGTACCACGGCAATTTCCCTCCTCGGGTTTGCCCTGTTTTGTCTAGCTTGTTAGCTTATCAGGATGAACTCATGAGGGAGAGATGCTGCCATTAGCCGAAACTGACAATGAAAATTCAGACCTGACAAATCGATTCCCTCTCATCTCACCACCGAGTCGACTGCGAGTTTAGAGTCATTTTCTTTGTGTTTCTTGCAGACTTGTGGCTGTTTGTTTTCCTGTGGTGCTGCATTTTTCATATCCCCCATGAAATTATTTTTTGAAAAGCAACAAATATTTTCAATTTGCCAGGCATGAAAAGAAGGTGCCTTTCATGGAATGTGCACATGCTTCACAGCCGAATTTAAAACACGCAAACCTACAGAAGGGCATTTTGGCTTCATTTTGGAATCATAGTAATTTTTCATAAAATCAAAGTTGTTTATCCGGGGTATTGTGCTGCTGTGTTTTGTCTGTGTGGTGTGGCATTGGCGAGTTGTCTTCCCCTTGAAACCAGATGTGTCATTCAGCCAGGTTTGAATAAAGGCAGTCGACATGTCAAGCCTGTCAGCTTATCTGACAGCTCCCATGTCCTTGTCTTTATTTCTCTCTTTCGCTCCCTCATTCTCTCACTCACTCTTTCTCTCTCCCATTCTCTCCCTGCAGATCAGAATATGACCTGGACTATGACTGCTACCAGGAGGACTTCTATGACAGGTACTGTCAGTGGACGGCGCTGGAGAGCCTTTAAGTGCTGTCTGTCTGTCAGGACAGGAGACAGGGGGCCTTGGAAAACATGTACACTATCTCTCCTGCCCCCTCCCCACTGTCAGAAATATCTCCCTCTGTTTCACTCACTCCCCCCTGTCCTCCTCTCTAATGGACTCTCTCTGGGCCAGATGTACTAACGCTTTTGCGCCCACTTCAGGCGTATTTGTTTCGCAACG
>NW_027468630.1:3766642-3769142 GCF_046254945.1 Alosa pseudoharengus | reverse complement strand
CCCCACCCCACCTCACCCTATACACACACACACACACATTTATAATCAGACACATACACACACACAGACACACACACACACACAAACACACACACATACACACACACAAACACACACACACACACACACACACACACTAACACTGCCACCCCACCTCACCCTATACACACACACACATGCATGCATTTATACTCACATAGACACATACACAAACACAGATACACACACACACACACACACACACACACACTCAGAGCCTGTCTGTGTTTTTATTGGTGCTATCAGTGCTCCCTGCATGACACTCAGTGGTAAGCTCTGCTGTCATCCTCAGCACTGCGATACCAGGAAGCTGAAGATTGGCTCAATGACAGTACCAATTTGATTCCCTGGAAGATAGAGGCGAGTTGTTCCCCTAGTTCATCAGCTGTGGATGGGGACGGTGGGATTGGTTGGGGTGATGGTGCTGGTAACCGTGGTGACTGAGGGGAGGGGGGGGGGGGGGTGGTGAAAGTAAAATATTTGATGAAGGACTGAAAGTGAAAGATCAGATGGAAGGGTGAAAGAGGAAGAGTATGGACATTTCAAACAGTCCCCCTCTCCCCCCTTTTTTTCTTTTTTAAAAAAGAGGCTCTTGTATCAAATCTGATCACTCTTATTCTACCTCCTCTCTCTTTCTCTCTCTCTCTCTCCCTCCCTCCCTCCCTCCCTCGCTCTTTCTTCTCAATCATCCTTTCTCCACTATTAAGAGGCTGTCGTCTCTTGAGCCATTACACTAAGTACTTACTCAGTCATTCTCTAGGTAAATAGGATCATTTTTACTAACTACCAGTGTTAACAGTGCGGGCGGGCGTCTGGGTGTGGAGCCGCAGAGGGTCTGGCTTCCCCTGGGGGATTAAGAGGAGCGGGGCGTCCTCCCGTGAACCCCTGGGTGATTAAGAGGAGCGGGGCGTCCTCCCGTGAACCCCTGGGTCTCCTCACTGGTTCTGCCTCCCATCCATCCTGCGCCTCTGTCAGATCGGATTTCTCCCCGCTGTCGAGCCCCACCACGGGTGTCATTCATCACCGCCCAGACTCAAACGCTTACAGACAGGGAGACAGGTGCTAGACAGCACCGATACTGTATACGCATACACATAGACACTCACACACACACAGACACACACACACATGCACACCTGCACACACAAACACACACATACACACACACACACACACACACACACACACACACACACACACACACACCTTACACACACCTTACACTTACTCATGTCATGCACAAACTCGTGCATACACACATACATTTACACATCAGTACACACACCCACCCACACACACACACACACACACAACACCTGACACCCAAAACAAGAGTGATGAGGGAACATGGAGTGCACTGTTTTATATCAGCCATGCCTGAGTTCTCAGTGGATGAGGGATACAGATGAAGGTAACATGAATATGTAAACCTTCAAAGCTGCCACTGACACCGTGCTCTAGTTGGCCAAAGTACAAAGTTGATGCGCTTTCTGAAGTGACTGCCGAAGCTGAAATGAAAGGCTTTTCATAATAATTTACGTCATTTAGATGTGACTGATGGAGATCAAATCCAGGATGTAGCAGAGAGAGGAGAGGGTTAGCCGCCCAGGGACGTTGATTGAGCTTGGGTGCGCAGAGCAGAGAGAGAGAGCCGAGTGGAGTGGAGCAGTGGAGAGCGTGGCTTGATTTTTGCATTGCAAACAAGTCCACCAGCTGCTTTTAATGAGCAAAGTCTCTCTAATTTGGTGCTGATTAAGGGAGTCAGATGTAGTTAGGACTCTTAACACTTCAATTCATTCGCCAGGCAATGCCCTCACACGCACACACACACACACACGCAATGCTGAGCAGCGTGATCTCGGCCGTTCTGCGCCGGCCAACTGTGATCTGGCATAAATTAGCTTCTTTTTCACTGCAAGCACAACACTCAAGCAGTGCTGTTATTTTTTTTATAGACTTCTGTATGATCTGGTTCAGGGTCTGTGTTTTTCATTTTGCCTTTAGTCCAGACAGAGATTCTAAGTGTGTGGAATTGCTCAAAATGGTGGAGCGTCTGGTTCCTAAATTCTGATCTCTCTATTTGTCTTTCTGTTCTATTCTTTTTTCTCTCTCCCTCCCCCCTCCCCTTCCTCTCTCTCTCTCTCTCTCTCCCTCCCGTCCTTCCTACCCCTCCTGCTCCTCAGGGTGTATGACTACCAGCGCGTGCCCTCGGCGATGCCCGCCGTGCCCCACGGCTCCAGCCTGCCCAAGCGCTCGCGCTCCTCCTCCAGCTCCACCAGCCTGAGACGCAGCAGGGACCGGCCCTCCTCCAAGAGCTCCAGACCCCACTCCTCCAGCAGGGCCAAACGTGAGAGAGACCCGCACCCCTCCACACGCACGCACGCACACAGAGAGAGAGAGCATATTAGCACATATGCTGTTCATAAAGACACACACAGACACACAAGGGCCTGTACGCATC
>NW_027468630.1:3709142-3761642 GCF_046254945.1 Alosa pseudoharengus | reverse complement strand
CAGCCCTGAGCTGGGGGAGGCCAGCGATGACGAGCCCCACACGGTAGGAGAACCGGCCCCAAACATCCCGCCGCAACACAGCCCATATTAACATTGCACAGGGCACGGATCCATAGCCACAGATCATTACGCTATCACTGTGGTGCATACCAATACAGCCAGACACATTGAGCATTTCTGACCCTCTTGGCCTGGTATGCAAATACAGTGTCTTTTTATTCACACTAGCATACCAGAGTTACACAGAGTTCGGTGCACAGCATCCTTGTTACTCTCTTTGGACTGTGAAGAACTGACATGGTCTGTTTTATTTTGCATACAATGTATGCACTTGTGATAGTTACTCAAGCTCAGTATTGAAGTGAGAAAGTGTTTTCTTGTTTTGTGTTTTTTGTGAAGATACGTGTATAGTGAGTTTGTGTGTGTGTGTGTGAGTGTGTGTGTGTGTGTGAGTGCAATACTGGGACAGAGTGCATGGTAAATCACTCTGACAGTTGATACATCACAGCCCAACACAGTAAATCCAAAACTACATCTGTCTCCTTCAGACAAGCCACAACTCCTCCTACAGATGCTCCCCTTATACACAGGGCTTAAACACACGCCAAGGCAAAATGGTCCACACATGAACATGCGTACACACACACACACACACACACACACACACACACACACACACACACACACACACACACACACACACACCAACCTCAAAGTGAAAGCATAATCTGGCTTACTTTAAATGTGAAAAAGTTTAACAGGACACATTTGTTTAAATAGGACATATACCCACTTTTGGTGTCATTGTAGAATATACAATTAAGACACACACACACACACACACACACACAGTGTTAAACTATAACTGCATTTTTATATGGCCTTAAATAGAAATGAGGAGGAAGGGGAGGAATCTATAAAACAGCATAGAGGGAGGGCAAGAGACTTGCACCATACACACCTTTGGAAGACAACACTTTCCTTGTCAAATGACATCCCTCTTATATATCCCTCCATATATATATATAACAAAGCTTTTATCAAGTCATAGCACATAATAATTATGTGTAATTACCGAGGAGTTTGTTCCCTACCTGTCTGACACATTAAGCACTTTTGGTGTCGAGAGCAGGGCTTCAATTACGCCGCTGCTGCAGAGCTACTGTCTGCTGCTGGTGCGTGTGTGTGGAACGATGTGGAAAGACTTTGGGTGTCTTTTTCTTCAGAAAATAGTTTTTTGCCAGAGAATGTGGAATGTAAAGGCTTTAGGCTTCTGTTTCTCCTGAAAGAATAGTTCCAAAGGGAAGAAGACCCCTGGATCTCATCTCATCTCTCTTTCTCTATCTCTATATATCTCTTCACATCTCTCCACTGAGCATTCAATTTCTTCGCTACACTCTCTCCTTACTGTTTCTATTTCCTTTTACTAAACTTTCTATACAAGTTTCATTCTCTCTCTCTCTCTCACTTTCTGTGTCTTTCTTTCTTCATGCTTCACATTTCTATCAGTTTATGGAGCTTCTAGGTTTCTCAATTTGATCCCTCAATCCCATAGTGCACCACCTTTGTGTTTAAACATAACACCATGAAACAGTCTCCGGCAGAGCAAAGGATTCTCTGGGGCATCGACTGCAGATGTGGGTGTTCTTGTCTTCATTCACTGTAATATAGTCTGTCTGTCTCCTCTCCCCAGATGCATCATCACAGCTCAGACCTGGAAGATGAAATGTGAGAAGGCTGTCACAGCTCCGAGGTATTGGCACATCAAAAATAAGGGCAAAAAACAGACAACTGTCAGGGGCTGACTTTATGTGATGCTTATAAAGACCGGCTCCATCTGCTGAGACAGGAGCAAGCCAAGGCTCTGACTTTTATCTTCTCATAAATGTCCAGCACTGCACATTAATACAGCCTCCTCAAACTTAATTGGGAATACTGATACAGGCGTATGCCTTGCTGCTGTTCTATTTCAGATATAAATAATGGCCATTCATGTGAATGTAGTCATTTGAGTCTGATGTCCTGTTGTGTGTGTTCACAGACGAAGCTGGACGTCGGTGATGCGCCAAACATGGAGGAAGAGCACACTACACCCCTGTCTTTTTTTCATGTAGTTACCATGCCAACACCAGCCGCAGAACACTACTATCCCTACTATTACTCCTTTCCCCGTCAGCCTGCCACCCCCCCTCTGCTGTGTGTGTGTGTGTGTGTGTGTGTGTGTGTGTGTGTGTGTGCCACCCCCCCTCTGCTGTGTGTGTGTGTGTGTGTGTGTGTGTGTGTGTGTGTGTGTGTGCCACCCCCCTCTGCTGTGTGTGTGTGTGTGTGTGTGTGTGTGTGTGTGTGTGTGTGTGTGTGTGTGCCACCCCCCCTCTGCTGTGTGTGTGTGTGTGTGTGTGTGTGTGTGTGTGTGTGTCTGTGTGTGTGTGTGTGTGTGTGTGTGTGTGTGTGTCATGGGTGTGCCACCCCCCCTCTGCTGTGTGTGTGTGTGTGTGTGTGTGTGTGTGTGTGTGTGTCATGGGTGTGCCTGCACCTAAATGTGAAATCAGTGCTGTAGAGTCTCCAAAAGGCTCATCATCTGATCAGCAGACACAGCCCTCCACCCCTGGTGTCAGTTCCCTCCCTGATCTTACTTCACTGTTTTTATTCAGCAAATGAAATGAGCTCCATCTGTGACAAACACACTTCACTGGCGTGGTAATTACAGCCATCTATTGGACAAAAGAGCACCATACTTCCCATAGTTAATCTCTCCTGTGAATTGCTCACCAACACACACACTCTCACACACACACACACACACACACACAGATAGATGCTTACACGGATTTGCTTAGAGCTGATTTCCCCTGCAATTATGATCTAAAATGTTAAACAGGAGATAACTATTATCAGGTACGAAATACTTAGGTCAAACATATTTCTTTCAAAAGACTAATAATTTAAATGCCTAGATTTAATGGCTTCCCGGTGGTGACATATTTGCCTTGAAAAGGGTTCTCTAATGGCATCCTGTCCGATGTGGGTGGAGGTGTTGCCTGCATCACTGCTCCACTATACCACTGTTGTGCTAGTGTCTTGATCTGACACATGGTCTATGGATTACATGGTCAAAAAAGGCCCATGTCATTCAGAATCACCATACACAGATCCTGTAAATATGTTGTGTCCCCTAGCTAACAACAGGTTTGGAATACAAATAAGGAAATAAGCGAACTCCCATACTTCTGAAGAAAATCTAATCTTTGTGAGTAAACAGAGAGACATTTACATACTGGAATGGGCTTCTTCAATTTATCTTAAACTTTGCAGGCAGCAGAAAAAGACAGGAAATAGAAATCATTCAAGCATCCCTTAATTAGGGAGTTTATCCACCTAGCAGAACCTCATCTTGATTTGTCCCACTGGATAATATATGACAATAACGTCACTAACATGTGAATTTAGTGCAGCATATCCACACTAGACTCTCCAGGGTCTCTGCTAATATTTATGACAGAATATCCTCCATTCCAGAACACCTGGATTTCAAAAGGTCTTTGTGTAGCCTACTGCCTGTAAAAAAAATCTTACCAGATGCATACCATGTACAAGACAACTTTGTTTGGCCTTTGAAAAATTGTCTCATTCAGGCTTTGTGTGTGTGACTAGCTGGTCACTGCATTGCTTGCTCTGATGTGTTGTGTGAGCTACAAAAGACAACCCTGTTCACACAAGCATACAGCCAAAAGCCAGAGGCTCTTGACCCTGGAGCAAGATCCAATTTGTAAGATGCTAGATGCAATAACTGCAATTCTTGTGCCATGCAAGGAGAAGACAAGACTACAATATCTCGCTTTAAAGTCCACTGCCATCAAAAGCCACTTTTTTATTGTAGGCCTATCAGTCATCCTGTTGAGTTGCCATCATGTCAATTATTTTTAAAATATGAGAGAGATATTACATATTTCTCCCGGAGTCTATCCAAAATACATCTTTAAACAGCCCCAAGTAATATAGATGATCAAAGACTACTCCGTTTTAATGTCAAAAGCATGGATATGCCAGGCCATTATGCTTTGCTGCAAGGAAAGGATTTCTATTTTGAGTGTGGTTTTATCCTCCAGAGCATGTTTGTTTATCTTTTTTGTTTCTATGGTTGCAAACTGCTGTCATTCTGCAGCCAGTCATGCTACATATCTGGCTGTGTGATGGTAATGCTGTGGCCCCCATCTCTTCTTCTGTGGTATAGGCGCATTTGAGGTGGTCTGGGTCAGTGTGTAATATTGTGTAATATTGTAAAACTTTCTTTTTTGTGGTCTACTCAGTCTAATTTTATTATTTTTGTTTGATGTCTCATTTTTGATTATCAGGAGAGACAAATGAAGGCGGGGGAAAAACCCCCCATTAAAGACAGTTTTGTTACAATTAAGTACTGTTTAGTAGTTTTTATGTTGTTTTTATGTTTGCCCTCATAACAAGCAAAACTCATACATTGTCACAGTAGTAAAAGTATTTTCATATTGATTATCCAAACCTTTGTCTTGTCTCCTTTTTTAACATAATTATCGTTGATAAAAACTTTCTAGCCCAGTGGCTGCTATTACATAAGAAATATCAGGGGTTTTGAATATGAATGAATATGAACTAACTGTCAGGGATGATCTGTATTTTCCCACACAGCTGCTCTTGCTAGATACAAATGCAGTTCATCTAGTTTAATCCACTGGGTTAATGCTTACAGCCACAAAGGCATAGCAGCGAGAACACAGCTGAGCCTCCACAGCCATTTATAGCATCAAGGAGTTAGCGCGTGGTAATACAGTGGTTGCTGCTGCAGTAAGCAGCTGAGAAGGGAGAGTATGAAAAAGTGAAGGAGAGCCACTGTGATGGTCTATCTCCCTCTGCAGTACAAAGCGTGAGGAGAGCCACTGGTCTATCTCCCTCTGCAGTACACAGCGTGAGGGGACGCACACAAACACTGATGGGCTCCAGCTTCCTGTGCTCATTTTGCACAAGGCCCTCCTCAGAGCATAGGGGCCTAGATTTTAATAAAATAGAAATGTACATAATGTACTGGCCTCTTGCAATACCCCCAACACACACACACACACACACACACACACACACAAAGAGCACACTCTACAGATGAACAGAACTGAAATAACAATTTCTAACATGTTTTTATTTTATCTGGTAAACATTTTACATAATATACACTAACAGAATGGGACTTTATGGATGCCTCATGTGTTTCATGTGTCATGAAATTGAGAAAAATAAAGGAGAGAGTGACTTAGATAAATGTCACTTCCTGCAAATGCTATATGGATTTGAAGTCTTTTTGGGAGGCAAGAAAATACAGACTAACAGGGTAGAAAAGGTTCTTTCAACAGGGTAGAAAAGGTAGTTTCAACAGATTTACGTTGACTAAATGAAGTGTACCCTATAGTCTATCAAAGCAATAAAGAATAAGTTGAAGTTTTCAGCATTTTATAGTTAAGATTTATTGAGGAAGCTGATTATGGCATTGGGGACATGTTGAATTGAATGCAGAAAAAGGTGCCTTAAAGAGACGTAAAAAAAAAGTAATTTATCTATGTTAAAGCAATAGAAAACACCTAAATACATAATACAATTGATTTGTTATAAATATGTGCTACTTATATTAAAGAATAAGAGTAAGGAAATCATTGGGCCATTGAAATTTGATCCAAAACAGGAATCACCCAGGTGCCAAGTAAGTTCCAAAATAGACATGCCATTATTTACAGATGGAGGGCCCTTGTGGATGGAGAGTTGGCCTACACACTTCTAACTAAAAAATGAACATTTGTGAGTGCTGGCACCTTAGCTTTGCTGACCAATGTTTCATTTAGCTGAGGTAGGCTACCCGCCATCATATAGCCTACCACAAGATGGCAGTGCACATTCAGTGCAAAAATCACTGAAATTCCAGTCTTCCTACTTGTTAACACTATTGAAGAAAACTGTAGCAAGGTGAGGCAGTAATGCTGTGATTTTAAAGTACATGGCTAACCAAACACATTCGTTTGCAATAGCTTTGCATTACAAACATTTTGAAAGTAATTGCTAAATGGTTACTTACCACATTTAAACTGCAAGCTAAAGCTTACCCAAGTCTAAAGGCCCATATGTGTTACGAAACTGTTGAAATTTGGCTGGGTGGTATCATTGCCTGTCAGTCTGCAGGTGAACCAACCTGAGGTCGTTTGCCCCTGGTCCATAAGCCTGTGTGGGACTTTTTTGTTTTCCTGTAGTAGTAATCGTCCCAAAAGGATTTATTTTATTTGGCGTAAACTGCCGTGTAGCCAGTGTATCCTTACAGTAGCTTGAAGAGTTGGATACGTTACGTCAATCTCCAAAACAAAGCAGCTTGAACAAGATCAAGGAAGTCAGTCAGCTGACTCTTTCGGATGACTTCTCAACGTTTACAGCATATAAAGGATCATATATTGGGTGCGAATAAGGTAAACCTATGATTATGTTTATATTATGTGAATAAATACAAACATGACTGTCTTTGGCAAAAAAAAGAATCTTCGAGGTCTGAGGTTGAGCATGTGAAACGAAACTCTGTACAAGATTAAACACCTCAAAACCATAGCATGTGTCTGAAATTCTCCTCTGGAAAGTCTCCCGAGTTGCTTGTTTATTTAATTATTTCCTCGATAGGAAATGGCCACGCCTCCGCCAAGCCCCCTTTCAACGCATGTGCTCAACACAGGCCGGGGTGTCCCTGGGGCTGGTATGGCCTTGAGTCTGCATCGTCTTGACCCCTGCACTGAGACCTGGAACCTTCTCATCTCAGGGTATCAGTTCAGGCCGTTAAGAAATCATAAAAGCAACTTGCAAGCCCTTTTTTATTTTATCTTTCTAGGGCAACCAATGATGATGGACGCTGCCCAGGCCTCATAACAAGAGAGGCTTTTATACCTGGAGTTTATAAGATGCGCTTTGAGACAGGACAGTACTGGAAGGGGCTGGGTGAGACTTGTTTTTACCCATATGTTGAGGTAAGAGCCAAATTTAAGAAGGCTTTGTCAAAATGTAAAAAAGTATGATACTTTCCTTTCTGGAATGCCGAAGACTGGTGAAGACAAATAGTTTTAATCTTCTCCTGTTTTTGTTTTCTGATTTTCTTTTGCAGATAGTCTTTACAATAACGGATCCTTCTCAGAAATTCCATGTGCCCCTTTTGCTCAGCCGCTTCTCGTACAGCACCTACAGAGGCAGCTAGAGGCCGCAAGGCAAGTCTCCTGGGTGTATTGACCAGACCATACTTTGACATGGTCAAGTTCTGGAAACCTTTGGATGGCTAAAATTAAAACCACTCATAGGCCACTTGTAACTGACACTGTAGGCTTACCAGCATGTGTTAAGATGAAATTGAATAATAAAAAAATACACACATTGTCTATGACTTGTAACATGTGACTCTCCACAGCAAAAAACAGTCAGTCATATGTTGCTGTTTTGAGAAATGGGGATATGGAACGTGTGTGCTACTAAAATGGTTGGTTTTTACATTTTGACATGATTTTACAGCATAATGTCTAGGCTACAGTTGTTTATTGTGAATGAATGGATTATGCAGAAATTAATACCTTAGGCTATCTTTTAAAACATTTTTGTGTGCTAGTCATACCCTAGCCATTTTTTTTATTATTATTATTTTAATGCTAATAGCCTACTCTTACAAAATATAAAAATAAAACTGCAGTTATGGGACAAAAACATAAGTGAAGTGCAATTCAGTAGGCTTACGTTTGCCTGGCCCCACCCATATATCTCCACTCATTTTCATTTTCAGTCCTCTAAATGCATTGACGTTGCCCTCAGCCATGCACCAGATTGGAGGGCCAATCAGAACAGAGGAGATGATGTTAGATTCAATGATGTTCGAAAGTGGCTGTGGTCAAAGGCAGTAGTACCTGCAGACATTAAAAAATTGCTGTCGGAAGAATTTGTGACTTTATAGAGCAAAGATAAATATGCTGTTTCCTGACTGCTAATGGGGTTTGTTCTCAGTTTGTAAAGGTTAGACAAAGTAGGAAATAGGCCTAATGTTAGGAATCCCTGATCTATGTCATTGCTTAGGTTGGACTAATGTAGCCTAGTGGACACAGTTCAAAACACACATACTCCCACAACCAACTGATCATATGTGTGTGTTAGTTAGAGCATCATATCTATTAGTATTTTCTCAGTGAAAGACATTTTACATCATACAAACTGGTCCACTGTGCAGACTGGACAGTTACATCTCGTTGTTTGGTTTTTCTGAAGTTGATTGCCATGACTAGGATAGCCTTTCTGTAGTCGATTAGTATAGCCTCGATTTTAGTGCTCAGTGCCCAGCCCCGGCCCAGCCTTCTATCCCCGTGCTGTACAGAGAAGCTGTTTTGTAAAGTAACTGTTTGTTTATAAATTACTCTGAAGTGCATCTGATATTTCTTAAAAATGGCAGACGACGAACTGGAAGCGATCCGACGGCAACGAATGGCTGAACTTCAGTCAAAACATGGGGTAAAGATAATTATTTCTTTAGCAAGCTAACATTAACATATCCCCAGCCATATATGGAATTGCACATTTCATTCATGTTGGCAGAAAAACACATGTTATAGGCCACTCCATTGTAAAGCCATATCGATTTCAATACAGCGTTTTACTGATATCCATTTGAATCCACGAGTTTTGACAGCTTCATTGTCACGGTGTGGTTATTTTTTGCGTGAAATGCTGCTAGCTGGCTGGGTTTATTTAGCCAGGTTGCTAACTAGCTGGCAAAGGTAACGCTAACATTAGCTCTGTGTAATATGCTCTCACTGTCAGCGTTACTATAAACATAGGCCCACATAATGGCCCACCATATCTTTACATTTCTTTCATTCAGCTATTGTCTCTGTAAGATGGTCTTCCGTTCTTCTTCTCCGACTACCTTAGGTTACATGATAGCTCGCAGCATTCAGTCACATAGTGGATAAAAAGCATCTACACATTTTCACACTCTGTGGACGTTTGTTATCTGTGCGAGGACTCGTTGTTAAATGTAGTTGTTCCTTATAGGGTCTAGCATGGAATCCCATGGACCCGGTAAGATGAACACTGGACGTGTCTTGAAAGTGTGGGGACAGCAGATAGCCCAACTAATGGCTGTGCTTCATATTGTCACATCTGTTGGAGATTGTTTTTGGGGGAAAGTTAAAAGTGTCTTAAAGTTGCTGTTTTATTGATACCTTCTAACCTACCAAAGTGCATGATTTGTCATATTTGCCCATCTGCTACAACGAGGATGAATTTCATCTTACTGCAATAGCCCATTTCGAGAATTTGTCACCTGCAGTTGACATTATTAGTGCAAGTAACCGGCTGGCTTGTAACTGGGTACCAACAAGCTGCCAACTTGGTCCAGTCCCATTTAACCTTTTGTCTTGACTCTTAGGATGCATCTGTGTTAAATAATGCACACCTAGTTATGCAGACAGCAGATTCCAGGGAAGGTGATGCTGTGACTTTGAATGCAGAATTCCGTGCTGCCGTCAGCACGACTGCATGCTGCTCAGAATGGCTGGGTTGTCCTTACAGCAGGATGCATTGGCTGATGTGGCTGATCTTGAACCACTAGACTGGCTGTCAACTCACATGTCATGTGTCTTTTCTCTCCCCAGAATTCATCTAATGATCAACAGGGACAGCAAGAGGCCCAGCAAAGGTTAGTCAGAGCCTGGTTTACTGCACATCCTCCAGTGTTGATAATAGGTGAATTCCAACAGGTACTAGTGTTTCTCTCTGCTTGATAAAACAACAACAATTATGCAATTTACCTAAGGACACAAATGTCTATACAATCACTCATATTGGAGTAGTTATTATGGTAATGTGTTTTATCAAGTTGAAGTTGTTGACTACTACAGCTTCACATATTGTGTTGCTCTGAAGACTTTTGGTTAATACAGTCAAGTGATGTTCAAACATGTTCTTCACAGGGAAGCAGACATGAGAAACTCCGTATTGGCTCAAGTCCTGGAACAGTCTGCGAGAGCCAGATGTAAGTGTCTTCAGGGAATCTTTTGTTCTTTTTTGTATTTCATCCCATTGCCACTAGATGGTGCTGTTTGAACAAAAACAGGCTCACAATGAACCTGTAAAGAAGTTCACTATCCATTAATAAATGGAATTGTAGTTTATCACAGAATAGTTCAACCAATGAAACAGACTGTAACAGGTAAATGATTCCTCACTAAGGGTGTTTAGCCTAATTTGGCAATGATGGCCATTTAGTTTAATAGTAGAAAAAATACCATTACTCATTAGAACTGAGAAGCCTTTTTTGTTGTATGTTTGAGCATATTAGTATATCTGGTATTATCAATGTGTAATCAATACAATGTTTTCAGTAAGTAATCTGGCACTTGTGAAGCCAGACAAGGCCAAAGCAGTGGAGAACTACCTTATACAGATGGCTCGCATGGGACAGCTTGGGGGAAAGGTTAGTGATTTTTGTATAGTTTTGATATCTTGAGGAAAGGTTTTTTGTCGGTCTGCAGTCCTCTTGAAACACATTTTGTTGTTAGATTTCAGAATCCGGTTTGATAGAGATTCTTGAAAAAGTCAGTCAACAAACAGAAAAAAAGACAACTGTGAAGGTAAGTGTTACTTTACACACAAGTCGTGTTCATCTGTGGTCCTATTGCCTGTGTCCTGCTTTGTGAAATGCATATTTAAAGACATAAGATCATCATATGTCAACAACAAAACATACAGCGGTGTCAGATTACCACTACTATCTTGTGCTATAAACATATTAAAGCTAAAATCACCTAAGTCTCTTGTCCTGATTCTTGTCTTCCAGTTCAACAGACGGAAGGTGATGGACTCAGATGAAGACGATGATGATTGAATAAAGCCAAATGATCTCCCTGGTGGGAGAGGTACTAGTTAGCACTGTTCAAAGATGGCTGATGGCTGTGACCTGCCTAATGCTTGTTTTGAGCATCCTTATTGGACATACTACCACACCCACCAGAGCACAGCAACAGGACAACGTTTTTATTTGTGTAACTCACTCACTCATTTTCACCATGCCTGACGATTGATTTCCTTTCTGTCACAAGAGGTAAAGCAAATTGCAGTCTTGTTTCTGCAATTCTGCATCTACATTTCCCCAATAGACTCTTTCAGGGACGCAGTAGACCATTCGGAATTAGCATTGTACTGGACGATACCTTGGTATCAATTGCTATATGTTGTTTTTGTTTTCTTTTTTTCTGCTATAGTATCTGCTACAGTTTACATAATAAAAAGCCTTAAACAAGTTCAAAAGAAGAAGTATAATTTCATCTTTCAAGACTTGATTCATATGACTGTCTGATTAACTGATTAAGAATCTATGGGACTGGGCATTTATGAGTAATGTTATTATTTAATCTGTTAGTTTGATCATATATCATTCTTTTATACACTTTATGCAATTTACAAAACGCCATTCTTTTATACACTTTATGCAATTTACAAAACGCCTTTCTTTCTTACAGTTAGGTGTAGGGTTGGGCACCGAAACACGGTTCTAATATGGCACCGGTGCCGACACAAACGGTAGTCTTTAAAGCGATATCGCGAGCTCCTGTCAAAATCTAGCAGTGGGCCTAACTACACACAAGCAAAAGGCTATGAAACAACATCAACAGTAGGCTAGCCTATACATTACACAATATCCTTGCTAATGCGCTAACTGACATTTATTTGAAATGTTATCAGCAAAGTTGTAAGGTGAAAACTTTATTTCACGGTGTGTTAAACAACATAATGGCATAATATTAATCTTTCATGTGCATGAGGTCCATATAGCATCACAATGAATATGAAGATCATGTTAAAAGTTAGCTGGCAAAAACAAATATGTAGGTTACATACCTGATGTCACTGAGCTGTCAAAGAGGCTACAAAACCATCACCGTATGTTATCGCTAATTAAACTCAGCTGACTGGTGTTAGCGCATAGCCATAGTTGCTGTTAAAATGCCTTCTGCTGGGAATCTTAACACTTCTACACCGACATGTAGCCTAACATGTTCAAAACTACTGCGTGTTATGGGTTAAGACATACAATTTCTTGAAGCATTTGGCAACACACTGAACTAGAAAAGCATTTCCTGAAGGAAATACAGTGCATGAAAATGCAAAAAATATGATGTAAAATATCATACAGAGTAAAAACAAACTATATTGGTTGCTAGGTAGACAAGGTTTAATATAGTTGGAATGACTAAACAGTTAAATAGGTGGATAGTTTATGTGGTTAAATGATTTGCTTGGTAGATAAGGTTTAATATAGTTGGAATGATTGAACGGTTAAATAGGTGGATAATACTTAACTTAGTTAACTTAGCTAATGTTTTCATTTTTAGTAGTTATGCTAACTAGCATGTTAGCAATGCTAACTAGCATGTTAGCAATGCTAACATGTTAACTATGTTAACCATGTTACTTAGCTAATCATTTTTAACAGTTTTGTTAAAAATGCTAACTAGCATGTTAACGTGTTAGCATACTAACTATGCTAACCGTGTGACTTAGCGAACTTAGCTGATCATTTTTAGCAGTTTTATTAAAAATGCTAACTAGCATGCTAACATGCTAGCATGCTAACTATGCTAACCGTGTGACTTAGCGAACTTAGCTGATCGTTTTTAGCAGTTTTGCTAAAAATGCTAACTAGCATGCTAGCATGCTAACTATGCTAACCATGTTACTTAGCTAACTTAGCTAATCATTTTTAGCAGTTTTGCTAAAAATGCTAATTAGCATGCTAACATGTTAGCATGCTAATATGCTAACTATGCTAACCATGTTAACTAGCTACAGTGGGTAGGAGTCATAGTTGATGACAAGTAACAGTTACAATGGCTGAACAGTTAAAAAGTTCAGTAGTTTAAAGGGTTAAATTGTTTAACAGTGAAATATTGTAGTGAGGACTTTTATTTTGAAACAGTTTTTGGCAGAGGAAGCAGTTGAACAGGATGTGTAGTCTTAATAGGGCCAGTTTGTATGCTTAAAGCCTGAGAATGGCAGTTGGGCCAGCTGGCCTGAACACCTGCCATAAGATTCTAATTGCTGTGATGTCATAAAGGGCAATGTTAAGTCAATGGGAAAATTTTGATAGTTTTTAATTAATAGTTTAAAAAGTATAAAAGTTACAAAGTTGAAAAATACAAAGCCCACATGTCCTAATTAAGACCTACGCGTCAATGTTTGAATGAAGTTTCTACGTTAAACGGTTGAAGCTGCATTAACTGCGTTAGAAGACATGGAATAATAAGAACTAGAAAAGCATTTCCTGAAGGAAATACAGTGCATGAAAATGCAAAAATATGATGAGTTCATATGGTTAAATTATTTGCTTGGTAGATAAGGTTTAATATAGTTGGAATGACTGAACAGTTAAATAGGTTGATAATTGAAATGGTTAAATTATTTAGGCAGATAGTTGACGATAACTAACAGTTGGACTGGCTCCAATTTTTGCTAGTAGTTATGCTAACTATGTTAACAAAGATAATAATGTTAACCAAGTTACTATGCTAACTAGCATGGTAACAATGTTAAAATGTTAACTATGCTAACCATATGACTTAGCTAACTTCGCTAATCATTTTTAACAGTTATGCTAACTATGCTAACTATCATGTTAACATGTTAACTATGCTAACCATGTGACTTAGCTAACTTAGCTAATCATTTTTAGCAGTTTTGCTAAAAATGCTAACTAGCATCCTAACATGCTAGCATGCTAACTATGTAAATCATGTGACTTAGCTAACTTAGCTAATCTTTTTTAGCAGTTTTGCTAAAAATGCTAACTAGCATGCTAACTAGCATGCTAACATGCTAGCATGCTAACTATGCTAACCATGTGACTTAGCTAACTTAGCTAATCATTTTTAGCAGTTTTGCTAAAAATGCTAACTAACATGCTAACTATGCTAACCATGTGACTTAGCGAACTTAGCTGATCATTTTTAGCAGTTTTGCTAAAAATGCTAACTAGCATGCTAACATGTTAGCATGCTAACTATGCTAACCATGTGACTTAGCTAATCATTTTTAGCAGTTTTGCTAAAAATGCTAACTAGCATGCTAACTAGCATGCTAACATGCTAGCATGCTAACTATGTTAACCATGTGACTTAGCTAACTTAGCTAATCATTTTTAACAGTTTTGCTAAAAATGCTAACTAGCATGCTAACATGCTAGCATGCTAACTATGCTAACCATGTGACTTAGCTAACTTAGCTAATCATTTTTAGCAGTTTTGCTAAAAATGCTAACTAGCATGCTAACTAGCATGCTAGCATGCTTACTATGCTAACCAAGTTACTTAGCTAACTTAGCTAACTAGCTACAGTGGGTAGGAGTCATAGTTGATGACAAGTAACAGTTACAATGGCTGAACAGTTAAAGGAACACGCCACCCAATGTCAGTAGTAATATATGTTCTTACCTTAACTTTCACGAGTTGAGTCATACCTCTCCCGTGTCCGTACGTGCACTCAAACGCTCTGGTGCGTGGCTGGACTGTGTTAGCATGTTGCTATGCTACCGGGCTTTGACGGCAACTAAGCGTAGAAGTAATCAAAAACATCCACGTTTTACCGACTTAAATACAGTTGCACGAGTAGTTGATAGAAATGCTACGGCCACGCAACGTGAAACGTGGCGATTTTCCAAGCGAATAAACCGGAGAACTACAATGTGTGGCGCAATAGCACTTGGGAGTACTTCGACCTAGCGTAGTAGTATTGTTAACACCTAATTGTAGATCCTATCCACCACAGAGTTTAGAATCCATGCTGGATCGACCCTCAGCCTCTCCCTCCCCTCTGAGCGAGAGAGAGGCACACACACTAGAGATGCGCTGATGGGCTATTATTTCAACCATAACTGCATAGCAAAACTTATCATCCATCAGCCATCCATCAACACCAAAGTTTTTTGACCAATTTTCGAAACGGCACCCGCTGGTTGTTTTAATGTAGGCTATATGGGTGATACAGCGCTGCTGACGTGAGGCTAGAAAGCCCTTGGCTGTTCTAGGAAGACTGATCCAATGCAGCAAATATATTAAAAGGCTAAAGTCGTACATTGGCTATGTTGTAGCCTATCCCCAGAATATCAGCAGCAAACTCAGTCTCTGTCTCGCAAAACAGTCTCCAAATAAAACGCACATCGGCCTGTTGCCTTTTCTGCCAGCTTGTGAAAATATATCGTCCAAAATGCTTGATTGCATTGCATTCTCCACATTTTTAGCTACATTTTCATATACCACATCAGCATTTTTGTTCAGTGAATCTTTTGTAAATTGCTTTACAATGCAAGGGCTTTCTAGCCTCACGTCAGCAGCGCTGTATCACCCATATAGCCTACATTAAAACAACCAGCGGGTGCCGTTTCGAAAATTGGTCAAAAAACTTTGGTGTTGATGGATGGCTGATGGATGATAAGTTTTGCTATGCAGTTATGGTTGAAATAATAGCCCATCAGCGCATCTCTAGTGTGTGTGCCTCTCTCTCGCTCAGAGGGGAGGGAGAGGCTGAGGGTCGATCCAGCATGGATTCTAAACTCTGTGGTGGATAGGATCTACAATTAGGTGTTAACAATACTACTACGCTAGGTCGAAGTACTCCCAAGTGCTATTGCGCCACACATTGTAGTTCTCTGGTTTATTCGCTTGGAAAATCGCCACGTTTCACGTTGCGTGGCCGTAGCATTTCTATCAACTACTCGTGCAACTGTATTTAAGTCGGTAAAATGTGGATGTTTTTGATTACTTCTACGCTTAGTTGCCGTCAAAGCCCGCTAGCATAGCAACATGCTAACACAGTCCAGCCGCGCACCAGAGCGTTTGAGTGCACGTATGGACACGGGAGAGGTATGACTCAACTCGTGAAAGTTAAGGTAAGAACATATATTACTACTGACATTGGGTGGCGTGTTCCTTTAAAAAGTTCAGTAGTTTAAAGGGTTAAATTGTTTAACAGTGAAATATTGTAGTGAGGACTTTTATTTTGAAACAGTTTTTGGCAGAGGAAGCAGTTGAACAGGATGTGTAGTCTTAATAGGGCCAGTTTGTATGCTTAAAGCCTGAGACTGGCAGTTGATGCAGCTGGCCCGAACACCTGCCATAGGATTCTAATTGCTTAACGGCCGTATTGTGATGTCATAATCATAATGTTAAGTCAATGGGGAAATTTTGATTAGTTTTTAATTAATAGTTTAAAAAGTATAAAAGTTACAAAGTTGAAAAATACAAAGCTCACATGTCCTAAGTAAGACCTACGTAACATAGTTTGAATGAAGTTTCTACGTTAAACGGTTGAAGCTGCATTAGCTGCGTTAGAAGAATAATAATAACTAGAAAAGCATTTCCTGAAGGAAATACAGTGCATGAAAATGCAAAAATATGATGAGTTCATATGGTTAAATTATTTGCTTGGTAGATAAGGTTTAATATAGTTGGAATGACTAAGCAGTTAAATAGGTTGATAATTGAAATGGTTAAATTATTTAGGCAGATAGTTGATGATAACTAACAGTTGGAATGGCTCCAATGTTTTCTAGTAGTTATGCTAACTATGTTAACAAAGATAATAATGCTAACCAAGTTACTATGCTAACTAGCATGTTACCAATGTTAAAATGTTAACTATGCTAATCATATAACTTAGCTAACCTAGCTAATCATTTTTATTAGTTATGATAACTATGCTAATTAGCTTGTTAACATGCTAACTATGCTAACCATGTGACTTAGCTAACTTAGCTAATCATTTTTAGCAGTTTTGCTAAAAATGCTAACTAGCATGTTAACATGCTAGCATGCTAACTATGCTAACCATGTGACTTAGCTAACTTAGCTAATCATTTTTAGCAGTTTTACAAAAAATGCTAACTAGCATGCTAACATGTTAGCATGCTAACCATGTGACTTAGCTAACTTAGCTAATCATTTTTAGCAGTTTTGTAAAAAATGCTAACTAGCATGCTAACATGCTAGCATGCTAACATGTTAGTATGCTAACTATGCTAACCATGCTAACTAGCTACAGTGGGTAGGAGTCATAGTTGATGACAAGTAACAGTTACAATGGCTGAACAGTTAAAAAGTTCAGTAGTTTAAAGGGTTAAATTGTTTAACAGTGAAATATTGTAGTGAGGACTTTTATTTTGAAACAGTTTCTGGCAGAGGAAGCAGTTGAACAGGATGTGTAGTCTTAATAGGGCCAGTTTGTATGCTTAAAGCCTGAGAATGGCAGTTGAAACAGGTGGCCCGAACACCTGCCATAGGATTCAAATGGTTAAATGATTTGCTAGGTAGATGAGGTTTAATATAGTTGGAATGACAACTAGGTAGATGAGGTTTAATATAGTTGGAATGACTGAACTAGGTAGATGAGGTTTAATATAGTTGGAATGACTGAAGGGTTAAATAGGTGGATAGTGTAAAAGGTTAAATTATTTGCTAGGTAGATGAGGTTTAATATAGTTGGAATGACTGAACTAGGTAGATGAGGTTTAATATAGTTGGACTGACTGAACAGTCAAATAGCTGGATAGTTTAAAAGGTTAGCCTGAGAAACTGATAGGGTGCAGGTGGCCTGGCCACCTGGCCTAGGATTCTAATTGCTTAACGGCAGTCTTAATAGAGCCATATTGTATGCTTAAAGCCTGAGACAGAGTATATAGTTTAAAAGTTAAATGTAGATAGTGTAATGGATGTTGATAGACAGAAAGTTGAATGGATGTTGATAGGCAGATTGTTTAATGGATGTTGATGGATAGTTTAATGGGTGGATGAGTGAATGGTTTGAAGAGGATGAATGGATAGAAAGTTGGAGGAAATGTGTCTTATATCCTTGTAGAATGGAGAGACAGAGAGAGTTGGTCTAGTTCAGTAGAAAGCAGTTGATACAGGTGCAATCAGTTGAACTGATTCTTTGATGGGGCCTAGATGAGCAGCTGGAAGATGATACCAGGTGCAAATCAAGTTAATTAGTCCATTGTGATGTCATCAGCCCATGTTAAGTCTATGGGGAAATTTTGAGCAGTTTTTAATTAATAGTTTAAAAAGTATAAAAGTTACAAAGATGAAAAATACAAAGCCCACATGTCATAAGTAAGACCTACGCAACGCAGTTTGAATGAAGTTTCTACGTTAAACGGTTGAAGCTGCATTAACTGCGTTAGAAGAAGAAGAAGAAGAGGAAGAAGAAGAAGAAGCCTAGGAAGAACAGTAGAGTGCATTTTCATGCACTCTAATAATAATAAAATGCCTTGGAATAACAGTACAGTGCATTTTCATGCACTGTAATAAGAAGAAGCCTAGGAAGAACAGTACAGTGCATTTTCATGCACTGTAATAAGAAGAAGCCTAGGAAGAACAGTACAGTGCATTTTCATGCACTGTAATTAACTGGAAAGTAGAGTCCCTGTTAGATTAACTTGCTTGCAAATGCCGTTGTCCATGACCTGGCAGTTTTATGGCAAGCGGTTTTAACATACCTTATGGCAAACCGCCTACACTGGGTAAACTTGAAAGCAGAGCTTACCATTGTGTGTGCATGCATGGCAAGCTGTTTTAACATTTAAATGTATTATTCATAGGAGCAATGAGATATTGATAGTAAATTGAATATAACAGTTCAATTTCATGTTCAAATTTGTCTCATCAATAAAAAAAAAGCAATTCATGCTTTAGACCATTTTAATTTAAAATATTTTAAAAACAAAGTACCGGCTCAGGCACCGTTTCGGCACCGGCACCGTTTTAAAAGTATAGTTTTAGCACCGGTATCGGATAAAACCCAAACGATACCCAACCCTAGTTAGGTGTTTCTGTTGGGTTGTTATGCAAACAGCTGAGAGTTTGGTACACTAGTTGGTTATAGGGCAGCTAGTAAGGGATGGTTTAAACTTTAAAGTCACGTTTGGTTTATAATCTGTAAATAACATACATCCTGTATTTCAATTGACTTTAGTGCCATCGGTTAAATTTCCAGTTGAATACATTTATGTCGCTATGCTTTATTTGTCTTTTAGGTGGGTAAAGAGACCATCCACTTATTTAGCCTTCCCATAATCTTTCAAAATTTTCGTATGAGCATGGTCTGACCTCAATGATTGGCTATCGACTGGAGATGAGCTTGCCTACTTCAATTTGATTGGTAAACGTATCACCCGTGTGTTTTACACTATCCAATCAGCAGGCGTTTTCGTCTAGCCTCTGTGTACGCTTTGACGGCGTGCGCATGGAGTGAGTGACAGACCCAGCTCATTCAAGGAACGTAATCTGTGTTTTTGAGACACAGTGACATTGTTAGCCAACATCGGATATCTTCTGCCATCATGCCGGAGGACAGCAGCCACAAACCTACTATAGTCACATGTACGGCACCTGTGAACATCGCCGTAATTAAATATTGTAAGTGATTTCTCCTGGTACCCTAGTTAGCTTGCTAGGTGGCTAACGTTAATAATATCCACTCCGCTGTTGTTGTCGTCTTTAAATGAATTACATTATCACTGCATATGGAGAACCCTAACCTAATTTTAGACAAGTTGAGTACATTTTTGCAAATGTAAAACATTTAAATCGAATTAAACACTCTGTAGAACTTAAACACATTCACATAAACTAGGTGCATGTTTACTTGTGCAAACGTAGCACTCCTTCAGTTACGAGACAACAGTGTGCCTATATGTATGCTCATAATGTCTACTATAATTCTGTTAGGGGGCAAGAGGGATAAGGATCTTATTCTGCCAGTGAACTCTTCTCTCAGCGTCACTCTTCACCAAGACCAGGTAACTGATCATGCCAGCTGGTCCAAGACGGACATCTGACGTCTGATAATTAAAGAGCGACTTTAAAAAGATAGCTTAAGTTGGAAACAGATGCGCTGTGTTCGAAATGTTCATTCGTTCCAAAATAAACCAGAATAAGTGTTATATCTAGTAGTCATATAAGAATTTTCAACCGAGTTTATTTAAGCACGTCATGTAACCCTGCCAAAGTTCTAAGCATTGGTCTCAGCCGTTTCCAACCTTTTTTATAGTCTGTTTCCAACCTGTTAATCTCAGAACTGCAGCTAGATTGTTTCTGTTGGTATCTTGTGGAATAGCAAATAGCCGCAACTTCTGACAGTTATGTGTGTGCAATCTTGACACAAATATCAAGAAGCACTGTCTAGATTTAGCAGCCTATTCAACAGATATATGTATGGACCATAAACTCAAAGAATGTAATAAGGTTCCATGAAGATTTCTGGTGCTAGTGTAAGTTCTTGTTCTTAAGTCTACATGAAAACAAACATGGGATGGAAACAAAAATGATGGAATCTCTGTACAGATCTGAGCTAAGGGGTCAAATATTCTGGCAGTCAGATGAGCTTGAAATGAATGAGTTGGAAACTGCTGAAAGCCTATTAAGATTTAGGAGCTTCCATGATTTTCATAATTTGAAATCTGATTTCCGCAGCTCAAAACCACAACTACCGTTGCATACTGCAGAGACTTTGAAGAGGATCGCATTTGGCTAAATGGCAAAGAGGAAGATATCAACCAGCCTAGACTCCAGTCCTGTCTCAGAGAAAGTGGGTAACGTTAACCACGTTCATTGTTTCACACTGCAACTATAAATCAACTGACTTCCTCACTGGTGGTGTCTTCTGTTACCAGTACGAAGGCTGGCCCGGAAGAGACGAAGCGACAAGGATTCTACTAGTGATATGTCTGCATTATCTTACAAAGTCCATATCTGTTCCAGTAATAACTTCCCCACAGCGGCTGGTCTGGCATCATCTGCTGCTGGCTATGCCTGTCTAGGTAAGCCCAAAGATTATTGAATGAATCCTTCAACTATATTGCTGTTGTTTATTATCTCGTGAATTGCAAATTGCATATTTTAGGCCTCACTTCTCTTGACTACCTCTCATGTTTAATTTGACATACTTTTTCCAGTGTACACATTGGCACGGTTATTTGGAGTAGAGGGAGAGTTGTCCTGCGTGGCCAGGCAGGGCTCGGGCAGTGCTTGCAGGAGCATGTACGGAGGCTTTGTCCAGTGGAAGATGGGTGAGAAGGACGATGGGAAGGACAGCCTGGCGGAGCAGGTGGAGCCCGAGAGCCACTGGCCTGAACTCAGAGTGTTGGTCTTGGTGGTGAGTTAGCCCTGAACTTAGAGTGCTGGTCTTGGTGGTGAGTTCGCCCAGAAGCGCCTATTGTTATACTGGTGTCACAGGTTGATTCAGTGCCCTGGGAAGTTCCCAATAAAGTTTAACACCATATCATCCATTTGGGTCTGGCCTGTTATATGTGGTTGAGAGCAAAAGAAACAACTGGTATTTCATTGTTGCTGCTTAGGTGAGTGCGGAGAGGAAGCCTGTCGGGAGCACCTCAGGCATGCAAACAAGTGTGGAGACAAGCAAGCTTTTAAAGGTATCTTAATTTTATTGGTATTGTATATTCACTTTTTTGTAAAAAAAGGCTCTGCTAAATACAACAGCCATAACCAAAACCATACCATGACCATTTTACTCTTCACATTTTCTCTGCTGGATGCATTCTGTCCTATTTGTCATAAGAAGTTTAAACGTTGGTGACGTGTTGAGATAAATGGAATGCTTAGAGATGCTGATCCTCTGACCTCCCAATGTCCTCTAGTATCGGGCAGACAGTGTTGTGCCTGGGAGGATGGATGACATGATCAGTGCCATCAAGAGGAAGGACTTTGCTGCTTTTGCGGAACTGACCATGAAGGACAGCAACCAGTTCCACGCTACCTGCCTGGACACGTACCCCCCTATTTTCTACCTCAACGACGTGTCCCGAAGAGTCATTAACCTCGTCCACCGCTACAATAGCCATTATGGAGAGACAAGGGTTAGTGCTGAATTCAAACTGATCTTCTAACATTTTGCTTTTGTTCTCTACGCTGTTCATTTGTGTCTTCTTGTAGAAGTATAACTGAATGAACAGAAGCACTCTTATCGCCTATAGGATCCTGCAATGTGCTGCTGGTGCAGAAATGCTGCTCTCTGCTTCTATTTGTTTGTTGGTCACAAATGTTGTACAGGCACTACAAAATATGAACACATGGCCAGAATTTAACACTCTTAAAATTATCAGTGTCTAATCATTTAGTTAAGGCATATACTTTCACTTGTTGATGTTGCTTTGCACATGCCATTGCGTTGTCTTACATTTACTGAGCCCATAGTAGCTTTAGTACATAGTACATAGTTGCTGCATGTTATAGCATGGAATACACTGACGCCATAGAGAAGTAAAACATGTGTTTGGTGATGGCGCAGTGACAGGCCAGGTTTACATCACAGTTACACATTCCACATTGTAAGAGGAAGTTTCATATGGAGAATCATGTTCATTTCTAAAAATATTAGTTACTCTATATGTATACGGTACTTACTGTAGAAGGTGAGGCCATACATATTAGCTCAGTATAGGAGTTGCATGTTTCAGCGAGTTACAGTGTATCCCCCTAATCAGTGTTGAAAAAACTGAATTTCGCAGGTGAACCAAATGAGGATGTGAAACCACAAGGAGGTTTAAGGGTTTATTCAAATACAAGGGGAACTGAAAATGCTCTCTGATAAATGGGCATCAAAAAAATTCATGAAAAATGAATGAATGGATATATCTACTTGATTAATAAGATGTACACAGAGTTACAGACTGTATCGGTCAAAGGCCTTTTTTACATTAAATGGAAAACTGCCACTGTTTCAAAATCTGAACATTTTGACGGGGAATCCCATTTTCATTTAGTTGTTCATTTCTCATGTCACCCCACTAGGTGGCATACACATTTGATGCAGGCCCAAATGCAGTCATCTACACCTTGCAAGATCATGTATCAGAATTTGTTCAAGTGGTCCGTCACTTCTTCCCAGCGGAGACCAATGGTGGACAGTAGGTCTTTTCTGTAATATTATAAAACTCTGCTGTAATCACTAGTTGAAGGCCATGTCAGTTAAGCTTGTGAGCTATAGTAAGAGAACTCACAATCATGTTTTTACAGCAAGGTGTTGTCAAAAATGTCACACAATGAATAATTTAATATGTGTAGCCCTTCTCATTCCCGTTCAGATTAATGAGCGGACCAAAAGTGGGTTCGTGCTAAGCTATAGCAATACAGTGTACACACAAATGTATTTATTCTGAAGTGAGTGGAGTCTGACAAGATATATAATCCCAATCAATAAACAAAGTATTTATTAAACACCAAAGATGCTTCAAACAATATCAATGGGCAATGTCATGGCCCTCCATTTACAGAAATTATCTAATTGAATATGCCCCACCGTTAGCATTCAAAGATATGAGGCCACCCCAAGTCCATACTATTACCTGTACACTGATAACTGATACAGACAGAATAAATCTAATAAATGTACTATTCCCTACTTGTAATTTTACAGTTATGTTACACTGTTACCAAATACCAAATATCAGCCTCCTTTTACTGGCCACTCCTCTAAACTGTGGCTACCCTATGCCCGATCAATTTACAAAATATCCCATTGTACCTTCAGGGAAACGAACATAAAAGTTGGATTCAGAATACTGTATCAATACTTCCCCTAAAACTGTGTCAGAAGGTAACTGGGTGTTTAAACTATTAGGCTACACACCAAATGTTTACCTGATCTCTCTCGGTGAATGAACCGAGGCTTTTCTCGTACTTTGGACACAAAAAATCATACACACAAATGCACCGGTGCACCAAGAAAATAAAACTTAAAGCCGGCTATAAAAGAAAACAACAAACGTTGCAGGCCTGTTAGGAGTTCTCTTCAAATGTCTTTTCCATTCGGTAGTCACTCACGGTACCGATGACTTGCAAACTGTAGGCAATCGGTGATGTTACAACCCCATTCAAGATGTCTTCCTGTACACACGAGCCTCCCTCGTAGCCCAGAGGAACCACTGACTTTAACCAGGTCGCCAGTGGTGCTATCTGGGGCGCGTTGATCCCTCGTCGGTTGCTTGGTGGAACCACAGACGTGTCTGGTAGTCTGAGGCGCTAACCAAGCAACAGTCTCTGTCTAGTATTACTGTATATGCACACCAACAACTACAACGATGCTGCACACTTTGTGTTAATCTAACTAGCTGCACATTCACTAATCTCACACAGAGCATACGTAGTGCTACACAGATATGGAAAGCAGGGCACTCGATCACTGCCACAGCATAGACAAAATGCTCCACGTCACCTGAATATATTCTTTTAAATAACCAAAAACTGACGTTTTCGTAGGACTACTCAGCTATATCTCAACTCCTTGTCACTGTTTCTTAAGTCAGCTCACTCTGAGAATCCCGTTCTCCTCCACCCTCCTTTGTTCCGTTTCCCGCTTCTCCCTCTTGATGAACTCACGCGTTAACTTCACGAACTCACATGCATTTTCCCTTTGCCCTTATATTTAATATATGTCATCTTATTACATTCTATTTAGCATAGAGATGTTTTTAAAACTAATAAAAATGATATTGCTCACCATGAACTTAACCATCTATTTATTTATTGCTGAAAATGAAATGACATATTAAAGTGCAATTTAGTGACCCGTGGATTCTCCCGGGTTACATATGCTAGCTATTTTAACCAGTGCCAAGTCACTGTGTGTTATTGTTTCAAAGCAAGATCTACAGTTTCTGTTTTTGGTTAAAGTTCACATGATGAGTTAGATTCCAATACGTATTGCTGTTAGAAGTTCAGTGGCAATATACTGAGTGAAGTATTTTCATGGCTAAAAGTAAAACATTTTATGATTATTCATCTTCTGACACATCTTTTGATCAGTAGCTACGTGTTGGTATGGTAGAATTAGAAATGAGTTTCCTCTGAGTGTGCTAGTGACACTTTGTTGCTGTCTGCAGGTTTATCAAAGGCCTCCCAGTAGCTTCCACCACAGTCTCAGATGAACTGAAGAATGCCATTGGGATGGAGCCCCTGCCCAAAGGAATCAGCTACATCATCAACACAAAGGTACAGTGAGCTACATCGTAAGTCAAGCGCAGATCTAGCCTTGTAGCTGCTAGATTCATAATACAGTTGCACTGTTGTTCAGCCAGACTCAGTCTGTTGTCAAATTTAACATTTAAACCAGTAACAAAGTGAGAACTGAACATCAGATGGAAACACTGTTTGTCATATTATATAAGTATATTATATAAGTTTTCTACATGCTGTATTCCATACTCTATGCAAATTGTTCAGTAAATTATTGTATTATTGTACTTCTATCACCTAGGCTGGCCCTGGACCACGCATTGAGGAAGACTCAAGTCTTCATCTGCTGGGCTCTGATGGACTGCCTAAGAACACTGTCTAAGTTAGAAAGCCTACAGTATGACTTATGGCAATACTGCCGCTGCAATTGAATTAGTGTTAAAACCACAACACAACAAGCTATTGCAATACATCTGTCTTGTATAAATGAATATTCTATTCTATATAATTTGTCAGCATTCACTCTAAAGCTAACTTCACGACTCTCAATCTTTAGATCGCTGCACAGAGGTTATTTGTTGACCAAATGCTGTGTTGAGAATGTAATGAGCTTTCCCATATTTGTAGTTCACATATGATGTCTTTGTGATACACAGAGCTGTGCAAATGTCTTTGTGATGTCACAGTGCTGTGCAAATGTCTTTGTGATGTCACAGTGCTGTGCAAATGTCTTTGCCACCTTTCATGTTTTGCCTCAGCAGTGCCATAAGGACATTACATGTTTTTTATTCACTCTCTTTACTAAAATATAACAAGACTCAGGCAATATGTAGACCGTATTTAAAAACACATACAAATTTAGTTTCTGATCTGATTCCAATCCACTTTCATTTTCAAGCCACCATTGGATTTGTTGATTTAGTGGAGTTCTATTGATCAGTCATGCAAGGGAGAAGCTGTTGACATTCCCCACACACGCCACTGACAGAAGTTGCTGGTAGATTCAGAAGTTGCTGGTAGATTCAGCTGTGATGGCGGCAGAGGTGTAAAAGTCCTGCTTCAGAAAGTCCTGCCACATCACTCCAGCCATTCACTAAACCAGCTGACCAACCACTCCTCAGTCAGGTAGATGAGCTGATTGGTGAAATCCCCTGCAGTGAGTACACAGGTAGAACCAATACATGGTAGGACTTTTACTCTCTGAAGCCAGACTTTTACACTTCTTGATGGGGGTCTCAAGATCAGCTGCTGCCCCAAAAGCTGCCCCTGCAGTGTCAGGTGACCATCTCAGTAGGGCGCAATGAGGAGGGGCCACCTGAAGCATACTGTACATCACGGTGACTCCTCATTCGCCTTGTTCACCCGGCGGCCAGAACGAGGCTAAAGGGTACACAACACAATAAGGCGAATCGTACACCTGAGTGGGAATACTGCCTCAGTCTGCCTCATCGAGATTCTTTTGTCAGAATCCTTTGGCTGTGCCTTTCCCACATCAGCTAACCAATGAACTCTTCCAACTGTAGGTTTTCAATGAGGTCTTCGATCTGTAAATGTGTCATCATCTTCTTCCTGCTTCTGATAGCTAATTAAGGAAATTAGCTATGTACAGAACATTACATTTTGCGCATGAGACCTCATAAACAAATAGTGTTTTAAAATGGTGCTGAGTCAAGTGTATGGTGAATCGCAATGTATGTCCGCTATCTACATGTTTGAAAATACAATTTTGGTACTCATTTATCAGTATACTAAATATTCTTATATCCCCAAAATTATGCAGAATGAATTTGGAATATGGAAGCCAGGCCATAATGTAAATGTGATGTGTATTAGACATGATCAAAACCCTGAAACAGACATTTTTAATAATGTTTTATCCGCTGATTAAATGGTTGGCTACCAGATACCAACATCTCAAGGACAAATATATATATATTTTAAATAGTCCTTTCAGTATGATTTCAGGGTTTTATAAATGTACATCAGGTCTTTCAGGACTGTTTGTTTCTGGACAATATGGGTCGAGTTAATGATTTTCAAAGCATAGGCTACTGTCTAAAGAGGATCTGAGACATTTTTATGTTAAGGAAGGCCTTTCAGTAAATATTTTAAATTCCAGTGTTCCACTAAATATTTTAATTGTGTTATGTTTCAAGTATGTTAATCAAGCCCTTTGTATTAAAGTATATTTTGAATCAGGCTCCAGTCCTTTAAACATATTCAGAATTCCTTGTGGTTGTATCTCTGTAACACAATTAAATAGTGGTGAACTTACAGTGACATTTTAATTATACATGTAGAATAGCACTTAAGTTAGGTTTTTTATTTCTCAAAATGTTACGGAGAATAGCCATAGCAACTTGCTTTCAATATCATCGTTGACAGCTGAAATTTAGGCTTAGGCACGAACATAGACATATACACTAGATGTCGCCTTGACTACTGCTGTTCATTGGAACGAATGCGTCAATCGAGACGCCATCTTGCTTCAGTGATCCACTCCTCTATAATGCATTAGCGTCAATCTGGGCAAAGATCGATCTAGCGAAAATAAAATCACCATAAATCGTCAAAATCTCAAGCAATTATCTAGTTTTTTGGGTTGTTCCAACTGACAGGCATGTATTTATGGTTGAGTCTAGAGAAAACTAAGCTTAAGACGATCATAAAAATACATTTTACCCGTCTAGCCCCATAGACTCCCATTCATTCTGCACTAGCTAGCGGCGGCCCCTAGAGGAACAATGAGTAAACTGCAACCAGGTTCGATACAATGAAAGTAAACAGGCTCTTCTAGACAGGCTCTGGTTGAGGCCACATACCCCTCGTCTCGTTTACTCATGTAAGTTGTAATCTCACCAGAAGTTGCTGTAGATCTGTAGAACATTTACCTCTGCTACTACATAGGCTACGCCAGTCGTTACTTTTATAATCATGGGTCAGTGCCATGGGCAAACGAGATGTAGCTGAATTCATAAATGACAAAGCCATGAAAGGTGATTTTCTTACGTTTCAACAACAAAGAAGCCGATCTGCCATCATTGTGAGAAGTTCCCAAATTTGTCGCTAATCGCTAAAAAGGTTTTCTATCGCTGGGGATGGCCAAACGTCGCTAAATAGGTAACGCTGACAATACAGGAGAACTAGTTTAGCGCTTCAGATCCCTGTAGAAAGATGGCGGCGGTGTTGACGCATGCTGAGAAGCAGAAGGCGACATCTAGTGTATATATCTATGAGGCACGAAGCCTTGTACAGAGTAGACAACTTATGCAAAAAGGGAGGAAGTGACGACGCTCGAGGGTTTGGTTTGTAAATGTCGCTACTCCCACCTTTGTTTTCGCTACTTAAGACTCAGAAAGACACTATGGTTTTAGAAGTGACAGACACGAGCAAAGAGGGACATCTATAGCCATTGTATTGCTGTTCTGATCTCCGAAACAATGGGGAAGATTGAATGGGCAATGTGGGCCAATGAGCAAGCCCTGGCGGCTGGTCTAAGTAAGTGGGGAAAAGAAACTTTATTTATCTAACTTCTCTTAAACTGTTATTTGCTTTTACTTGTGACAACCTGCCTTGATTTGATCTATGAAATGTAAATAGTTTGGGCTGATGATAATATAAATAATTATATTCTAAAGCAATAGGCTATAAAGGTTATAAACCAAAAGTTCGATTCCTGAGACGAATGTCTGGTTCTGGTAAACTTATGACAACATTCCCATGCGGCACAGGTCAGATAAATCTGAATGCATTGATATTTATCTTCACGTTCTTTAACATAAATTATTTATGACTGGTAATGCATAGGGTATAGCTTACTCACTTCCTCTTACCCTACATCAACGGGGAACTTTAGTCAGAGTTTTGCAGTAACTGTTGCAACAACATTAATGGGTCACTTTACTTCCCTGTTCTAGTTTACCTCACTGGTGGCATTGTGGGGGTGGCTGGCCAGTTCAGAGGTTGGGAGTTCGCCGCTTTTGGAATGTATCCTTTGTATTGTGACTACAGACACATGAATAGGCTACATTTAATTCAGTGCAACATCTGCATACCAAGCGCAGGGTTTGAACCTGTTTGTTAGGCTACCTTAATATGGATAATCCAGTCACCGCCTCTGTGACATCACCACTTAATTAATTAATTGATACTAATAATGTACAAGGATACAAGTAAGTTTATTGTCACATGCATATAGTTACTGGAAGTAAGAAATGCAGTGAAATTATGTCTGGAGTCAGCCTATTTGTGCATTTATGGGGGGGGGGGGGAAGTGCAGTAGAAGAGGGGTTTAGTAGATTAAGTGGCAAGGGCTGCATAAGAAAGGCGGGGGAAGGATTGGGATTGGGGGGGGGGCACCAACAAGGAGCACCCAAGAGCAACAGGGGCAAGGAAAAACTCCCTTACTAAGGAAGAAACCTGATCCACGGCTCAAGGGGCTAACCCAACTGCCAGGGGTCTTGGTGTGTGTGTTGGGGGGATGACAGGGGAGATGGGATAGTGTGCTGTGTATGTGGGGAGAGGGCAGTGTGCAATATGTCTGTTGGAGAAGCTTCCTCATGAGACAATGTGCTGTGTATGGGGGGGGGGGGGGGCAGTGTGCTGTAAGTATGTTGGGGATGTGTGTTGGAGAAGCTTCCTGATGAAATAATGTGCTGTGTATGTAGGGGAGAGGGGGGGTCAGTGTACTGCAAGTATGGTGAAGGGACTTACTATTGCAAGCAGAGTACTGTATGTATGATGTATGTGAGTGATGACAGTGAAGATGTGTGTGTGGGCGGGAGGGAAGTGGAGCAGTGACTGTGTGTGTGTGTGTGTGTGTAGTGTGTGTGTGGGTAGGTGGGGGCATTGTGCTGTAAGTATGTAGAGGATGTGTGTTGGAGAAGATCCTGAAGACAATGTGCTGTGTATGTAGGGAGGGGGGGGGGGGCAGTGTGCAGCATGTAGAGGAGGCTTACTGTAGCAAGCAGTGGGCTGTATGTATGTGAGGTGATGACAGTGATGATGTAAGTGTGTGTGTTTTTTTTGTGTGTGTGTTGGGGATGGGGGGGGGCAGAAAGGCTAAGCAATCAAGGACATGGGTAGATGGAGGAGAAATAAAAAATAATAAATAAAAAGTTCTATGGAGATGTGCAAAAGTATTCTACATGTAAATATTATAGGCCAAACACACTACTCATTATGCAACACAGTATTTAAAAATGAGCTTAGCTAAACTTTCTCTAAAATGAGTTTGATATTACTCCAGCAAACCCCTTGACATTAGAAAATCAGTGCAGCAGGGGCTTTTGTTTGTCTTTTGGAATACCCCAGAAGTAAAAGGAATAAAGGCACCAGTATGGCAAGAACGTGAGTGAAGCCTGTTTTTCTCATATGTGCAATTTACTGAATATAAGCAGATTGGGCCCTTCAGAAATCAGTATTACAAATCTGACAAAAGTGCATGTGTATTTGTAGAGATTCTTGACCTCTGTGTCATTGTATGTTTCTCAGGGGCCAGTACTGTTTCACAGTTTGTGTGAAAGCCTTTGGACCCCTGCCACGGAACTATTATGTCAGGGCATTTGTCCATGCTGCGTGAGTAAACCTTCTCTTTTGTTATGAAGTTAGTCAGACAACATTCTTTCTATACACTCCTTCCTTTGTCTTGTGCCCTCATTTGACAGCGATCAATTTTACTTCCTCAAAGACACAATGCAAAGTGCTGGTCTGTTGCTTCTTACTTCATCACCTATCAACTCTAATGTCTTAAAGCACAAGTCATTGTGATTCATTTTGGCAGCAGACTAAAGTCTTCTGTATTGTTGTCATCTTCTTCTCAGACTCTGTGTTCCTGGTGCCTTCATGCTTGCCACTGTCTTGGGGTGTGTTTGTCTGGGAATAGCAAGCCTCATTTACCTATCAGTAAGTGTGACGATGAACCGGCATTTCCATCAATAGTATATCTATTTCCTGTGAACTGAAATAATAGATGTTTGTTATCTTATCTGACTAAAATTATCAGTACAATCTCAGGTGGAGAATCTGCCCATGCCAGATTTAGTAATAAGGAAGTGAAAACCAAGAGCAACATGATGGTTCTCACGTACTGTATTTCCTTGCAGTAAATGATGGACTAGCGGAAATATGTAGAACTTAATGATAAACTTGAGCTGAATCGTAAAATACAACAGAATTGAATAAGATTGTGTATGGCTGCTATTTGAGTTCTAGACTTATTTAGAAAGGAGAGGTTACAAAATATGTGACTGCAGTGCTCTGTGTATAGCCCTGTACTGTGGAGTTTGTATTCATTTTCAATTCATTTTCTGTAGCATTTCCACCTACAAATCTATACATGTGGAGACAGATGTAGAAATCAAGCACATGTATAGACCTTTGTGATTTACGAGTCTTCTGCTTTATAGGCAGCTATCCATGGGGAGCACTGGGAGCCCATCCTGCCCAGGACTGAGTCTCGTGCACCAGTGGCAGAGAGTGTAAAGAAACCCCCTCAGAACCCTCCACCCCGACCACCTATGGAGCTCCGCAGGAAAAGGATGGATGACCTGGAGGGTGCCGCGTACATCAACCCCATAGCTGTCACTGCTAATGAATTCTAACCATCGTTGACCTGTCACCAAAGAGCTGCTAGGTTTGATTCAAACTAACAGCATTTACAAGGAAATCCAGATGGACATAAACCACTAAGGGATTGAACTGTGCCTTACATCAATAACGCCCAACCCAGCGCGTCTGCTGGAGAGAAGTGAAGAGGTTGATGACATTGACATGGCATTCTGTGGATGTATGCAATGCATATTGTCTTGTCTGGTTTATTGTTCGCATAGCAAATAATCACAAACACCTTCTATTTTTTTTACTTACTCTATCCATTTAAAACCATTTTAGATATGTATTTTCTGTACACTGTAAAAATTACATTTTATTTGCTACCTAATGCTTCTCATGAGTTACAGTTAAAATTGAAGTTGCAGTGGTATGTATATGTTTTCCTCATATTTAGAATGAAGAGGCAGTTTACTTGTGCATTGCCACAATACCAGCTTTACTTGATGACATAACAGATAGCAGTTGTAGGTTGTGGGACCCTGCCGTCTGATATCAGGGTCATGGAACACATGCTCCAAGGAGCTTAAAAGATCATTTATTTGAATGGTCTGATGTTACTGTTTTAGGTATTCCATTTGTACTGTATGGTAATTCTGTTTTGATGGTGAAGAAAAAAAGTGTTATTATGTTAATGCTTTTTGGGAATAAAACACCACCAGGTCCCAGTCTGAAATGAAAATGTGTGTTTTTAGTTGCTCCTTGATATTAATAATTAGTAGTAGTAGTAGTAGTAATAAAAAAAAAAATAATAATAATAATAATAATAATAAGCTTTATTTGTATAGCACCTTTCATACACAGAATGCACCTTAAACTGCTTTACATTTACATTTGGAACATGCAACACCATAAAGAAGAATCAGCCATTCTTCTTCGTTGCTGTGGCTGGTTATATTTAACATATCAGATTGTTTTAGTTGCTCCATAATAATATGTCAGTGTCAAAGACAAAGGGCATTTTTGTATTTGAACATCTCAGAATTTTTTGCAATATTTTTGTTACTCAATGGTTGTGGGATTTCAAAGACACTTCCTCTTTTCTAGGCATATTACACATACACACCTGCTACACTGTTGTAAGTTGTGGAATTTTTTAACTTGTTTTAATGCTCACATCCCTTTGCAAGAATAGCCAACATTGGCTCTGTAAACAAACGAAAGTGAACTTGAAAAGGAACTTATCGAGCTCTAGAACAATAAAATCTTTTTTTTTTCTTTTTCTTGTAAACTTCCCTGTTGGAGTGATATGTCATCATTTTTTGGCATTAGATTAACTGACCTTTGAGAAAGGAATGTTCAGAGAAAAATGAGTTACGTCCTTATTGAATGCCATTTGCTCAGAACAAACAGCTCCCAAATGTCTGAGATTATTCTGTCCCTTCACATTAACTCAGACCTACTGGACCATTTTTACTTTTGTGTAGAATATTTGTTCTACCGTTGTTTACTTTTAGATTGTTACGTAAAGTGCTTTACATCATTGTCCTGATTTTTTTTGTATACAAAAAACAAACATAAACAAGCCAAACATATTGATGGTTACTGGATAACATATTGGATGGCACACCATTGTATATGGACCTGGTGAAAAAAGTACACATTTTTAATATATAATTCATTATACACTATGGGTTGCCAGAGTATGAAACAATACTTAACACTGTTTGATTTTACTGCCACCATGTGGTGGAGTTTAGCTGGTATTCTTATGAATCACAGTTGACCATGTAATGCTTTTTTGATCTCCAAAAAAAAATTGCAGTGTTGCAGCAACATACATAAATCAATTTCAAATTAAATGTAGAATGTGCATTGAAGGTAAGTCTCTCCTGTTACATAGGAGTTTCCATATTGTTATCGTGGTGTGCAGGCATGACTTCCTGTAGCAGTTGTTATTAGGCTACGGTGGAGTTGAAAAACACTCTGCTGTCTGTCCTGTCCAGTAGGCTCTGACCAGAGCCAGCCTTCTCAGCTTGTTCAGTTTCTTATGCTCTGATGTCGCTGACCCAACAGATGATGGTGATTAAGTAGCTCAACAGACAGGCAGTAGCCTAGGCAGCCTAGGCCTATACCACAATTCCCTACAGGGGTGTCAAAGACACAGCCTGGGATCCAGATGCAGCAGCAGGCCCCAGATGTTAAAAAATAGATATTCACATCCAGTTGCCATAAACGATCTATGTGTAATAACGTCACCTTACACAAACACACACACACACAACATTGTCAAAAAATTACTTATGCCATTATTTTAGGAAGGTGACGATAAGCAATATCTCCATGATATGAAATTACTTCGGACTACAACCATCCTCAGGAAGGAAGATGCAGAAAAAGAAAAATGTTTGCTGCACTGACAATTACATTAAGTTGTTGGTGTAGGCTAGTCCTATACTCTCTGACAACAAGACTGACGGAAGGTAAGGTCAGGGATGGATTACTGAACGGGCCTACTGGGCCCAGGCCCAGGGGCCCAAGGGGTCAGGGGGCCCTGAAGCCCAAGCCTTTGCATGGAATCATTGCCTCAATATCAACAAATCAGGATGTAGGCTATGAATCTGATTGAATTTAGTATTGGCCATCTCTAAAATGCACCAGAATACAGGAAATCACATCAAACAAATTAAAAAATGTCTGGGGGAGGACCCCCAAACCCCCCCTCCCACATATACGACAATAAGTGGGGGGCCCTTAATACATCTGGGCCCAGGGGCCCGAAGGTTCATAATCCGCCCATGGGTAAGGTTTTTCAAAGAGCAATATATGAGAGCAGTACATGATAATGTTTGCTCAATAAAGGAGTATGTCACCAACCAGGGGCCTATTGCACAAAAGCAGAATTAAGACATCCGGGATAAGTTACTGAGCTGCGCTCAATGAATCCAAAACACGAGCGTACAGGCTTAATTGGTTGCACAACGAGCAAGCCAGGATGAGCAGACACGGATTCATCAAGCCAGGTGAAACCTATCCTGGATAAGTGTGCGCTCACGGCTCCCTCAAATAGACCCCGCCACCGATCACAGATTCACTGATTCACCATGGCAACTAGAGCGGCTTCATTGCTTCTTCTACGGTGTGAAGTAGGTAGATAGCCTTCTCACAACAGCAACAAACAGCAACACCTCTGTTAAGGAGAATATTGCAACTAGTTCCGCGACCACCACGCCTGAAATGGTTAGGCACTCCCGTGACGTCACATTGTCGCATATGCAGGTCGAGAATGGCGAGTATGTAAAAGTTATTTAATGATCACAAACGTTTAAATAATGACAGTGGTTCTAGGTATATGTGATAACAATGTGTAGTGGGCAGTGGAAAAATTATTGGTTTCCGTTTGTGGTCACTGCTGACCAAAGATTCTAGAATCTTTGCTGCTGACTGAGATAAGGGATGAGATTAAATAGATCCTGGAATTTAGCCTGGGGTCCGTTGCACAAAAGCAGAATTAAGACATCCGGGATAAGTTACTGAGCTGCGCTCAATGAATCCAAAACACGAGCGTACAGGCTTAATTGGTTGCACAACGAGCAAGCCAGGATGAGCAGACACGGATTCATCAAGCCAGGTGAAACCTATCCTGGATAAGTGTGCGCTCACGGCTCCCTCAAATAGACCCCGCCACCGATCACAGATTCACTGATTCACCATGGCAACTAGAGCGGCTTCATTGCTTCTTCTACGGTGTGAAGTAGGTAGATAGCCTTCTCACAACAGCAACAAACAGCAACACCTCTGTTAAGGAGAATATTGCAACTAGTTCCACGACCACCACGCCTGAAATGGTTAGGCACTCCCGTGACGTCACATTGTCGCATATGCAGGTCGGGAATGGCGAGTATGTAAAAGTTATTTAATGATCACAAACGTTTAAATAATGACAGTGGTTCTAGGTATATGTGATAACAATGTGTAGTGGGCAGTGGAAAAATTATTGGTTTCCGTTTGTGGTCACTGCTGACCAAAGATTCTAGAATCTTTGCTGCTGACTGAGATAAGGGATGAGATTAAATAGATCCTGGAACTTAGCCTATGGGGTCCGTTGCACAAAAGCAGAATTAAGACATCCGGGATAAGTTACTGAGCTGCGCTCAATGAATCCAAAACAAGAGCGTACAGGCTTAATTGGTTGCACAACGAGCAAGCCAGGATGAGCAGACACGGATTCACCAAACCAGGTGAAACCTATCCTGGATAAGTGCGCGCTCACGGCTCCCTCAAATAGACCCCGCCACCGATCACAGATTCACTGATTCACCATGGCAACTAGAGGGGCTTCATTGCTTCTTCTACGGTGTGAAGTAGGTAGCGATAGCCTTTTCACCACAGCAACAAACAGCAACACCTCTGTTTAGGAGAATATTGCAACTAGTGCCACGACCACCACGCGCAAAATGGTTAGACACTCCCGTGACGTCACATTGTCGCATGACAGGTCGGGAATGGCGAGTATGTAAAAGTTATTTAATGATCACAAACGTTTAAATAATGACAGTGGGTCTAGGTATATGTGATCACAATGTGTAGTGGGCAGTGGAATAACTATTGGTTTCCATTTGTGGTGACTGCTGACTGAGATAAGGGATGAGATTAAATAGATCCTGGAACTTAGCCTGGTCTGGAGCAGGCTAGCTCCACAGAATAAATCGCCATAGTAATTTATACCATAACATATCATATCCTGCTGCCCCCTATCCCGCTTTTGTGCAACTGGATCGCGGATAAATTGAGCCAGGATAACCAAGATATCCCGGCTTAATCCCTTATCCTAGTGTTGTGCAACGGGCCCCAGGACTTTTTGATAGGTTTAATTTGATGACCTTTGTTCATGTGATATTTAAGTAATACAACAATGAAAACACAGGTGTGTAAACACAAACCCTTCCTGTTCCCTTGTATTGGTTGTCACGTTGGTTTTACATAATCTTATAAAACAATAATATGACCTGAGCATCTATATCAATGTTGGAAATGCTAAAGACATAAGTGCATCTGTTACGAAAAAAATGTTCACAATTAAACCATAATATATTAGGTATTATGACCCTCTATTCACATACAGTAATGGCTATTTTTTACTTTTCATGAATTATCACTGGGAAGAAAAAAGTTTAGTCATAAGTCAGAAAACAAAGTTTTAGTTTGATTCATCTTTGTTAATGTGTTATTTATAAACAATGAAAGCACATATACACGTGTGTAACACAAACACTTCATGGTTCCTTGTATTGGATCACGTTGGTTTTAAAACAATAATATGACTTGAGCATCTATCCCAATGCTAAGACATAAGTGCATCTACTACGAATGGACACAATTAGTGATAAAACATAAAAGAAAATGGTTACACCCTGAATTCATATAGCCTACAACAATGACTATGACAAAAAATAAAAATAAAAAAGAATTAAATGTAAAATAGAGCTATTTGTTACATTTCATGTGAATTATCATAGGAAGTATCAAGGAGAAAAGGGTAAGCTCACTAGCCAGAAAACAAAACCAATGTGATCCATTCACTCTCTGATTTTTTTTAGTTTGATTCATCTTTGTTAATGTGTTATTAGTAATAAAACAATCAAAGCATGCATGAGGAACACGTGTGTAATACAACACGTCCTTGTTCCTTGGATATCACGTTGGTTTTACCGAAAACAATAATATGACCTGAGCATCTATTGGAAATGCTACAGAATAGACACAATATACAATTAGCCTACTGATAAAAACATAAAAGAAAATGGTTACCACCCTGTATTCACATAGCCTTTAACAGTAATGATAAAGATAAAAAGCTATTTGTTACTTTGTGAATTATAAGTATCAAGGAGAAAAGAGTTTAGTCAGAAAAAAAACCCACCAGGAATGTTCACAACCTGATGTTTTTTAGAAGGCTGACCCTCTTTGATGACATGAATACTAATGAAATAACCTTGCGATTTCACTTCCACAAGCATACAGTTATTTGTGGCATTTACAAAGGTGATTAATTAAGCCTGTTTTTGTAGAATGGTCAACAGATTTGTTGTGTGAACATTTAGCGGTTGTGAACAGTTAAGAGGACTAACTACCCGCTGGTCAATAAGAAAATCCACGTCTCAGACCGATGTCATTTCGTTTTATTTTCTTTTGATTGATGGAACACTGTGAACACTACAAACAGTAAACAAACAAAGAGTTTTATACAAACAATATCACACACAAAAAACACATAATCTGTAAAACCAAGTACAAAAGTGTTTGCCTGGTAACCAGCAGTTGTTTGTGGGAGATTCAAAACGTTTCTGTAACTCAAGTCCATCCCTAGGACTAGCATTTCACTATTTATTTATTTATTTAAAGGTAGGCCTAGACTAATCATGGGTCATGTGACAACTTTCACAGTTGAGACAAAGCACGACATACAAGATCATGACGTTTACATACACAAAAATATTATATTTCAATTATACAGCGCCAGGCATCTCTGTGGAAAAAAACTCAACAACAATAATGAGCAAAACACGTGCACGTGCAGATTGCTGATTAAAGGTCCAGTATGTAGGAAATAATGGAAATTAAACTGTAACCATTCCAAAAATGATCACCATATGTTGTCAGAGAGTAAGGAAACACGATGAATTGAAGTAATGGCTTATTTGACAACACTACTCTAACCCGTAAAACCTATGAAAAAAAATGAGTTACGGGGCGGAATCTCTTGGAATTTTCGTTTATGTTTTGAACGATTAATTCTAGAATAGCGTATTAATAATGGGCTAGCGTGTCCTATTTGGGTTGCCAAATTAACAAAGGCCAACTGTCAACAGCTGTCAGTTGTAGTCATGAACGCCTACGAGAGGCAGGCAAATTTCCAAAATTAAAACAAGAAACAAATTAAGTGCACATCGGAGGAGCTTCCTGAGATGGTGACGTCTTCGTCAAACGAAGAATATCAAGTCTGACGCAGAGCTGGCCATATTTCTCCACGACAGGTAGCCTAGGGTAAAATTCATCTGCATCGCTAACTTCAGCAAAATATGTTACGTTGGTTAGAGAGGTATGTTTTGTTTTCACGGTTTCCGTAATATGTAGCTGGTCATGGTTGGAGAAACGTTAAAGCAGCTGCAGGTCAACTAACGTTAGCTAAGTCTTCACAGCCTGGCTGAGGGTGGAGATGTGCAGGAGTCCAGCAGCCTGCAGCAGTATGGTGGAGCAGTAGAGGGAAACATGAGATATGTCGACAACTCCTGCCAACTATTCATCGGTCTGATGAAGTCCGTGAACTGAGAGAGACTGTGTCCACCCTCCGGAGCCAACTACAAGAGCAAAAGAGGAAAGGTAAAGCAGAATGCAACAGTGCATAGTGCAGGATACATGAGGAGGAGAGTGCAACTAGTGCGGAACTACACAAGGGAATTTTCTAACAATGACATCCATTATCTACACCTCTACTGTAATAACTGCCAAGTATAGTGTGTGAACCATGTCATTTTTATTCCAGAACAAGTAGCGTTTGGTGCCTCACTGGGTCCTTATGGACAACAGGGTCCATATAACACTGAGATTACTCTGGTTTATAAGGATGTGTTTGTCAACGCTGGTACATGTGTTGTACATGTACATGTGTTAGCAGCTGCATCAAATTATTTAAATGGCGGGATTAATCATAGAGTTATGTTTTGTATCTTGGCTTACACTGTTCTGTTGGTCCAGGTATCTTCACTGCACCAGTGAGAGGTGTCTACTACTTCAGCTTCTCTGGTCACAATAGCTCATCCAGATCCATGGGTCTCAGACTATTCAAGAACGGCCAGCAAATGGTGACGGTGTTCAACCACGCTGCAGGTAACCGCTATGAGACTGCAACAAATGGAATGACCCTACAGCTAGAGACGGGCGACCATGTGTATATGCGGCTTAGGGCAAACACATGGCTTTTTGATAATCAAAATGACCACAGCACTTTCATTGGCCATTTGCTGTTTCCACTGTAAGATGTTTGTCTGTCCTATTTAATGTTAGTGTAACACAGCTAGCACAACACAACATTCAACACAATACACTTACATTGCTAAATGTTTTAGAGCAAAGAAGGACACACACATAACACACACATGCACACACGCACACACACACACAAACACAAACACACGCACATATGAGCTATTGAAGGTTTCCTCACTCACAATTATGACCTAACATAAAAGTATGAGTATGTATTTGTACGTTCAGTTGTAAAATTGTTAAGATTTTTTTTATAAATGTATTTTCATGTTTCTGAGGGAACTGAATTCTGAATAATGGGCTTTTTTTGCATTGCTTATATTTTATGCATTGTTATATGCAGTCCTCCCTAATCAGTCTAATTGTCAATTGAGTGTATGTTATTCAACGTTATATGATTATGCTATATGATTATCACAAACATATATTTTATGTTTATATCATTTGAGTTTATCAAATCCTGTAAAGTGTAAAATTACTAGAATTGAATCTGAGATTCTCCAAAATATCAAATAAAAATGTAAACACAGAAGTGCATAGCCTACAGTATGTGACTATGGGATCAACAGATGTCACATGACCATCTTACAGTAAATTGAATTCTATTTTTTTATCATAGCCATAGCTGTTGAATATGAACACAGAATGGGTACCATACCTAATATTTAGTTTTATCACTAAGATAACTACAGTGTGACTCTTCAGCTGAGAGCAGGAGCAGCCGTGGCCTAATGGTTAGCGGTTCGGGCTTGTAACCAAAGGGTTGCCGGTTCGATCCCTGAACCAGTATGGAAAATGTGGGTGGCGGAAGTGGTTAAGCACTGCTCTCCCACATCCATGACTGAAGTGCCCTTGACCAAGGCACCTAACCCCTCACTGCTCCCTGAGCGCCACTGTAGCAAGGCTCACTGCTCTGGGTTAGCAGTTTTTGCAGTGTGGTTGTCACAGAATCTTATAAAACTATATGACCTGAGCATCTACCTATTGGAAATGCTAAAGACATAAGTGGGTATCTGCTATACAAACAGAATAGGGGCAATTCCATGCAAAGGTCATCCAAAAAAAGTTGTGCACATACAAATGAACTATTGTTAAAATGTTACCTCCGAGGCGTGGGAAAATGCACAAACTAAAACTTACAGTACTGTACTGTAGAAAGGATGGGGAAATTCAGGGAAGCATAATTACCCCTGCTACACAACCATACAGAAACAACAGTTTTCACATGGCAGTATTATACATATTTAAAAAGGGGATAATGGACTCAAGGTTCCAACAAATTATTATCATTTGACAAATTCCAGATTGACATGGGAATGGTAGAGCAATGTGTTTGCTCAGTTTGCCTTAAGAGCACCGCTTCTTACATTTGTAAGGCTTTTGTTTTTAAGTCCGCAAGTTCCATGGCCATGTCACATGATCCATAATGTTTTATAGGAAACATTTATGCGTCACCAGCGATATGCTAATAAGTCCCAGAACGTCCATGCCCTTTTTTAGGTGAAGGAAGTAGGCACTTTGCTACTACTGTTGACAGAACAGTAGGCTACTTCAATGAGCAAGCACCATGCCTAAAAGCTACTGTGTTGTATTTTGCAACAACAACAACAACAAAAAAGGATTTGCGGTTTAGTATGTTGCCACGCATTGACCGTAAGATTCATTCGTTTGATTGGCTCCAAATGCTCTCAGGCCAATCCACTTTGTTGGCAGCTCTATTATTGTCTGTCATAGATAGATAGATAGATAGATACTTTATTGATCCCCATGGGGAAATTCAAGGGTCTCAGTAGCATACAGACATCACACACATGCACTTACAGCAGAAATGGTAAACATAAGTATAAGTATAAACATATAACTAAACTCCACTGTACAATAGACAGTAGAAGATAAGAAAGATAAGAAAACTCACAAAACTAAATACTAAATACACTATATAAATTAAATTAAGAAAGTCTTATGTGCTTGAGGGTGATCAAGCATAAGACGCTTGTAGTGACAGGGCCGGGACTGGTAAGGTGCTAAAGGGAGTGAGTGTCATGGTGAAGGTGCAAAAAGTAGTCCAACCATAGTCCATAGTCCATAGGGAACACATTTCCTAGCAGCGCCCCTGCTACTTGTATCCTTTAGGCTGGATTGAGTTAAAGGCTGAAGGAATCTGAGAATATGGCCCACTCAGTGCTGCATTCCTGATTCCTGTAGGTTCTCCTCCTCCTGTTTAGCACACCCCTCAGGCCACTAGTGGCATTACACTGTCCTGGTGAGTAAACGTCAATACAGAAGAATAAGATCATGTACTCTCTTATGCAGTCAGTTGTCATCACAATCTGTGGCTTCAAAACACCTAGGGTTTCATGCCAGTCTCCTCGGCCTCAGGCTCATTTGGGGGGTAGTAGAATCATGATGTAATATCCTACTATTTATTACATTAATTGTTTTAGCAGAGAGCGTTTGGAGGCTGAATTTAGAGCGCAAAGAAACAGGAACCGTGCTAGGGTTTTTACTTTTGAAAATAAAAAAAATATCACTGTATCTTTAAAATAAGTTTGGAGGATGCAGTGATGTCATTTCCTTTAAAAGTGAAGGGGTTTCCTCTTGAACGTCCAATCAGATTCGTCTCACTGTCGTGGCCAAGCTTGCTGCCATAGCTCCATGTCAGCTACTGAGTCCCAGCTGTGTGGACAGCTATCCCCACACCATGTCGACTCGTGCTTTGCGGAGACTCAAAGGCAAACAGAGGGGACAGGAGGAACTGAGCATCGAAGATCTTAAATTGAACGAAGCACAAACAGCGGATTTGCCGGAGGAGGAGGAGGAGGAGGAGGATGTGCAATGTGAAGCTGTCTTGCAGCCTGCTAAGAAGAACAACCGGAAAGCTAAGAAAAACAAAGCTCAGAAAAACATCAGTAATATTTATGAGCTGGCAAGTTCTCTTAGAACTCTTCTTTATCCATGCCAACATGGTGTCAGATCATTATAGCAAAGATGTCGTCTGTGCTACTGTCACTGTCAACTCACAACTTCTGGTTAGCCTGCATGCTAACTATTAGCGATTCTAGGCTAGCTGACAGTGAGCTAGTAATCTGTAATGTCATGTCAACAGACTGGTATGTTATTGTAACTGACATTTGTTAGCTGTAAAAGTAAATCCACAGGTACGTGGATAGCGAAGATAACGTATCCTTGTCTCTGTGTGTTACGGTAAAGCTTTCCTGTATTTGTCATGTATGTATGTATTGTTGTGTAATCAAACTTGGTGTATAACGCTACGCCAATCATTGCTTGCAGATTGGAGATGCTGACAACGAGGTGGAAAAAGGTCTGACCGATGAGGACAGTGGGGTCAAACAACAAGTAGACCCAGAAGTGTCTAGAGATGAAATGGATGTGGATGACAGAGATAAACAACTCACAGAAGTAAGCTGACCTACATGCTAATGAATGCCCCTACTTGTGATTTTGTTTAGTAGCAGCCATATCTACAGTGGTTTTGGGGTGGTATTGTATTTTTTAATGTGCCATTTTCTTTTTGCTGAAAAGTCTTTTTAGAATTTCCTCATTTTTGTGACGTCAATAATTAATTATCTTGTAACTGGATCTGTTAACTTTGGTGATATAACATCTAGCTACTACAGAAACACCTGGAATTTGTATGTCCAGACTCTCTTTGTGAAAAATACAGTACAGTCTAAATACACAAAATCTGCTTTATTGAATTGTTTTTTTTCTGAAAGAACAATAATGAGCTGACATCAGAGACTTTTTAAAAAAGTAATATGATCTCTCACTTACTTCTTACTTTGTTTATCAGAACAACAATGGTGAGGTGACCAAGAAGAAAAAGAAGAAGAAGAAGAAGAAGAAGGGCCCGACTGCAGAGCCTCAGGTGAAGATGTGGTACCCTCGCTCTTATCATCTCACAGGACGAGAAGACGGCCTGCGTTTGCCAAATGTGTCTGTTTGTTTCTGGTCTGCATGACACTGTTCATTCTGCATCACAGGAGGTTGGAGCCGGAGATGATATCGATGCAATCCTGGAAACCATTGAGAAGACGAATGGGCTCTCCCATCAGAATGATGACGGGCTCACGTTCGACAGCAGGCCCGTGCTGTATGTGGAGCACAGGTGAGTGACGGGGAAACCCACGTGAGGAAATGGACATTTTAGTGAACACTCCTAAGGCCAACGCCCAGTGGCGACGACATTTGCGTCTGTGGATTTGACGATCAAGAGAGAGAAACATTTTCCAAACTTTGTCGTTGACGCACGTCCGCCGCCGCCAGTGGACTGCGCTCTGTTAAAAGTAATGAATGTCTAAACTTTGGTGTCACTTGACGCTCGTCATATGCCGCCAGTGGGCATTGGCCTTTACACTGACTGGTACATGTGCATTTAAAGACACTGGGGCGGTTATGTAGAAACCTTCACAATTCCATGAAATCAAAATGGACTTCTCTGAGTTTATGATTATGCAATATGCCGAAAGGGGCTGTTGTTTACAGTAATTTTAGAACTGCTTAGGGGAATTGTTAGGGCACAACGTGAAACAGTTCAGATTCTGAATTCATTCAACAATTTGGTTTTCATGGCTTCTTGGCTACAGTGTGACTGAAGTTGAACTATTCCAAATGCCTCTGCTCTGTGTCTTAGAAATCTGAATCCTGAAACAGAGCTGAAAAGGTATTTTGGAGCCAGAGCTGTTCTCGGAGACCAAAGGTTGGTCAATTATTTAATTATTTATTACTTCTTAGTAATTAGGTCCATTTTGAAGTCAGTATTGATTAGATGTGTTTGCCGATTTTCTGCTCTTGTAAAAGGCCCAGGCAAAGGCAGAGGCAGTTTCACAGGAGCACCTGGATGACGTTCCCCAAAGACACCTGGCCCCGCTTCAGCAAACCAGGTGAGCTCTATAAATGGAGGGATCATGTTGACATTTTCTGAATCAGGCACAGTGAGCATTGCTTGAGTCTTATACATTTCCCTCCCTGTACATTGAGTTGTCCTTGTGAGAAAGGCCAGACCACCCCCCAGACCACTGTGTGCCACTTTCAGGACTTTTCTAGAATGTCTCTCTGACGCCTAGTAGAGCTGTTCATACAAGTTACTTGGTTCATAGGACATGAACAGTGGTTTTGGGGTGGTATCAAAAAATGGATTTGCCAGCAGCACATACTGCAGGGCCGGCTCACCCGAGGATTCTTGAAACAATGATGGTGAATATAGTCCCATAGATCTCCTGATTGCAGAAGGGCCTGTCTCTCAATGGACGCTTTGATATGGAGACCTGTGAGGTTTCTTATAATATGCGCTCCGATTCTTCACTCTTGAAATGAGAAGCCGTGCTACCCTGAGTCAGGACGATGTATGAAAGGCAGCATTGATGTGGGGCCAGTGAGCCGCAGGATGGGTGCGCTGTGTTTCAGACACAAGGACAGACTGTAACCTCACAGCGTGTCCAGTGTCTCCCAGCAGAAAACTAATTGCTGATTGCATGCTATTATAGCAGCCACTGATATAACTAGGAATAACTTAGCTGTGAAGTTCAGTGTTGAGAAAGTAGATAATTTGTGAACGGAGCCAATGCAAAAACAACTAATGTGTTTGTGTGAAGGCAATGTGCTGTGCAAGCCCTTTCCAGAGCTGAATATATATATACTGATGTTGTAAAGGCAATGTGCAAGCCCTTTTCAGAGCTGAATATATATACTGATGTTGTAAAGGGATGTGATTCATGTAACCCTTTATGTTGTTTTTTCATTTTGTCTTTTTGTAGGAATTTGTATGTCTCTTCTAGAGAGCAGAAATGGCCTACAGTACTTCACATTTGAGCACAATCGAGACTATCAGCAGGTTCAGTTCAAATTCCTGGATGCTGTTGAGTCCATGGATCCTAACAACATAGTGGTAAGTAGGCTTCCTTCCTATTTTTTTTTTTTTAGAAGAGTGTATGGCTATTCTCAATCAAAGTGGAAAAAGGTTTAATGTCTTAAAACAGGGGTTTTCAACTGATTGGGAACCAGGAACCACTATTCTGACTAATTACCTAACGCCAGGACCACCACTGAATAAAATACTGATTCCCACATTGCAACTAGATTACTGAATCTATGGTCAGGGACCACCAGCAATGTCCTCATGGACCACAAGTGGGCCATGGACCACTGGTTGAAAACCCCTGTCTTAAAATATTGTCTGATCTTCATCTGAATTACAATAATGAACAAACACAATCTGTTTTTGCTGACAACACAGAACTTATTGCATTGTTTTTGTCTATATTGAATACATCATTCAAACCTTCATAAAACTGGTTGGAAAAAGTAAGTAAACCCCAAATCTGATGGCTGCAACAAACGCGTATTAGTATTTGTCCGAAGTTGACAAATATGGAGTCGAATGAAACAAGTTTGAACTTTTACTAATAAAAAGCACAAATTTTGGGATATGAACCATGCCTTGCAAGAAAAATATCTCAGAAGACCTACAACAAAGAATTGTTGATCTTTCTATAGCTGGAACGGGCACTCTGCCAAGAGGACCGCAAATACACAATGCAGAATTGTCAACAAGGTTAAGAAAAAACATAGAGTAACAGCTAAACCCATGAAAGAGTTATTTGGAACTGGTCTCTGTTGATGAGTTCACCATCAGTAAAACATTGAACAAGGAGGGTAACCATAGCTGGACACCACAGTGGAAGAACTGCTCTCTAAAAACATCTATTTGCTGGCACTGTGCCAAAGGGCATGTTGACACCACAGTGCTACTGGGAAAATGGTTTGTTAACTGATTAATCATAGTTTGAATTATTTGGGTCAGGGCTCGAATTACGTGGGAGCCAGAGGGAGCCGAGCTCCCATAGAGTGAGGACTGGGTCCCATGAAAGCAACAAAGTCAAAAACCTGAGGGGGTCTCTCATATCTGAAGGAGTCTGGCATTGTAATTTAATATTAAACAACCGCTCATTATCTATCCCTGTGCAATCTCTTACCATTAAAGACGTTAAATTAAAATATACGCTACTACGGGACGTAGACCTACACTACGCTCTTGAACGCAGCATGACACTTCACCACCACACCACTAGACTATATGAGCAAACCGTATCGATTTGACAGCACTCACAAATCTGAAGAAGTCACCCTGCTTTGATGTGAGTGTTTTGTCTATTTGCATAGGCGTTCATTGGGCTAGCCTACGTGGTTTGATACGTGCTGAAAAGTCCTGTTTGCTGTTGAACTTGCGCTTCACCTATTCTATGTTGATTGACAAAGCCATAAATTATGGTCCATAATGCAGCCTACAATGATTGTGTTGTCTGATGATCTAGCTATCCTCTGCCATTCAGAGCTCCGGAAAGTTCCCAGCTATTTTGAAACACCTGTTAGCAATCTCTGATGTCGGAATATTCAATGGCTACCCGACAATATCTCAGTGCAAACTCCAAAATTGTTCGTCTATTAATTTTCCACGGTTCAACACATTAGCCTACTAGAACATAGTTTGGCTGGCTTTATTCATTTCTGCCAGTTAGTGCTTTTTCCCCTGTGTATAAGTTACACTACATGTATTATTGTGTTTGACACTGAGGATAGCCTATCTGAGACGGTGGTCTGGTTAAAATGAGTTACGTTGTGAAATTGAGAATGGCACAGACTAAATCGTTTAGTCTATTTCTTTGTATTGTGAAATTGAAATGAGATATGGACTATTATAATCAATAATATGTTGAAATTAATTAAAAGTAATCAATTTCTATGAAAAATCTATGTCTGTTGTGTGTGTGTGTCAAGGTAAAGCCTAGGCCTACCGTGCGCATATACTGTACTGCGCAAAAACGCCACTTGCGCCTAGGCTATTTCATTGTATCGCCTTGGGGTGTGCCAACTTTTTATGAGAGAGAGAGACCCCCTTAAAGACAAAAAGATAATTCGAGCCCTGATTTGGGTTGAACAAGCAGAACTTTATGGCATGAAAATGGAACCATTAAAACAATCTCAGCACAGAAGTACAGTGGGGGACGCATCCTGATGCTTTGTTGTCTCAGGGACTGGACAACTGTCTGTCACCAAAAGAAAAAATTAATTCCCATGTTTATCAATATTCCAACAGGATAATGACCCTCAAGTCAATTAAAGCTCAGTAAACATTGGGTCATGCTGCAGGACAGTTACCCTAAATATAGAAGGAAATCTACACAGAATTGCTTTTACAAAAGATTATCTACCTTTTGGAGTGGCCTAGTTAGAGCCAAGACCTTAACCAATAGAGATGCCGTGGAATGACCTCAACAAAGCCATTCACACCAGACATCCTAAGAATATGGCAGTACTGAAGGAAGAATGGGCTAAAATGCCTCCTGAATGTTGTGCAAATCAGATTCACAGTCGTCAAGAGCACTTGGTTGAGCTTATTTCTGCCCATGCCGGTTCAACCAGTAATTTATTCCAAGGGTTCACTTACTTTTCCCACTATTACTATTTTCTGGGTGTTTTCAATAAAGACATTAAAGATGATGATTCTTTCATAATCTATGTTAATAGCTTCAGCTCTATACTAGTGACCTACTATTAGATGAAGATCAGATGACATTTTATGACCAATTAATGCAGAAAACCAGGTAATTCCATAGGGTTCACATACCTACTCCTGTAGTTCTAATACTAATATACTACTCTGTATACATTCTGTTATCTCAATGTTGCTGTGAATTCTCTGTCTGTGTCAGGCATTCATACAGTATACCGGTACTTTTGTCTTATTTGTGTTGAAATATCTGAAGCATACAAAGTTAGTAGAATTAGAAATAATATTGTTTTCCTTTTCCTAGGGTTTTAATTTTTTAGGACAAGAAAGTTACATATTGCATATTGCATATATACATAATGCCATATGCTGTAAAATATACAATTGTGGTACTAAGGTCTTTACTGGTTTTCTTAGTCCAGGATTAACACGTATTCCCACAGGTCCTGCTGCAGCTCAACCCTTACCACATCGACTCCCTGCTGCAGCTGTCTGATGTCTGCCGCATCCAGGAAGACCAGGAGATGGCCAGGGATCTGATTGGTTAGTATTTACATTTAGTCATTTAGCACACACTTTTATCCTAAGCGACTTACATATGTCAGAGTATGGCTTCTCATCGGCTCAGGGCCATTTATCCTTCAAACTGATGTGGGCCTGGCCTGGTGAGTTTCTTCAAAAACCTGTGTTGTGCAAAGTAAAGTCAGGCAGTTCAGTGGGTCATCTTGTTTGTTACACAAAAATTGTCCTCAAACTAGGTCAGGTCTATTGCACAACTTGGTGAAGTTGTTAAAATGGTTATTACCCTACATTAAAACTATACAGTTAGAGTCTTATGCAATTTATTTAAACTTACACAACTTTGATTTGGGTCACTAATTGTGCCCACAAGCCATGTGTTGCCTGACCTGAGCTGTCTCCAGTGGTCAGAGTTGCTGAAAAAGCGGAACTCCCATTTCTACCGATTACTGTATGTTTTGCATGCAATAGATCAGTGAACAGCCTCTCCACACGGCCACTGGAGAAAATTACATTTAAAAGGCAGATTCTCGATAGATACCCAAATTAAATCTGTATGTTTCTGGACTGAGGTCATTTCCCTGTACAACTATAAAAAATATAAAAACACTCAGATACTCTGCACCCAAAATACTTTAGAAGGAGAGTGTTTTGTGCAGAATCTAACCCCAAAAAGTTGTATAGGCACCACTGCACCAGAGATTCTTCATTTAATGAATTTAAGTAGAAAATTAATTTCAGTTGATTTGGCGTGGAGCTGCCATACAGCTGTGTGCCCAAGCGCTGGTAGATCCTCAGCTAATCTGATTAATCCAAAGGCTTGGCACCCAGGCTCAAGGAAATTTCATTATCTCTCACAGACAGATAGATTTCTGAAAAGGAAGGTTGACTGTCTGCCGTGGAGCATATGCTTGACCCTGTATGTGTAAGAGGAAATGGAGACGAATCAAGGAGATAAGTTAGTTGAGATTAATGATAGCCTATGCTCTATAATTATGTAATAGCCATAAATGGAGTTGCTAGTTTTCTATTGCCCTATTGTTTTGTATGGCTTTTATGTATGTAACTTATTGAAAAAAGTTCTTGAACGCTATTCTTGAATAGAGTTGCTGGAAGCTGTTCTTTCAGAGGTGGGAAAATCACAGAAACAATTCATCTTTATTTTAACCCAGATTTTTTATTTTGTGTCTTTAATTTAATCATCCTAACTGTTCTGTAAACCACAGAGTTAGTACCAGTTACAATATGTGTAATAATAATAATCTATAATAATGAGTACTATTTTCTCTGTGTGTGTGTGTGTGTGTGTGTGTGTGTGTGTGTGTGTGTGTGTGTGTGTGTGTGTGTGTGTGTGTGTGTGTGTGTGTGTGTGTGTGTGTGTGTGTGTGTGTGTGTGTGTGTGTGTGTGTGTGTGTGTGTGTGTGTGTGTGTGTGTGTGTTAAACTGTAGAACGGGCCCTCTACAGCTTTGAGTGTGCTTTCCATCCTGTCTTCAGTCTTACATCAGGAACCAGCCGCCTTGACTACCTGAGACCAGAGAATAGGTGTGTGCCAATGATACACACACACACACTTATGCAATTTCTCTATTAAATTGGTCACATTTGCATATCAACAGCTATAGCATTTAGGGTGGAATAGAATATAATATATTATTAATATACTATTATTCTATTATGTATTGTTTTATTTTTTTTTAACCTTTCTTGGAGTTTATTTCTTGTTATTTCTCAGTAATATGTTTTTAGACCAAACTACCATTTGTTCACAGAAAAGGTGATCTCTGTTTTTCTCCTCTCTCTCTGAACTCTGTGTTCTTCCGTGTTCCTTTGTTACAGGGCGTTCTACTTGGCTGTGTATAAGCACATGATGTTCTTGGAGAAGAGAGGCTGCCCCAGAACCGCTCTGGAGTACTGCAAACTCATCCTGAGGTACCTAACTCCCCCTCCCTTTCTTTCTGTCTCGTGGTTTCATTGCCATGAAAAACAATATATCCTTTTCTATTGATTCCTGTCCAGTTCAGTTTAGGTTATTGTCATTCAACACATGTTAGACATGTGAAAGAACAAAATGTGTTACTCAGGACCAGCAGCATACATAAAATGTAACCAATCGTATGTCATAAAATAATTAAAATAAACAAAATAATATAGTAGATGGAATAAATAAAGGAATACATGGTTAGAACCAGTGCAGCAGTAGTCACAGCAGTATAAATGCCATGTAATTGAACGTGTAGTTTTTAAGTGCAATTTCAATTTGCAACATAATAGTTAATTTAGTGTTGGCATGGAGTTGACTCTGTCACTGTTGTCAGTGGTCAGTAGTTGTGAGTATTGTGCGTGTGAGGCCTTCTGAATGCGCTGTGTGTGTCCGGCCTGCAGTCTGGACCCTGATAACGACCCTCTCTGCATGCTGCTGCTGGTGGACTTCCTTTGCCTGCGCTGCCGAGAGTACAGCCCCCTCATCCGGCTCTACGAAGAGTGGGAGGTAACACACAATGGACGCAGTTTCATTTGTCAATCTGTCTGTCTATCTCTGTCTACTTCTGTCTGTCTTTGTCTTTGTCTTTCTTTCTTTCTTTCTTTCTTTCTTTCTTTCTTTCTTTCTTTCTTTCTTTCACTTACTCACACTCACACTCACACATACACTCACACTCACACTCACACATACACTCACACTCACACTCACACTCACACTCACACATACAGAGTCACCAGGGACTGAGGTGTTGGTAATATTATCATCATGAAGTTTTGTGATCTAATTGCTACAGGGGACATTAGCCTTGGAATTCAAAAGAAATGACATGTGGAACATATAGCTCTTGCTACAATACACAGTTTGTTCACTCACCATTTTTGTCACATCCGTGTCTGTCTGTTTTCAAGTGGTACAACGGAACTCCACGGGTTCCACCCTAACTTCTTACAGCATTTTTTATCTTAATCCTGCAAGAGACAGAAAAAGGGTCATCTGTCTGTCTGTCTGTCTGCCTGCCTGTCCCTTCACCCTTCCTGTTCTCTCTCAGGTCCACAGGAACCTGTCCCAGCTGCCCAACTTTGCCTTCTCAGTGGCACTCAGCTACTTCCAGCTCAGCCTGCAGGAGGACTGCCCCACAGACGAGAGCCTGAAACTCAGGCAGAAGAGTGACAAGCTACTGCAGGGCGCTCTTATTATGTTCCCAGGAGGTGAGAGAATCACACACTGTACACTGTATACACACTTGCACTCACACTGACACACACCTTTTGATGCTTAAATGCTTAGGTTGCTACATATTTGTTGTGTTTCATTTAAACATTTACACTTCCAAATGCCACATAGGATTGGCAGGTATAATTGTGAATGTTGTTAACGTTGTATATGTATTGATTACCTAGAACATTCTTTGATTTGATTGTATGTTCTTTTAATGGTTATGTGATCTTGTACAGGACAGTTACATATACCTTGGATAAACGTGTGTGTGTGTGTGTGTGTGTGTGTGTGTGTGTGTGTGTGTGTGTGTGTGTGTGTGTGTGTGTGTGTGTGTGTGTGTGTGTGTGTGTGTGTGTGTGTGTGTGTGTGTGTGTGTGTGTGTGTGTGTGTGTGCGCGCGTGTGATATTTACAGCACTGATGCCTCTTCTGGACTTGCTGTCAGTACAGCCAGACTCTGCAGTCTCCTCACATGCATTCTTTGGCCCTCAGAGTCAGATGGGGTAAGGAATGAAGCCTCCATCCTTTAGTCATACTCTCAGAGTCAGATGGGGTAAGGAATGAAGCCTCCATCCTTTAGTCATACTCTCAGAGTCAGATGGGGTAAGGAATGAA